>NC_090949.1:34481176-34851176 GCF_040807025.1 Struthio camelus | reverse complement strand
TTATTGCCCTTTCTCTAATCCCAATAAGCCTATTTTCTGCACTAATCAGTTCAGTGAAGCAACTTTAAGTAAACATACGGCTTAAAGCACTGATCTTACACCAAGCTTTTGTTACACAGTTTCTTGGCCTGCAGAGCACCAAGGCCTCAACTCCTGTTGATGATGTTACTAGACCTGAGAGAGGACTTTTAGGGATGCACTCTACCCCAGACAAATCAATAGACGTTTTTCCATTGCCTGCTATGGGTATAGTTGGTCCAGACCAGTGCTCCTCAGGGACCTGTGTGCAGATTGCAAGAGGAACAAAAGCAGATGCATACAAGCTGAAGTTCACTGAATTGGGTAAGTCATGGTTATATTTGCTGGCTGCAGGATTTTTATTTTAATCAAGCTTTGCTGCTTGAGGGCCTCTAATTGCAATGATTTCTCAGTCTGGTGGATATCCAGGTGACAGTCAGAGCCTAATCTACAGAGCTAGCCTTCCCATACAGTCTGTAATTCCCTCTGGAGAAAGGCCTAGGCCTTTCTTTCAGGAAGGCCCAGGCTTTGCTCTTATTTAAAGTTATTTCCTAGTAGCCTTTTTAAGATTAGTTCTCAAAACGCTGAAAGTTCCTTTTGGATGTTCAGCTAAGCTATTAAAATGAGATTTTAAAATAAGTGCAACACAATTTTTCCTAAAGTAGTATATGAATACTTTGTAGGGGCACACTCAGAGCCCAAACATACAGTGTCTGGGTCAAGAATAGTCCGGAGCCTAACTGGGATCTTGAGATACCATTTCAATGTATGTAACAACCATGATCACTACCTCTCTAAGGACAGGAGGACTTCAGCAAGGACAAGGGAGCAGTGGTGAATGAAAAATGTTACTGTTGGAGTATAGTTTACTACTAGAACTATTTTATTAACTGCTTCAAGGGAATCAATGCATTAAATACATAATCATATTACAAAAAAGAAAGATTGTTATTTGCACGCACGTGTTTTACAGTTCATGCAGTGTGTTTCAGGTTACATGCAACTTGTTGAGCTGATTAGGGTTTAGGAAACTCTTGAGAAAGGAAATGATCTTGATGTTTGCAATTTATTTGTAAAGCAGATCCAGAAACTGAAAGTTAAAAGAATTAGATTTGTCTACAAATACGATGGCATAAAATTGGAATAAAATGCGAAATAAGTAATTGGGACATATATGGAATATAAATATATTAAAACTAATTACAAATTGTGAAGAATAATTCAAAAGGAGAAAGCAAATGAAAGACTGCAACTCATTATCTAGCATGCATCTGCATGGGCTTCAAGTGTAGTGACTATGGTTATGTATGTCTGTACTTAGTTTATCATTGCAGAATTCATCAGAATAATGCATACCTAAGCACAAATGTTTTGCACGTATTTAAACAAAAAGATTATGCTCTATGTGATTTAGAAACCATACATGTACCTATTGATGTTTTGACGCATACTTATGTTCTGATGTGGTTATTTTGGATTAACAAAGCTAAGACATATTTCAAACCATTGCAAAATCAAAACTTCACCTTCAGCTCCCTGTAACGTCGTTAATGACATCCTTAATATAGCATTACAGGTATCTCAGTGTGCTCCCCCATATATGTCTTTAGGTGTTTTGGATCATATGGTCAGCAATGTATCTCATCCCATGGTTAATGCCTTGGATGCCATGCTACGTTTGCCTTGAGGCTTGTTTCAAGGTCTTGATTAACACCACCGCTCCATGGCTAGTTAAGCTGGCAGAAGCCTGTACTGCAACCCAAATGGGTTTCCTGTCTCCCCCTTCCTCTCCAGATGGTTGTTCGCGCTGCCTCCCCCTGTGTCAGCACAGGTGTTTGTCTGACCATGCAGGGAGAGATCAGAAAACTGATCTCACTGAAAATTAACCTGGTCAAAAAAATTGCCTGTTTTTCAGACAGGCCATTTCCTTGACTGGGTTCACTGTGTGTCTGCACGAGTGTGAGTGATGACCAAGCGGGAATGGGAATGAGCAGTTGGAGGGGGAAGACAGGGCTGCTCTTCTGGTCAGCAGTACAGGCTACACGTGTTGGGTAGTACAGGGAAGTACAATATGAAAATATTTAAGCATTTCACCTCATTTTCAAAGGCAGTTAAGGCATCATTCATTTCATCTCTCTTATGACAGTACTTCCAAGGGATCTGGAAATAAGGTTCACTGCTGTCATTATCCGTGCTGGTTTTGATAATGCACTTCTTCAAAAGGGCCACTACAAAGTGGACCTCTTTCTGAAAGGTGCTGTAGAGAAGATCTCCCAGCAGTGAATCATGTTTCTAGGAAGGTAACTATGAAAATGCTGAAGTCCCTGGGCTGAGGTTTGCGAACTAAATTATGAATAAAAAGCTATTTATGACTTATAAGGTCATACTCTTCAGTCTTACCAAATGAAGTCCTGTGCATATACACATCAATGCATAAACACACACACACACACACACACAAGACTGGATTCAGGTATCTTCACCTAGATTATATAGTACTTTACTCCTCAAATAGTGCCATTTTGGGGGAGCTGCTAAAGCCAAATGGTACAATCTGAATGCAATTACCACAGTCTTGGGTACTCAGTGATAATAGTACAAGCTTTCTCAGGTAGAACAGGTGCTTCTGGAGGTGGAAGGGTAAAAGTGTACCCTATGTAAAGCTCTATCTCATTACTGAGGCTACCAAAAGGTATGTAAATTAGTGGTAATAGTTATAGTGATGTTGGGATGTGGAATGGGAGTCAGATATCAATATACACAGGCCATCAAACAACCATGACAGAATTAATTCCACCTACTCTGGGCCAGGACTAGTCACCTTCTGAAGATGAAGTGGTCAAGGTTTTAGATATGTCTCTGAATCATCTGATGATCTGGTGATAAATATGCATATTTAAAAATAGGCATGACTTTTTTTTTTTTTTCATTTTTTTAATAGGTGTTTGGAAGCTGCACATGGATTTCAGGAGTTCTTTACATAAAATGAGGTCTATCAGGTTAGTTTTTGTCCTGGGAAAGCCCAGAAGAATAAAGGTCAAAAGAAAAAGGTAGAAAAGCTTGGCAATTCTGTATACCTGCTCAAGTGAAAGGATGAAACTTGCCCCTAAATGTAGATTTGCATTCTAATACCAATAGTATGTAGTGATCTCTACTAGTTTATGTTCACTTTGATTTTGAGATGGGTAAAATTTTCAGTCCTGAAGTATCCTAAAGACTTTATACGGTCCTGGAAAAACAGCAGGCTTTTAGGAGCAATATGGTTCATACCCGCTTTTGCACAATGCATACCAACAAAAACAATATACTTCTCTACTTTCTTTCTGTGCACAGCTGTTGACATCTTTGTGAGAAAACAAAATATAATTTTTTAAATTGTAAAATTCAGTATTTTGGAAGGGGAAACAAACAATGTGTTTGCATTACACATAGTGTCAGTAAAATCGTCTGTGACCCCTCAGTAGCTGCAGAGGACTAGACGGCAGAAGAGCGCTGGTAACAGCAGCTGGCGACTCTCACCTCTGGGATACTAATTTCACTTTCACTCAGGAGCCTGGACCCAAACCCAGCACAGCCAATAGGATCTTTGTATTGATTACAATGGACATTGAATCAGATTTCAGCTCTATAATGGTTAAGGGCCACCCCATAAAATAAATGGTTCTTTATTAGACACAATCTGCCTTAGCAGAACTGGGTACCTTCTCTCACCCAGGAAAGAGATAGCTATTTTAAAATAGTGATAGGATTCACAGGAAGAATGGTATGTAAGGGAGCTTGCACTGACTCAACTTCTGCTACGCCTGTTTCTGTGGATAAGTCAAGCTGTATTTGAGTATGAGTGATGTGCCTTGTTCTTTTCCAGTCCAAGAAGAAGACACTCTAAAAGAGCCAATAGTCTTTTGACTAGAAGGCTGGCCATTAAGGACTTTATCTTTAAAGTGGTTCACAAAGTGTGCTTAGAGTTTCAGGGGCTTTCAAAGGAAGGCCAGGGGAATAACTTGGTTCTTGCAGAACACCATAAGGTTCTGATGAAGGAAAAGCATGAGAAAACATTAGAGAAGAGAAACATCGTATTTTGTCCCCTGATGTCGCAAGAGAAACGAAGCAATAGATTGAGATTTATATCTTCCTTTGTAACTGGAAGGCTAATACAAAAATAACCAATATGGATATTTTGAAAGTAGTTTTGGATTGTCATTTCAGGCTATCATTTGATTTTATGTATACATGGCCATTACTATTAGCATGCTAATAAATGCTCATGTGATTATACTGTGTAAACTACAACCTTTTACGTACAATTAATTAACCTCATGCACTAGAAGAAGAACTTCTGAAAAGTACTGCCTTATAAGTAAGGGAATGTGTAGGAAATTCTGCCTGCAAAAACAAGTCAGTCTACTTAAACCATGCAAACATACAGGATTCCTGAAAAATATTATGTATGCTTCTCTCTTGGTTCTAAAATATTTGAATGATAATCTGGTTGTATTTAGTTCTTTTAGGGGATTTTTCTGCTCTTTCATTACCTTTCTTGCTCACTCTGCAACGCTGCTTAGAATTATAATTGTACAATGTTTTGTATCCCTTTGGATCATGGGCCTCTTTACAGACTTGCATAAACAGAGCACTTCACCCACCAAGCTGCTGAAAAAGCAGCTTCTTCTGTGAATCTTGGCTATAAGAGCAAGTCCCCGTGGAATTTACAGTGCTGCTGATGCTTGGTAGTAACTGCCCATGCATGCACTCTTCCCTTATGGTGAGGAAATTCTTTATAATTGCATTCAACCAACATGCTGACACTAAATGCCCTCTCTAATTTTCGACATTTAAAATCTAAAAAGGTTTGCTCATTGGTATGGTTATAGCCTGCAATAATATATTGTCAGTTACATTAGGAGGAACTTGATGCTTACATAGTAAAATCCTAAAATCATAGCTTGCTATTGACACTGCAATTCTGTTTTGTTTCCCTTAATTAGGAATAGCCAATTTATTCCCTAAAGGCTGGATTCAGCCCACCACAACCACCACCACAAAAAAAAAAAAAAATCATTACACTTGAGAAGTGGTTGAAGTCTTTGGTGGGCAACAGCTTGCTTCCTGATGCCATTTTTCATGAGCACAAGTGGTCTTCCCACCTTACGTCACCAGAAGTGTTCACCACAAGAGCACGGTACTGTCCCTTCCCATTACACGACAATGACATATATATGCCTGTGATAGCAATGCACATGGAAGTTGGGTTGTACAGCTGGATGCTGGTTGCACTTTCTGTTATATGATTGACTACTGGACAACAAGTACAAACAACATATGGTCACTTGACCTAACTTTTCTCACTCATTCACAAGGACACGTGTCATATTACATTGAATATGAGCAGTTTAGTCAAATGGTAGCTACAGCTTTGGTCAACTGGTACAAGGCAGGAACCATACAGCCCTTTAGTGTGGTCACAAGCAGCCACTCTGTCTGCCCCAGATGAAAGAAGAACCACCTACTTACGTTCTTCTCTGAAAGTTGAGTAATAATGATCATCTTCTGTGTGCTAATGCACTTCTCTCACAACATGCAAAGCCTTTGCAGTATTGGGCAGTATCCTACTTTCATTCTGAGTTGTGCCTTCTCTATGTGGGCATGGTTACCATACTTCCTCATTGCAGTCTGATACCTGAGTTAGAGTCCACAGGTTTTTGTCTTGAGATCACGTTTGCTGTCAGATAGTTTTGCACAAATCTTTAGAAAATGAGATAGGTTTGGGGCAGGAAATAGCATCTTCTACATACTGAGTAATATTAAGGCTATTCGCATGACTGACATTACCATTGAAATTACGTATGCTAAAGATGAACTCCATCCAAACTACTGGGTTAATGATTTGCATTTTGACAGGGTCCTATCTCATCTCTAACAGTAAGCTCTGTATCCGACCCAAAGGTCTTCCTGTAAGTTTTCATACAATAAAAATATATGTGTGAAAATGATTTTGATTAATTTGTGCAAGAACCTCTTGTAAAACATCAGCTTTCTACAACAAATGTCAACGTGACTTTTAAGTGTGAGATGCTTGGTTCCCTAACATAAGGGATCAGCAGACCTTTGTCCAAATACCAGCAAAGATGATAGACTGGCAATAGGTTTTTGGACTCGTACGTAGTCCGGTTTTACTATTCTGGTCACTTTTACCCCTGTTTTTCTGTAGCTGCAATAGATTATGCACACTATACCAAGGACAGAAGCTTCTGTTGTTGAAGCTGCTCCTATCCTTGGCAGCAAAACAGTGTGCTTCCACGTCTGCGTGCACGTAAAGGACATCCTCTGCAGCTCCTGCTGACAAGGAGCGAGACTTGCGTATCTGAGGTGTCCTTTGTGCAGAATCTTTGCTAGCCTTGCACTCATTCTGCTGCGATGCCAAGGAGCACTACTGAGACCTGGAAATGATCCTTGTGAGGAAGCTGGCACAGCCAGAATATGGCCTATTTTTCCTCTAACAATTTAATGTGAGATATTTTGATGAGGTGTGTAACAGAGACCTTTGTGTATTTGTTACCAAAGAATGGCCAAAATATACCTTCAGAAACCCCCTCACCCTCCCTGCCACCTTCCAGCATGTTAGAATTAGTGAAATCTCACTTTTCTTTTTCTTAAAGCAAGAGAATCTGCAGCAGGGAAGGAATATAAAGCAACACAAAATATATAACTATATCATAAGGGGTAACCAGATGAAATGGGCAGATTTTAACAAGTATTGAGGGAAAAATAAAACTCTCTGAAGTCTCCAAATGAACTTTTACAGAAGAGTGTAAAGGCAAAATCAATTATCTAGTCTATAATAATTAGCTTCATTAGCAAGTTTTTGTGGAAGATTTTTTTGTTCAGGTGATTATTTTGGAATTTAGATTCTATTTTTGCTCTTCTGCTTTACCTGCATTTGAGGTAAAACATGAAACTTCCTTTAAATGCCACCCTGTAGTAGTTGGTCCTTAGGATATTGTTTTAAACATAATTGAATTGCTGGGGTACATTAAACATTGAAATATTTTAAGCAGGGGAAATAATTTAATGATTTGGTCTTTAAGACAGTTAATTAGCCTGGCATGTATGAAAGTGTAACAAGAACACCACCTACTGTAAAAGTGAATGTTCTACACTTCAGAACACTAATTCCTTATAGCTTTACCCTGCATGGAAATTTTTAACCCCTTTTTTGACAAATGTTTTTAGGTCATATTTGATTTTGGAGTTAGTGATCACGGCTCTTGCCAACATCATCCAGAGCGTAAATCTAAGAGGTAAAACAAATCGCAATTGGTTTAAACATCAGTAACAATCATTTATGAAAAGATTATTCTGGGGTCTAGTACAAATCATATTCATAACTATGAAGGATTTTTTAGCTGGAAATAGTAAGGATTTAAATAAAATTTCTGGTGATGTGAGCATGGTTTTTAGAAAATTGCTTGTTGTGACCCTGCTGCAATTTTGTTACATTGCTGGCTTGATTTATGCATGGTAAGACAGACTGTAAATGAAAACATCTAGCATTTAGCAGAAGGTGGCATTAGGTTGTGCTGCAGAGGAAAACAGTGTGTCCTTTCAATAGCTCTTTATTTTTGATAGTAGAGAGAGTAATTGCTCAGATATGCTGAGCCAGTGACACAGTGGGTAGCTCAACGCCACCGACCTCCCTGGGGTGCCCAGGGAGCTCTCAGCACCTTGGAGCAAACAGCTGATCTTCTGCAGGATTTGCCCACTTGTCCAAGTCTCTTAAAAGCAAGGCATGAGAGAGGCCTCTCTGAGAGGTCTGCAGACTCAGAGCACCCGGGGTCTTTAAAACACAATTACCAGTTGTGTCTGAAATTTGCAGCTTTCATCTGAACTTGTAAAAAGCATGGTGTATCTTGATCTTTCAAGCTCAGCCTCCTTATCTTTCAGTAACAAAGCTATGATATTTAGTGACTTTAATAATGTTTCATGTTTGAAATCCCAAGTCCTCAGAGATCTTTAACCTCTCCTGTGGAAGGCACCAACAACTAGCTGTAAAAGACCACAGAGCTTTTTGTTTTGCATATTGCCAAGTTAGTTACAAGACAATTCAATGAGATGACATTTTCCTCCACAGAAAGGATTACAAAAAGAAAAAGGAATATGATGGGGAGAAACAGTGAGGGAAATGAGCAGTAGCATAACGTTGATCCTTCAGGGAACAAAGTGTAAAACTGGTATTGTTGAAGGCAAAAGAAATTTTGCTATTAATTTCAATAGCTTCAGATTTTACCCAAAGTCACTTTCCGCTCTTGTGTCTGCTGTTAAAAGTGTTTAGCACAACAGAATTTTTTCTTCCAGTCAGAGAGCAGATTTCTGGTTTTGTAAATGACGTTCGGTGCTGACAGGGACAGGAACATTCCTGATTAAACAAATTCCCTAATAGACCAAGTCTTGTGCTGCTAAACTCACACGCATTATTGCACAGGAGGCCAAGCATATTTCAGCCACCGTGATGGAGTGGGCAGCACTCTGTCAGATCAATTATGTACAAGGCCCATCTTCTCTATGATTCCCTCGATTTTTCCTCCTGACAGTTCACCTTGTGCCCAACCTTCTGTTCTCACGGAGAAAAACCTGCAGACAATAGAAAACCTAAGGCTGTTTTTTCTCACCACAAAATGGCACAAAGTAACTCTTTCCTGTCAGCTTCCTCACATCAATTTATCTTCCTCAGTGCGGGGGATTTATAGCCCCTCTTGCTCTTTTTCTTCTCTTTGGTAACATCATGAGAATAGTGAGCACGCTCTAGTTAGTTGGTTCCCAGCCACGGTCCCTGTACCATTCATAGCATTTCAGGCTGTGACGGGTACTCTTGACTGCTCTGTCTCCAATGAGGAGCTTCCGTGTGGGATCCTAGAGCTCACACATTGCCTGTTTCCCACCCCATGGTAGGAGACCCACGCTAAAGTATGGCCTATTCCAAATCCTGGCCTTGCAGAGTGTGCTGAGATTGGGATTTAGCAAATGTTTCATTTCACGACAGAGCATGCAGCTGCCTGGGGGAGACAAATGCTAGGAGAGACTGCTCAGTTCCCAGTCAATTACCTGATGCAAGTGGCCTCGACCACTTATAATCAGCTCTGCCCTGCAGTATTTTTAAAGAAAGGAGGATGAATCATTTGAATTTAGTAAGTGAGGGCCAGTATCAGCCCATACTGCCTGCAGTAATTCAGAGCAGATTTCATATGAGTGAGGTGCTGAGTAAAAAATGAACTGAGCGGTGTGAGCTGGGGAAACTTTAGAGAAAAGAACTGCTGTGAAGCTGGTGACGCATCTTTCTTCATCCTGTAAGGCAAATCTTACACCTGGGTCAGCCAAATGAGTTTTGGTGGTACCCCGGCTGGAGACAAGCAGGAAAACATGGCAAAGTTTATTCTCAAAAGACATTACAGGAGGTGGAGAGAAGTAGTAGTTCATTGGTTCAGGGAAAATTTCTGTAAGTCCTTCTGCGCAGAAAAAGGAACTACCAGAAAGCATATTTAATTCCTGTGAACTCAGTTGCATGCGAGCAAAAGCAGCACAAAACAAAATCAAGTGATCAAGCTTGTTCTTATAGGTGGAGTTAGAGTCCCCATATACAATAAATAGAAGCAGTAACAAACTGAAAAAAAGCTCAAACAGATGTATAAGTACAAATGTGAAACAGAAGTGATGTCTATCAGGGAGTCCTGGAATCTTTTTCAAACTTTTCAGCACACTGTTGATGGGGAGAGTGGGACCCTTTCCCCGTCTTTGGTGGAGTTGTTGAAGTCATCCCCATAGTCCCCATGTTGAAGTCACAGTCCCCACAGAAGAAGAATTTCTTCTTAGCTAAACTGTTGAAAACGGCTAGCATTTGTGATGTATGTAAAGGCTTTGTGCCTCGTAGCACAAGATGATAGAAGCTTGTTTGCCTTGAAGTTGGTGCAAAGTACATCAAATGCAGTCAGAATAATTCAAGAGTACTGCCTGCATCCCATGACCTCAAGGAACTGAAACTAGAGAAGATCACTCCAAGGATAAGACCACATTTTTCTGGTTCAGATTGATATCTTCTACAGATGCCTTGTCTTCCTAACATACTAACTTTGTTTTCTAACCTCTATTTTCTCTGATCAAAAGACCATTGTCAAGGATAGGGCAGAAATTAAGTTGTTTTTCTACCTGTGTCACTTGAAGCGGGGGAGAACTCAAGGTCCTGATAATATGGGTTTTCCATATTGTCTTTTTTAACTTCTCACCCTTTTCCCTTTTTCTTTCTTACTGCTCTTACTTTCCAATCTCACTTCTGTCTCCCTCTGTAATGAGAACACTGATAGCAGATATATTATGTGATATAATGCCTTGAACAGTCACAATAATCTAGGATCACTGTATTATGTAATAATGACTACACATGGCAAAGTGACAGAATTCATCCAGGGAAAGTAATTAAATTCATGAATTAACAAATAATATTCTCTAAGACAATTTTAGCATTCTTAGTCTCTGATAGACAAGTTTATTTAAAAAGGAAGACTGAGCAAAATACAAATTCTAGCTTCAGTGGCTGAGAAATCTGCAGTAAAATGATTTATAATGTACATAAGTGCCACTAAATGGTATAAAATGTTTTTTCTAGCTAATAGCATCTCCTATCAATGACTCTACAGCAAAACCTTTTTAAAAAAAAGTGTCCTAGAATGAGTAAGATTACGTATTTAAAGATACCTAATGTATCTTCAGCAACAAAGAATAATTAGTCTTTTCTCAGTGGAAAAGGTCAGCACTTTATCTGGTCTCTGATATTTAAGGTTTTAATTAGAGATCAATTGTATAATGATGGCACCTGATGATGTAGTGCTCTGTGTTTTTACGGATGACTGTGGACAGCCTACATCCTTGAATTCACTTCCTACCTGGACATATTTTTGGTAAACACCTAGAAATTCTTGACTCATACATAAAGTTATGTCCTCTAACTATGTTCCAGAGTGAGGAGAACAGTAAAAAAATAAATTAGCTTGAAGCTGACCCTGGAAAAGGATACAATTCATTTGAAAAATTTCCCGTTAATAGCCAGTGATTTGAGAAGAATACTTAAACCCATTGCAGAACCTTGTAATTCCAGCTCCTAACATTACTGCTCTTCTGACAGGTGCACTTTTGAAGGAAGGGGCCCAATAACCTAGATTACTTGCAAATATTTCAATCTGACAGCTCACTATCAATCTGACAGCAGTGCTATGACAACACGTCTGGGTCATATTCAACAGTATTATGTAACCCACCAACCAAACCTTTTTTTTGAATACATTAAAGGCTGCTTAAGTACAAGACCCACCCATGCAGATCTTAAAATGCAGGGAAATATTTGGCTAAGGAGAGCTTTTTGGACACCCCTTTGTGCCCACACATTATAGCAAGCGATCACACTGAGGAACAGCCTCCACAAGAAACTCCTTTGCATTTCCAGCATGTAAGAAATGTAACACATGCCCAGATTCCTCCATCAAGAAGGAAAAAAACCTTAACTCTGATCTCAGCTGGAAGTTAGCAACGTCAGCTTTGGAAGGGGAAGCTTCAGACTGGTTGTAGCTCTTGAGCGGAAGCAGTCAGAGCAGGGAAATGAGCTCTGGGAAGAAGTCTCCCTGGACAGCACATTTTGTTCCGTCTACAGCGACTGGAGCAGAATGATACCCAACATCCCTTAAATCACTAGTTTACATCCACGACTGGAAATGCCATATTTCGTTTCCAGGAGAGCAATGAAGGTGGTAGGACTCAAGGAGAGTCACTGCTGCCCCTTTTGGCAGAGCTCTGGGAGATTTTGGTTGATGGTGCCAGGAAGATGGTTGGCATGATGGGAAGCTCAGCCATTTCATCTGGATCTAAATCCTTTCTCAGTGCTTCTGGAACCCGTCAGCTACATTTCAATTCTGAGACAACCATTTTGAACTTGATTTAAGAAAGGCACTCATAAGCAGAAAGAAAAGTGCCCACGAGGGGCTTTGTAGCAATTTAACTTTTTATTTTAACTGTTTATAATAGCACTGCCTCAGGTACTATCTGCACAGTCAATGCTTTATAGCTACCAGAAAAAGCTTTTCATGTCACTGGTCACTTCTGTGCTATAGCCATTTATCCCAACCAGCCATTGATCTTTCTTGGGCAGAAGTGGGCACACAGTGGAACTGGAAGTGAAATCAAGCTTGGAGGTACCACCTGCAGAACTGGAGGTTATGGCAGGTGAGACTGGACACTCTCATTTTTTGAATGCCAGGCACCAGTGGCATCTTGAGAGACGCATCTTTGCTAGGGCAGGGGCTCTCTGCTTCTGTTGAGATATCACTTAGGCATATTGCATGCCCTCGACGGTGGCCATTTCACCTGAATGTCACGTCAGTGTCACTGGTTCTTGCTGAATTTGGAACTCAGCAGTTCCTGGGAGCTGGGAGCATCTGTACTGCTTATCAGCCCGTCAGCAGCATCCTGGTTCTTCAGGAAGCTGATTCTCCAAGCTCTGGCTGAGCTGTTACCCAAAGGCTTTCAACTGAGAAAGAAAAATACACTTTGGCACCCCTCTCCTAAAAGACAGCTGATTCCTGGGCCACCAAGTCTAATAACCTAGAACAGCTGGTGACTCTGCCTACTCTCCCTGGAGGTATGCAACAGCACCGTTCAAAAGATGCATGAGACAAAAGGACTGACCAGGGAAAGCGACTGTAGTAGGAAGCATGGGTAGGAAGGGACTTCAAATTAATGAAATGGCTTTGGTGCCGACCACAATCATTAACAAGACTGTTAGCACTGAAACAGGACTGAGAAAAGATCAGCCAAGTTCCTGAGATGTCAAAACCATATAGGGAGAGGTAACCCTTCAGAGAGGGCACAGGTGGAAGTATCTATGTGTTTTGTACCAATTCCTTCAGTTAAAAGAGAATTTATTTACTAAGTAGGTCTGTCCTTTCTATGAAGTGTGAGATGGTGGCAGATCTTAAGTAAATCCATTAGAGTTAGCGGAAGTACCTTGGATTTGACTTGTATAATATAAGCAGAATTTTGCCCCTTTGGTTTTAAATGCTTCAGAAAACGTGCACTCCTCATTTGAAAAAAGGAAAGTGCAATACTAAATTTCATCATTTCCACATCATTCACTGTATACACGGGCAAAGAAAACGCGCATTGTGCTGTTTTAGAAAGGAATACTCTCTTTGGGGTTAGCAAGTGAGAACATCATATTTCATATATATAAAATGCTAGGTATTTGATTATTTGCAAAAATCCCTGTGATTTAGCAGCACTATGGGTTATGTGAATCAGAGGGTGATATAAAGGGATGTTTATTCAAAAGTCTTGTCTCCCGTGGTAGCCCACAACATCTCTGATCCTCAGCAGCCTGCTTCTCCTCTCCCAGAAACTGACTCTTTCCTGCATAGCCTGGTTCCTATGCTCCAGTGACCTCCTTGCCTCTGCTCTTGAGGAGGTCACACATTGCTGTATTTGAGATGTGCATTATCTAAGGAGTTAAGGTTAAGTAGGAGTCCTCTCTAAGGGGTGTAAATTGTCTGAGGTGTGACTTACACCTGTGAAAATATGGTAATTTGTGTTCTTGCTAAATCAGCTACTGTTGCTGGTAGTTAAAAAGAAAAACTTGCCTACCACATTTAACAAGTATCTGCAGTTATGCCTAGTCTATGTATCCAGACTTAAAAATCGAAATCTTTCTGAAAGAGGCATTCACAGAGCCACTGATTGTTAGACGAACAAATAGGACCGATGTCTGAACTCCTGCATGACAGATATTTCCCCAAACAATGCCTTTTAAACCTCAGAGTTATCTTTTAGACAATCATCTGCTCCTGATTTCAGCCTAGATAAATGGGTTACTTCTAGGTAAGTAACCCCGTTTTCCAATAGATCTATGAAGGGAAGAAGACTTTACCTCTGGTTTTTAAACACACAATCCTCTTTCATTTTTAATGGACATCCACAGTCTTATACTCAAAGCAAGGGCAATGGAAGTAAGGACAAAAAGAGGGAAAAACAGAAGAAGAAAATTTCATTTCTGTTACGTTAGTTTCAATAATTTTATTAGGCATTGCCCCTGTGCAGTCACATATTGCTTTCTATTACCCACTTTCCTGTACTAGCCTCACTCAGAGAATAAGAGGCACAGTGGCCCATGACTGGGTAGGTCAGCATTTTTTATTTCCTTTCAGCTCTCTCTAATGAAAAGCACATGCATCCAGTAAATCTTGCCTTTTCCCTTATTAAACCAGTCGATGTTCATTACTGAGGTCTGTGCCTAGCTGGGTGGGAATCAATAAGATGATCCTTTTAATCGCCTTAGTAATCAACAAGCTATTTCTTATTTCAATCTCAGCCCAGTACTCATTGAAATACAATGATTTATCTGCATTACAACGCACTCACACACACACACACACACACACACTTACAGAGTAGGGAGGTTTTATATGTATACGAGAGAGAGAGAGAGAGAGAGAGGCTAAATTTTGCAATGCACTTTAAATTAATGTGCCAGAGAGGTGCCCCCGATTTTATTATTTACTTCCTAGTAACCTGAACATGCATGCCTGAGAAGACTTGAGTGGGAGTAAGATGATATGCCAGTGCCTGGAACGCAAAAGATGGAACTGCAGAAAATAAAGGGCTTTTTTAACGGAAGGAAAGGCCAAGAGGTTCAGTGTACTTGCCCTAAACCCACTTCCTTGATTTTTCCTTCTCTTTCCCATCCAGCCACGTTCCTGCCTCATTCAGGGAGCCGGTGCAGCACTGCAGAGAGTGCACTGTGCTAGGAATCGAGCAATCGTGGTTCTGCTGTTGGCTTCCTGCATAACCTTAGTTTTGCAGGAATTTTGTCCCTTAGTTCCCCATCTTTCCCAACTGTAAAATGGGGATGGTTAGGCCAATTTCCCCGGTAAAACACTTCAAAGAAAATTATTATATAAGAGCATTAGTTTTGTCATTAATCATAACTCTGACTCAGAAATAAATGTTGCTGTCTCCCAAACTCTTACTGTGCTACACCTTCAGCTGCATGAGCCTAATTTGCACTACAAGAGACACATTCAGATAATTGCATATTCAGAGCCAGGTGAATCCTGTTTGTATTCTTGTTTACGTGCCTATATTTTGAGAGCCTAAACATAAAAAATGTCTTCATCTCTCTTGTTTTCACCTTGATTCTTCCTGAACTTGTTGGGTGTGTGCAAAAGTCAAGGAGAAAAGCCCGAGGAAAGCAACAGTAAGAACTATCGTTTAAGAACTTCCACAAGTGGAGGGGTCGCTCTTGCAAGATTTACTCTGCTAAGAAGCTCTTGAGACTTCATTAGGACTGCATCTGTGAGTAAGGATTATTTGCACAAGTGAGGTAAGCCGAATATTGCACTCTGATGATGTTTTTTGCATGATATTTAGTTCTACTGCCTAATCAGAGTAACTGGGCAGGAATAACCCAGTCCTGGCCTTATTGAAGTAAACAGCATCTTCAGCTGGTTTTAGAGGGGGCAGGATTTTATCCCATATTTTCATTTTGCCAAAAGGTTATTATATAATGAATTACGAACTTGGTTAATAGATGCAAAATTGAACGCAGGCACCTTTTCCTGTTAATTTATAAACTTTGCTTTTAGGGGAACAAAAAGATGAGAGGAAAAGAAAAACGAAAAAATGTCAAATTCCAAGTGCACCAAGTGCAGCCGTTTGAACATCTTTCAACTGCGCCTCCTGTTACGTAACACTGAGATGTGTTTGGGCTGCAATCTGACACTGCCTCTTTTTCCCCCAAACAGAGCTTTTTCTCATAAAATTCACTTAGGCACTTCTTCTCAAGTTCTTCATACACTTTTCGCAAGAAAAAAGAAATCATTCATATCTCTCAAAGAGAGTCTCGGATTCTTCAGATATTTTCCATTATAAGCTTTTGGCACCATTATTACCCACAGATCGAGTTACTTTTCTGATCCCCCTTCTTTCATCTAGTAAAAATAGATTATTTCATTATTAGCCTGGAACCGTTACTGTTCACAGAGATCAGGTCTATATATGAACAATGCCTTCTCCAGTATATTACTGAAAATCCTGTGGCTGTTGTAAGGTTTCCTTTAAACACTAGAACTCTATTTTTTTTGTGAGCTCAGCACAGTAGCATATTCTCTGAAAGGAAATTCCTTTTCTCTGAATTATACAAAAGCTAAACATGGTCATTTTCAATAGTTTATGGAAGATCTTAACTAGTGTTAATCCTATTATAAATATATTTGTGTATGCAACACATATATATGCATATATGTCTCCAATGTCAAGGCTAAAATTTATTGTAATTTGATTATATTTTGACTACCTAATTAACTATAATCTAATGTTGTTCTTATGTCAAGTCTACCAATGCATTAAAAGAAGTCTAGTGAAAAAGTGGTTGGACTGAGTCATACTAAAATCTCCCATCCAAGTAATTCAAAGTACGGAAAGAATTTTCGCTGTTGTGTACCCGATTTCTAGTATTTCTGTTTCTCCATTTCTGTCAAAAGTCTATAAGCCTGCGTATTGGTCTCAATTTTGACAATGAGGGAAGTCCTTGGAAAGAAAATTTAGGCCCCATTATGAACTGAAAAGAGGTGTTTACAAGTCAGAGTTAGGAAATGTATCCTGCCTTCTTCCATTTTTTGTCCCATTCACCAGGTTCTGAAGTGAAAACTCCCCAGGAGCATTCACATTTTTCACAATCAAGACAAGGCGTGAAATGGGGCAGAAATCTAGATCTCCCAAGTCCCAGGACAGCGCCCCTGGACCACACAACTGTTCTTCCTTTTCTCTCCTCATCGTTCGTCGATGCAGATGGCAGCGGTTTTAAACTCTGACCCAGCCGCCTGCACCTTTGCTCTCTCTGCTCAGAGGAAATCACCCTCTCCTGCCCTCCAAGAATTTTCTCAGAGGAGAGCACCTGTCCTCTGAGAAGTGGGCTAAATCCATCAATTAATTTTGCAAAGAGCACCAATAATCCTTAGCTGGTAACAACTTCTAGATGCTAGCAACATGGACAGAAACAGAACAGATGGAAGCACAGGTAAAGAGCTCCGTTTCCCATCCCCAGTCCTCTGAGACTAGCTTGAATTCTTTATGTCCTCCATGTGCCTGTTAATTAAAGTGTCTTATCTATTTAGAATCCATCAGAACATGTTTTCTACTTAATATGAGACAAACAGCTTACCTAAGTAGAATCCTGAGTTAGACACTTGGTTTCACACATGAGCTAGGGCAATTTCAACATTTTTAACATGTATTGTATAATGACCTGCTTCCTTCTATGTTTAATTTAACTAATTTAATTGAACGCATTGTTTCTTTTCACTTTCCTGGTACCTCCTTTCTGCATGCTTTTTCCATCCTCATTCAAACCCATGCCAATTGATACAAGAAAAAAAAAAATCAATTGCAATTGTATAGGTTTGATTCTGAACCTGCTTCATCTGGAATTTAGCAGGAATCCTCCGTTACGCTGAATTATAGCACCGAGGCGAGTGTAACATCTTTGTGGGATGTAGGCTCTTCCAGACTCTTTGTCCTCCATGGTAATGTCCCAATCATAGTGAAGTGCTCCCAAATGTGCAAGGACTATTTAAGCTTTGTAAATGCCGTCCTCCAAAAATCACTCCACATAAATGTTTCATGTCTCTCCTCTGCGATGCACAGGCCCCAAACATTCAGCTGTGAGGGTGTTTATATTTGTGGAACTCTCTTGAACATTTGCTGTGGATTTCAAACAGCTGCTACACTGAAGCACTGGGAATAGTAAGATCATGAATATTCAGGTGAAGCCACTGGAATGAACAGCCGTTAATAGAATAAATGCCTAAACAGTTGTGTAAGGCTTATTAAGACCTATTGGGGCTGAGATAATAAATTCCCTCTTTGACATGTTGCAACTACTGTAGTTTAAACATTTTGGACCACCTCTTCAGAACTGAAAGAAAAAATTATGTTAGTTCTGTGTGATAACACAATGAAACACCTGGAAGGCTTGGCGCTTGTATTAGATTTGGCAGAGATATTTTAACATGCTAGCTCATCCTCACTTAAAATCATGGCACTGTTTATTGTGTTAGTTGTCAAGGTTATCCAAATTACATACAGTCTGCAATGAGCACAGTTATGTCACTAGAGAATATATTTTTTTTCCTAGATTCCCTTCAAGTTTAGAAATCATCAATAACACGCTTTCGCATTGGAGCAGGAATGTGGACAAAACTCTACCACACAAAAGGAGAACCTAAACAGGCCACTGAAAAAACTTATTCAAAATTATCTTATCCCACGGTGGAAATCCAACAGAGTTCAGGAAATCTGCAGGCAGTAGATGTCTAACTTTAGACATTTTAAAAAAAAGACTGGCAGTTCTAAAGTTGACGTTCTCGTTATAAGGACACCTGGCTGGTTGCAGTAAGCACAAAGCACTGGATTTGTGTAGCCATTCGGAGTATCAAGAGTGGTTAATTGTTGTAGGAGGACTGTCTTTTCCTTTGAATTTAGCTGTCACGTTGCATTATGCTGTGCCATATTGCTTGGTTCTGGCATACTATGTCACGAAACATAAAATCCGACAGGATGCAATGTAACTCTTGCAGGTTAAAATTTAAAGGCAAACTCAGTAATATTTGATCAGTTACCTGCTGTCAGTTCAGATAAAGGGCATTTGATCTGCAATAGCACGGGTAACTTTCTAGAAGCAAACTTGCACTTGGGAACAGCGCAGCGTTCAGCTCTGCAGCAACTGTGAACCGGTGAGCGTTAGCAAAACAGTTCAGGTGCACTTTGAACTTTCAACAATTAACCCATATGGCTCTTTCCTAACGTTCTAAGAAAATGACCTAACTATATTCCTATTTACTAGTCTCTGCTGGTGACAAGCAGTTTCTGGCTAGTTGTTTCAAGTGGAAAATCACAGGTTATATGAAATATCCAAAAGAATTGCTTCATTCCACTGAAATTTGTACAAAACCCCCTTTTAATGCATTGCACTTTCTGAGGCCTTTCCGTAAGCAGTGATTAGCTTTTCTGATCGAGTTGCATGAATGATCTCAGATGTGTTTGCTGACTGCCCTAATGTATTCAGCACGCTGTATAAATCAGCTGTCTGCATGAAAGAGAGTCAGCAGCTAGTCAGGATGAAATAAAAGCTAAAATCCCAACATTTCCCTTCATCCCCTTCCTTGCACTCCCATTTTTGTGTGACCTGTTTATCAATATGAGAACCAAATCTGTTTCGGAAACTTCTGTGTCATGGTTACATTTTGGGAGGAAAGAACAGATGGAATAAATTAATTAGTCAAACTATGTTTAAGTAGAAAGGCATTTCTTTGCATGAGTAGCCAAAGGCTAGAAAGAACATATAACGGACAAGAAGTGCCTCAGGTCGTCTTGCTTGCTGGAATGGCTCCGCAGTTTAGGACTCTGAGCAGCATAAAGGGTCTTTGATTTCAGCTCCTATTAAGAAGTAGGTCAGGAGGTGCTGATTCGCAGAAAGGCAACTGCTCCCTCCAGCTCATTAAAAGTAGCCGCTCCAAAACATTTTTTTGCATGTTATTTTCGTACAGACTCTGGCTTATCATGATTTCAACTAGCTATTCCTGCGATATGAAAGGAAGGAAGTGCCCCTGCTGCTAGTATCCATCGATGCATGCTCTTGCTCACCAGCAAGTGCCTGGCTAATATGATGCACCATCATCTGTCTCCAGTTTTCCAGAGCCTTAGGCAAATACTTATTTCATCACTTTCCCATTTTTCCTGCTTAGAACAGAAAACTTGCCACTATACTTCTGGTTCAACTATTGCTAGCTGCAACTAGGCTAGGCTTAGACACATCACTGCTTTAGAAACCTAATGTGATTTTGTTTAATTTTAATACTTGTCTTCTTATCCTGATGATACCACCCTATGTGAAAGGACAAAACCCGGAGTAGCAAATGATTAGGATTTATCACGCTTGTGTTTCTGTAGGTTTAGCACAGCTAATTCAAGCCTGGTACCATGCACTGGGCATTGACTGTAAGGCCTTTGGCTTGGATTCTGTCACCTTACCTAATGGTAGATACTTAAACAAGACACTTACTTACATGATTTTTGCTCATATTCATATCCCCTGATAGCCAAAGGAGAGAAATATGCACACCCTGAATGCAGTTTAACTCACTTTGAGAGCCTGTTTTTTACCATGGACAAAAAAGGCAGTCATTGCCTGATCAGGTACACTTCAGCTAAGCACTGCAAATTCAGACCCTTCATCTTGCTGGTTTGAATGGAGTATTTCCCAGAGAACTGAGTAATCATATTTACTAACTAAAATGTGTAATTCCCTATCTGACAACTTTTCGCAAATGTGTTTTACTGCTGTTCCTATTTTTATTTTCTGTCACGGACAGGAGGTAAAGATGGGCAGGAGTCTGGGATGGAAACGGTTATTTCAAATAACTGCAACCATCACTGAGTCGGGAAAGATTTTGCCTAAGAGGAAGATTTAAATCTAACCCAGATGTAGCTCACTGGTGTCTGGAACAAGAGAGATGGTCCCAATAATAGAGTAGCACCCAAGGCTGGCTCAGGAAGCAAAAGGATATCTATCAGTTGAGGAGAAAACTGTCTGTGTAGCCTCCAGCCAGAGGAAATGTACTGGAACTGCAGCTGGGCAGCGTAGGATCAGGGAAGGAGGAGGAGGAGCTTTAAAGGCAAATCCTGCTGGCTTCTTTTCTTACTGGCAAAGGAATAGGTTTGCTATAAGTAAGAGCAGGATATGAGGAAGAGGAAGAAGTTTTCTACTTGTTCCATAGCACCTAACTCAGGGAGTCCTTATGCCGAGGAGCGAGCAGGCGCTGTGCTCTCCCCTCCTGGCACAGGTGGGTGGGTGGATGCAGCAGCCTTATGCTACCAGAGCCAGCCTGCTGGTTACGGTAATGTGCTGCTGACACAGCCCAGAATAAAACTGGTACAACCCCTTGCCTCCTCATCTCCGTTGTCCTGAAACAAGGAGGAAATTGTGTATCAGAGATGTATTGCCAAATCCCCAGGGCTATTTCTGAGATGACAGGTAGACATGCGTGTATATGTACAGGCATATATATATATACACAGCACTCCTCATGCAGAACACAGGCCAGTGGCTTAAGCCTTTTTTTCAAGTAGCTTTGTCCATTAGCTAACAAAATAGCCCCTTTAAAGTCACCATATTTGTCATGTTTTTGCTGCAGTTACGAGGAAGAGAGAAGGTAGGAAAGCAAGCAAGGAAGCCAGAAAGAGCTTGCATTTGTGGTTATCTTGCAGTAACTCTGGACACTAAGATCTGGAATAAATATCACAATACAGAAAACACTAGGTTTACTGAAAAAATGCAGTTTGTGGGCTTTATTCTTGTCAAGACAGATAGAAAAAGTGAAAGAAGAAATCACCAGAGCTCTGCTTAGAAAGTCAAAAGATCAAATAAACAACATTTTGGTTGCAATGACCATTAATAGATAATAAAGTCAGTATTTTTTGGTAAATAGTGATAACAAACATAGGCTGAGAAAACCTGGGCTCTCAGCTCCCCTTAACCCCAGTCTAGTCACCTAGTTTTTAACAATATTAAAACCACATTGTTCAAATCACTTGACTCCAGTAGCACTACCTTGTCAACAAAGTGATATGTAGCAACCTCAGCAGTACTAATTTGCAGCTAGTGCTGCAAAATTTTTACTCACACTCAAAACATCTCAAAGCCTTTGGATACGAGGGCTGAGACACTGGCCAGATCTCATTATAAAATAACAGGTTAAAAAAAAAAAAGGATTTCAATCTTTTTTTTTTCTTTGTTGGCTGCTAAAGGTTTTCCACTGGAGATGCAGATCCAACACGGTGAATTTAAGCCTATGGATAATAGGTTTGCTTTACTAGTTGCCTTTCATGGATTTGTTAAAAATAGTCCATGAACCTCTGGGAGCTTTCATCCCATAGACTGAAAACCACTCCTGTATAATTTTAGGAAGGGTGCGTAGTTATTAGATTAGTAATAGCATTAACTCATTTCTTATTTGTGTTCGTCTTTCAAAAGAGGTATTAATGGAAGCAGAATTATTTTCAGAAGAGGGCTTCTTTGGGTGATGGTAAGTATTTGCTTGCTGGGGAGAGGGCTGTCAGGAGGAGTGATGCAGGGTCAGGATCCCAGGGGATGCAGGGACAATCCCTGGCAGGAAAGAAATGGAGCTGTTTTAAGTGAAAAATGCTGCTTGTTTGGGGAGAAAAGAGAGTAATGGCATGGGTATAAAACTGAGGGGAAAAGATGTGCAGTTACAGAGCTCCTAACTGTAATACTACCTTTACATATACTTCCTTCTGGGGAAGTAGTAGTGAACCTACACCTTTGCATGGTACAAAACACGTGGGGAAATGCCTGTTTTGAACAATATCCCTACTGATGACGTTCCTGGTACTGCATGTCCCTTGGAGCACCCCACTTCATCGGCTAAGTGGGGTCACCTATATGCTGTGATGACTGAGGAGTCTGCAAAAAATGTTGCACAGCCTAATGCAGCCACTCTTGTAGATACTGCCATTTTTGGAATCAATGCAAATACTGAGATTTTAACAGCTTGCTACCGTAAATGTCCCTCTAGCACCTATTCCAAATGTGGCAAATCTCTTTTTGGTGCTATATTGTGAGCTAGCACAGAGCCAGCATGAAGTGACCCTGTAGCTGAAAAACCTGCATGATTAAAGTATAAATATAGATAAATATATTTCAAATATATTTCAATAATCACATAAGCCTGGCTGTTTTGCTTTTCTCTAGCATAGGGGTATCCTTGATAGTGATCTGGATTCCATGGATACCACGAGCAACTCCAACTTTCTGTCTTTAATGCTTGCACTGTAAAAAAATGCTGTTTAAATATTCATGCTGACCTTAGAAAGCTATCCACTTGGCCATCTGGAGGACTCCCATACCCCATCCAGTAGTATTTTATTTTGAAGGATATATTCTGATCACACCGACTAGGCTAAATAGACTATTGGTCCATTTGTTTTGTAACTGCCATTTAGTTACCTCTCAGTATGTCAGCTCAATTTATCAGGGTGGAGGTGAATGAATTCTCCAATAAAAATATAGATAAATATGATCAAATGTTGACGATAGTTAAGAGGTTATGCATTCCTACTGTAGTTGCTGTGAATGGAAATGACCTTGTCTGCAATCATGTAACATTGCACCTTGTAATTCGCATGAAAATTCAAAGCAAAACCCTGCTAGGTCAGAGCGAGTACGTAGCCGTGTATTTAAGAAAAATGAGATTCGCTTGTCAAGGCAGTGCTGTGGCTGTGTACCATACCAGGACACAGAGTGCATAATGCCCTGGGCCAATGGGAAAATGAATGGAGAGGGAAGACACTCGTTTAATTTGAAGTGGGAAGGAAAATGAGAATGTGGCAACAGAGAGGACCAGGAAGAGGAGAAACTGTTATGTGGAGCGGAGCATTAAAGGCAGAGGCATCAGCATCCTGCACGAGGCCTTGCAAGTAATGGGCCAGTCCTTGGCGCTGACTGCCTGCGTTTGCTGGAGATGGGGGCAGAAAAGGGCCACAGTTTTGTTGCCCAAATTCCAAAATGGCACTAGATAGAGTAAGTGAAGGATCATCCCATGGCCACCATAGTTCTGCAAAGGCAATTCCCCTGTCCGGGGAGCTGCTGAGCCACCAAAATACATGCTCTAGCAAGAGCCATTTGCTATACACTCTCTTGTTCCTGATATGCTCTGCAATATTACTAATGTAAGGTTAGTCGAATTGTTCATGATTAACAATGTTTATTTTGGCCTTTTCTCGCCAGTTTGGGTGTGGGGGGAGTGGCAGTGGTGCTGTTTGGCTGATTTATTTATATTAAGAAGGAGGGTGGAGGAAGGGGGCGTATAACCATGGTCACGCTGACTTTTCCAAGCTGCTTAGGAAGAAAATGCATGCTTAATTTGCATTCAAACTGCGTCTCTGGTTCCTATCTCTCAGTAATGCTTGAATAGATTGTAGTGTATACAAACCTGGCAATAACTCCAAGCTAGACTGACAAGAGTTAGGAAACACTATTTAATTCTTCTATTTCATTTTAGTTTTTGGTCTTAGAGAGAATTTTATTATTTGCTGCCTGATCATTTTCCCTGTGATTCATGTCCTTTCAGGAAATTGTAATTGACAAAAATAAAGCAGTTTGGTTGTTATTTAGTGAGCGCCAGCTAAATTCACACAGTCCTGCTTAAGAATCTATGCCCTCCCTGCTGCATTTGTTTTAAGCTTCCAGCCTCCTCTAGACAGATTTTTTTTTTCTGTGCAGGCACAAAAGCACTTTAGTCAGCACAAATTTGGAGGTAGAACAAAAACCCTGTAATAGCATATCTCATGCTGCTATCAATTTTCCACCGGTGGAACACTTCAGTACATGGAGTCCTTTGTCTATTTTCAGAAGTCAGCTTCGGTGACATTATATGAGAAACGACAACATTGTAGCCTGCTCCACACTGTTTTGAATTGTAACTTAAAAAAAAAAATAAAGAAAGAAAGGATGTCTTGGAATTTGGCCAGGTCATAATGATTTCAATTCTGAAGAAATCCGACAACCAATTACACTAAATTCAACATTTTCATGTACTATAAGTTCAAAATCTCCCCTAATCAAATAGGGAAACCCTTTTTCTCCATTATGCTATGGTTTTAGTTACCAGTAGGCCTCTAAAAATCTGTTTCTGTTTAAAAAGAAACCCTGAAAGGTTATATTTACTATATGTATGAAAAAGGGTTGAATCATACAATTATATGTTTTAGGATACTAAAGCAATGCAAAGGAGACTAATCATGATCCCAAATTCAATTTTCAAACCTTTAATTGATCCCATCCCAAAGGTAACATTCTATCTTAATTGCCATACTGAAATGGTTGCAATTACGTAAAATAAAACTATTCATTGGTAACTGGAAAAAGTCTTCTCATTAAGCAGATGATGGCCAGCCTTGAAAACAGCTGATTGCAAAAGGATGCAACCACTTTGCTTATATTTCCTATTCTGGTTAAACTTCCGTTCACTTACATCTAGTATGTTCCAAAACACCACACACACGAAAGCAAATTGAAGATAGCGATATGTGCTTGTGCTTCCTGAACCCCTCTTCAGGCAAAGCTTTATCTGAAATGCAGCTACCCAGTAGGAAGGAAGAAAAGGCTAGCAGAAAACATGGCCTCAGGGTTCATCCATGGGACGGACAGGCAATGGAGAGCTAAGCACCTTGTGTTGCCCACAGGGTGCTCCTTGAGAAGGGAGCTCCTCGGGAGATGCTTTGAACACTGCTTTGAAGAAACTCAGGAAATAATTGCTTCAAGTTTGGCGTTTGTGGCAGCCTTGTGAAAAGTTAAAAAACCCATAACTACGAGAGCACAACAGAAGGGCACTGCCACCGAATGATAAGAACATAATGATTTTCTATATTCTGCAGCAGCATGACTTTGACAAGAATGATGACTGGGAGCACAGGGAAAACTTTATCCCCAGTTAAAACTGGAAGCTGCACTACGGGCTATGAATGGGTAGATCTTGCATTTATAGGTGTCACACAAGGTGGGGCTAGGAGAGGTAGGTGTCTTTTCCGTTATTTGTTTGGAATCCAAACTAAAAGCACAGGAAGCTTGCACTATTCTAGAGGTGACACTAGATGTTGATGAAGCAAGAAGACTGGCAGCTTTTTTATTGCTGCCAAGAGATATTGAGCCACTCTCAATACGATACCAACACCTGTGTCATTTGGAACACTGCCCCACTGGATGCAGATAGCACGCAAATAGTTACAAGGTGGTTATTCATTATTATTACTATTATTATTCAACTTCTGTAAGATATAACTATCTAGCAGAGACAAGCGTGTCCATAAGATGATTGCTAGAATTAGGGATGAGGCACAAGACATTCAGCTGCAATGGCAGTGGATCACTAGGACAAACTATGGCAGAGACAAGAAGAGTATCTCTCTTTTTCTTTGATCTCATCTCAAGACTGGATGTCTTTCTAGAAGTTAGCCTTCAGTCAAACATAAATCACTCTCTTCTGCTTGGAAATAAGTGGAGGAATGTCTATAGCTGGTGGCATACAGGAGGCCAGACTAGATGATCTGAAGGTCTGGCCTTAAATGTCTGAAGGAAATGTTTTTCAGGCAACTCTTCAAGTAAGTTCCATAGTGGAAATAGCTCCCTTCTACAGCACAGAAAGTCCCCATAGTCAGTGTCATCATCTCTCTGTTTGGGTGTAGATTTGAAGCTCTGTTGCACTTGGGACTGTATAAACTCAACTCGAACTCTCTCCCAAAGAGTTCATGTTATCTGAGTAGTGATACAAACAGAAGCACAAGGTAAGACTGCTATGATTATGTGTTTAATAAACATTGACTGCAGCATACCAGCTGTAGCTTCTCAGTTAAATTCTTGTATTTGCTGATTAATAAGTACTCTGATTCAATACCAGCAAATTTCAAATTGCAGAACAGGTTGCTGATACAGATACACACACACACACACACACACACACACACAGATATGTATTTATATATATATATCTCCAATATAACTGATATGTTTACAGCTATCCATGTGATATTTGCTTATTGTGACGCAGAAAATAGATCCCTTAAACATCTAGGAGGTTTAGCTGAGAAAGGTTAAACACTGACACACAATGATCTTGATGTTTTAGGAAGCATGAACAACCCATTCTTTTGTGCCTTTTACAAATAATAATTGTCAATCTGTATGAGTAAGAATGGAAAGGTTCTAACTTGAATGTTGTGCAGTTTTTAGCCTTTAACAGTTAAAGAAGTCTATTTAAATAAGAATATAAATCCAGCTATTTGACAGAAGGTTATGCTGGTGTGCTCTGTCATAGCTTTATTCAACCTCTCACCCTTTGCCTTAGCTAGTACCTGTTGAAGTGATGCAGGTGCCTGAAAGTTAATTAACTGAGGTTCCTATTTCCCTTTAACAATGGGACTTGGCTGTCCGAGTCATTTAGGCATGCTGATACAGGCTGAATACTGCCTATATATGCCTTTAAACATCTGAGCTCTTGAATTGCAGTGCTATGTAGTGATGAATAAATGCCTACTTGGACATAGAACAAAGATATTTGAGTAGCTGAATAGGCAGCGTTTGAATTGTACAGAACATACAGATACTGTGCTAAATGAATGGCTGTTCAGTTGTTTGATCAATAGAAGAAATTACTCTTTCTCTTTCTGAGCACATAGTATTTACAGTAAGGAGGGCATGTATATAAAAATGAAAATGTATTTCACAAGTACTTGAGCAGACTTGTGAAAATGGAACCAGTGCATCATTTTGCTGATGAGATCTTAAGTAGTGATTCAGACAGAAATCATCGCTAGTCCAACAAACGTTCAGGATCTGCACTCTTAGTCTGCTAAAATTTCTAAGCCTGGCTTACTTTTGTCCCTAGCTTGTTCCATCAGACCTTAATCTTAGTCCTGCATCTGGTTCTGGAAAACTGTTAGGAATATGAATGTTTCCAGGCATTGCTTGTAGATTCAGAAACAGATTCAGGTATGTATTTAGTTGAACCCACTGCACTTGGGAAATTCAGGGATGGTGAGGTGATGCAAAATTGTTCCTCTAGCAAAATGAATGCACTTCTAAAATAAATCAGCTTTGGAAGCGCTTCAGATTTCTTTGGAGGATTATTCTTCCAAAGAATAATTCTTCTTCTATCCAAAGAGACAGCAAAGCATGGCACAAAAATTAATATCTGAACCTTTTCCCAAACTTTACTAAAATAGAAGTGAAAGACCATAATCTTAGCTAGCATAAACTGGTGCTGATCAGCTGTATGACAATTATTATGTAGATCAGCAAGATTTGCAGTTATTTAGGTGGCTGACCCAACTCTCCTATTGATCATTCTTGCAGCTGAAACCATCATGATACTGCTTTGTCTGATATAAAAAGAAAATGAACCAAATGTCAACAACTTTAAATACAACAAAAACACAGAGCATTATCCACTTTGTTTTCAGAGCACTTCTAAGAAATCTCTGAGCTGTGTGTGAATGTCATGGGATTTGAACACAGTTTCACATTTGCATTTCTGCTGTAGCTTAGGGAAGACTTCATTTTTGGTAATGCTGGGAAGACTTTTCTATCAGTGCCCTTGGTCCTGATGTCACTTGCAGATCAGAAATCTGAGCCTGTGCCAATGCAGGATTGATTTAAGATGTACCCTTGGGAAGAAAGAGGGGTTGCCTAACCTTCTGCTTCTGTTGAAGACTGACTCAAACTAGTCTTTTGCTTTGACAAAGCCTAAATTGGAGCACACAGTAATACATGTGCTTTCTCTGCCAGGTGTATATCTGATACATCATTTTCATTAGGTACAGACTTTTATGAGAGTTGGTTACTTGATACCAACAGCAATAAAAATATGCAAAGCTCAGCCTGAGTAAGTGAGGGGCAAAACAGAGAGTGCTGGTTGCACACCAAGCAAGATTCTCGACTTTCCTTCATTTCTGTTCAAGTTAGGATTTTGTAGGCAACGTCTAACAAAGACATGTGGGAACCTGTAAAGAGCTCATGCATGTATGCTGTCTTGTATCAGAAAAAGTGTCTCTCACCTCAGTTTATCAGTAAAAATGCCTAAACTGGTACCCTTACTATTCTTTGAATTTTTGTCACCTGAATGGAGTTTTGGTGAGTTTAGTAAGTCACACATTGGACTGTGTTTCACTAGTTTCATCCTTTACCACTTCCAGCTATTATAAATGGAAATATAAAAGGTAAAAAAACAATGAAGGAAGAGGGAGAGGAGAGATGGTGATTCATATAGACTGAGTAGCCTCACACATCATCTCCTTCCTTTTGTAACAACACAGAACTGGAAGAACTAGCCTGCTGCATAGATGCAGTCCTAAAAAAAGACTACAACACTGAAAAAAATTCCATGCTACCCTTCTATGAAACATTTACTGACAGACATTATTAATCCCAGGCAAACAAAAGAGGGTCAGATGCAGCAAGTGATTTGCTCCCTGTAGCAGTAGGCAGTAAAACATAGGATTATGTTACTTGCCGGAGGCCAGATAGGAACTCAGTAGTGGAGTTGGAGCTAGAACCCAGCTATTCTAATTCCTTGTCTAACTAATCTGCAATACTGAATCTTTTATCTTAAATCCTCCTCAGTGTCTTGAAAGTGCAATCCAGTAATACTAGAATGGAAGCTCTGGACCACCATACATATGGGATCGTTGCATAAAACCTCACACAATAAAGAACAAATTTATGTCCTTTTAGTACAAAAAAGTTAAAAATCACCATCAGAAACATCACTAAACTACAGCACACAAAGCAGAGACAGCTCCAGTTGGAGTATAAATTGCACAGCAGCTCTGAGATGAATGCATGTTGTATTCCTTTCATGGTTATATTTAAATCTGTGTTTTCTTTAATTCAAATCTGCTCTATAAAGATCTCAGCAATCTGAAACAAAAGTATCCTTAAAAAAAGAAAAAAATGACATGATAGCATCCTTCATGCCAGGCTGGCCCTGTTGTGATTTTATATTGAGGGTGCATTTTAATTGATGAAATGTGCTACACAGCACAACTTGAAAAAGTAACAACCTTTAGTTACCATTTGGAAATGTGATGGAGGTGCCAGAAGTTAAACTCTTAGGACTAAATGAAATAACAGAAGCTCCCTATCCTTTCTTGAAGACGCTCATTAGTTTTCACTTTCTCACATTCTGTTTGCCATGGATTTCATCCAAGAATGACGGATGTAGAGTTATTAAGCAAGTGATAGTTTCAAAATTCCAAGTGTCAGTGCTCAATGTGGAAGCACAGTTACCTTGCAGAGGACAAGAGGTACCAGTAGCCCGAAGCTGGCATTATCACATAGGGAAGGGTACTGTCAGAACAGTCTGAAAGATACAAGTCAGGTATATGAATGGAGAAATAAACAAATGAGGAATGTTTGAGGAATAATCTGGTATTTGAATGCTTCAGCACACACAGGAAACCAAAAAAAAAAAAAAAAGGAAAAAAGAGTGTTAGCATGCAGAAAGCAAAGAAACAAGCACTTTTTCTTAAATTCAGGCTGGGGCTGGAATGCAGTGGCATCTCAGATACCACAAGGCTTCTTTGAGTGAAGAGGTAGATGACTAATGTGTCTGATTGTGGGCTTAGAAGAGAAATCTTCGTGTACACAGGTCACTTTTTCCACTCCTCTAGGCCTACTCCATGACCACGAACAGCAGGAAGGAACATATTCCACAGATGGGGCACAAAGGTCTTCACCTTAATGAACCTGCTGGAGAACATGGAGGGCAACATGGCACTTCCAAACCTAGCCCTCTCAGATCAGGAAACAGGAAAGCAAAGCAGTCTATGTGATATCTTCTCACTGTACCTCCAAAGTGACATAACTGCCCCAACTCCCAGCTTTTCCAAAGGTTTATCCATCTCCTGCTCTAGATGGACATTTCATCCAACCCTGCTCACTTGCATTTCCTGCCAGATTCTGACATTCTGAACAAGCCAAACCTATATATCAAACTAGGCCTAATCCAATTTTATTTGTTCTTTTTAAATTGCTTTTCCTCATGATTCTGCACTTGCTGATTTTGCTCACAAACAAACGGGGAAGCAAAAATAACACTGGAAAAAACTGGTTATGCAATTTTTCTTCTGCCCTACCTGCAGGAAAAACATAATAAGGGTGTCAATACAAGTTAGTGATGCAGTTTCTTATTTGGCTCCCAGACCCAGGTGACTTGACATGTGTTAACTTGAATCAAACTCTACAGCTTTGAAAGTCTACCTATTCCTGACTGGCAGCTTACTTCATATTCCAACCTGAGAACCAAAAGGGTCATATCTAGAACTGATGCATGACATCTCCTTCTAGAAGGGTTTGTTTCACTGTTTAAAGTACAAGATCTAGCCACGCTTGTAAAGATTTTATTTTACTTATGAGTTCAACTTAGAGACTCATTGTTAACATCCAGCCTGGTGATAGTTTAGACTGATGGCTCTTACTTGATTTCTATCATTTTCTGCTGTAGAAAATTTGCCAGAATTTGACTATATGGAAACTGAACCTGTTTTCCTGTTTGTTTCAGCTGGACAGCTCAGTTTCAGATCTCTATCCAGGACACCTGTACACCACTTCTTTCATCTACTTTTAATTCTATTTTATGCAAACAAATTGCACCTGAATTTCTTATATTCAAGCATCCCTTTCAGCTTCTGATATAGCTAAAGTGCTGCTAATCCATTTTTGGGTTGTTCATCACTGGAGATCTTGAAGACTGAACTGGACAACGTCCCTCAGAAAGCTGCCTATGCATCTGAGTAGCTGAATGCACTAGGTGACCTCTTAGGCTCTCTTCCAGCCCAGTTTTCTACATTCTTGTTGTAATGATGCTTTACTAATGGCAAATCCAGACAAAAAGATTTTTACTCCGCAAAGTTAAAATTCTGTGACATTTGCTACCGGACTGAGTAGAGGACCCTTTAGGGTCTTTTTTTGGAGGCAAAAAATTGATTTGAGCCTGTATAATGGTGTCTGGCATATCAGTTAATAGCTAGTCCCTATTCCCACTCCCAGGAGATTTTAAAGACCTGTTGCAGCAGATACTATTGTCAGTTCTCAGCCTTGGCTTTTGTTGCAGCTTTCCCACTCTCTCTGATCCTGTCTTCTTGATCTGCTCTTTTAGGCACCCACTGCTAGGCCTTTTCTCTTTTTTGGATTCATGCCTGCATCTCAAGCTCATCACTACCCTTTCCCATGGGTTTTCTGTCAGATCCTTTGTGTACACAGTCATCTTTCACTGAGCACTTCATATCGTCTCAATTTGTCTTGCGCTCTCTAGCATGTTTTGTGCAGCCCTGACAGTATTCTCCAAATACATATTTTATTTGCAAGATTATTCTTTACTGTTTTTAATCTCTCTGTAACCTTAATTATAAATGTAATTAGATGATGGTCACTACTCCTTGGGAGCTCCCAAGCATGCACTAATTTATAGCCTATCATTACTCTGTGCAAGTCATAGAAAAATCCATTTGCTGGTACCAGCTGTTGCAGGGCATGGATGGGAAACAAGGTGGCAGGCCATTTCTAGAAAGGTCTGGAAGAAAATGAGTGTGATGGAACTGTTTGAATGTAATAGAGTACTTTCAGAAATAGATGAAGGTTGATTTATCTCTGTTCCACCAATGATACCATTATCATTCTTGCCAGTAAGAATTTTTAACATATGCTTTGCTCATGGGTTCATGAAAACAGGGGTGGTTCGGAGCCTGAGAGATCCCATCTGAGCTCCTCTGTCCAAAAGCAGGCTTGTTCCTGGCAGAGGATGGTCTAGCATGATCTTTAGCATGCTCTGCTGCAGTAGGCAAGAGCGTGCCGAGCATATTCATAAGAGCTTTTTTGTTTTTTTCCTGAATGAAAGACAAGGCAGCCAGGTCTGGAACAAGAGCAGGAACAGTGATAACATCCTGCTGAGAATGTAAGTATTTGAGCACTTTCCATGGCACATGCCTGATAGTCATGAGAGATGGCATAGAGTAGTAAGAGTAGGTCTGAACTAGGAATTACGAAAACAGACATGGAAGAGAGAATTTCTGTCCCAAGGCGCATAGTACAGCAATATGCAATTTTTGTGTCCACGTCAGCCTAAGGATTTTTAGGCTATGTGATTTGATCTTATTTAACCTAAATCAGTTTGTCCATCTTTAGTATTCTTGGGATGTTCAGGATTATAGCAAGGAAATAATTTACAATGGAATTTTACTGAAGATTGCCAAATGTGGACTTCAGAGTAATGCACTCATCTCCCTTGATTCATGATGGGATCACATCTGAAAGTTTAGTATGAGTCTGGCCTAACATTTCTATATTCAAATTAAAGTAGATACTGAGATTCATTAATAGGTCTAATTATGTTGTCATGCCCCACTTTTATTGATGAAACTTGTCGTCCTACAGTTAGCATTAAGGTAATAATTTACATTTCAAAACAGTCCTGCAACATCTTCATAACCAATATTATTTCCATTGTACAGGTGAGACGGAACGGATGGAAGGACCTCTTTTGACCTCTACTGAAAAACATGGAAAAATTCACATCAACTTCGTAAGAAAGTTCTAAGTGCCCCTCCCCAGGTGCACATCAACATTTTGCTGCGTGGGATTTGATTTTAAGAACTCCTGGCGTTGCACAGGGACCACTACATCATGTTACGTTCCCTCTCAGGAAAATGGATGTGGGCATTTTTCACCCTTCCACAGACAGCTCTCTTTGGAAATCACATTTGTTTTCTCTGTAATTGACAGAAAGAAATGGTTATGAAAAGTTCAACAGTCAACTTTAAACTGGGCTCTGATGCTGGCATCATTTGGGTGGGGGAGAAAGGGAGTGCGCATGCACATGCACTCACAGCTAAGGTCTTAATTCTATCTCCAGATGCTATGTATAATCTAGAGGTTTATCTTAATGAATTATTTCTGTTATTACTACAGGCAAAGTGAGATTTAATTTGATGTGTGATATATCCCTGGATTAACTACCCTTTGGTTCTATTTGCTCCATAATGGTGAATTTTTGTTTATAGACCCATTTTGTAATTACATGCCTGGGCTCAGAAGGGCTAGAGCAATGCTGCTCCATCCTATAGGAAATCACGATTCAATTCCCTTCTCCCACTCCTGTTGTCAGCTGTGGCTGAAACAGAAGCTGCACAATATGATGTTTCCCATTTTGTCTTCCTTAATAGCAGCTTTACAGGACAACGTACATCCAGTTGAGAGACTTTCCTTAGCTGAAAAGACGGTGATTGCTACACAAGAGGCAAATGCAAAGTGGCAGAAAAACTTCACCTCGAAAAGTGGCAGCAATGTGCGTTACAATGAGTGCTGGGAACAATCATTTAAATCCTTCAGGATACTGATAAACAAAAAGTGTCATGACACCACAAAGGCTCCAGAGGTGGCACAGGGAGCTGCGGGGCATGTGAGGCAGAGGCTCATTAATTCCTTATTTCCCAGCTGACCTCCTCTCAATGGGAAGCCAAGCCTTCACCCCATGCTGAAAGAGGCAGAGCAAACTGGTGGTCAAGGCACTGAGACGCTTTCTGGCCTCCATCTCATGAAGCCCTGGACTCCCTGCTTCAACCCAACCCCTTCCTTCATCTCCCTACCGAGTGGAGCAGGACCAAGGTACCTGCTCATATCCACAGCACTGTGGGTATGTAGCACTCTGTAGCACTTTGGGTATGATATCACCAGTCACCAGAAGAGAAAGGGGACCCTGGCCCAAATCCAGCTCTTGCACTTCCCTGGTGCTGGTGTGACAAAGCAGAGGGGTGTCCCACGCTAGCTATGACAGGGAAGGGGCACGGGCGCTGCGGCTGAGAGCCCCCTGCGGCTTCGCATGGAGCGGGGCACCACGCTGCGGCTACAGATGCTGTGACAGCACTGGTACTTGATCCCTTGGTAATGTATGGAGAACTGCATCTCATTGTAATCACAGTGATCTTAATTAGTACTGCTTATAACAGCAGAAGTCAGTGTAAATACAGGGAAAAGTAAGCAGAAACAAACCCTTTTGGAGCTCAAAAAGGGCCCTGAGAGCCAGCAAGCAAGCCCTGATGCTCCTGCCACCAGTGAACAAGTTCAGCACGAAAAGACCTGACTTGGTGAAAACAGAAAGTTTTTTTTGATTTTGACTCAGGCAACATTGCCTCCGAGTCATACGCTCTAACTTGACCCTTCCCTCACGACAACGGACTCGGCTTTCTTGGCATAATTTGCTGGGAGCACAAATTGCTCTCTTCTCTCTCTGGGTAACCCACCCTGGAGAGCTGGAGGCTGCTCTCACTGCAGCGCGGCCTGACGAAGCCCTTAATGAGTGCCCTGTAGTGGGAAGCTCTATGGGACAAGCCAGTAATTATGAAGTTCAAACAGAAGGTCATGCTTTTCAGCGAGAGAAGTGCTGGGTTCAATCTCTATTCAAATAGAGTAATGCTAAAAAATATGCATATTTTCTCAGTATACATCACTCTGAAGACAAAATATTTTTTTACTGGCAGACAAGAATGTTTGAGGCCATTAAACTGCAGCAAGCCGCAGCCTCCAGTTCGTAAAGAGTGCCTGCAGATTTATGTTGTAAGGCATGTATTTGTAATTGCTCCTGACATGTCAGTTCTCATACATGTCCATTAAAAGTTTATTTCCACTTTTTTTTTTTCAGCTAATAAAATTAAATGTTGGAAAGTCAAAGTGAAAAAAAAAAAATGTCCAAGTCTTGCTTGGACCTGTATGAGATGGGATAGTCACAGCTGACACCAAAACTGTCTTCAAAATCACCTACTGTTCAGAGACTAGTCTATTAAAACTCAGCTTCCTGCCTTTTGCCAGTTTAAACCAAATGTGCAGTGTTATTTTACTGCTTTGGGAGTGTGAATTTCAAATGGACCTTAAGGGTGGAAAGTGATTTAAAAACATTTTTCTAAGAAACCCCAAAACACAAGCAGCATTTTTATGAGTGAAAATCTAGGAGTAAGCGTCAACATTTGCAAACATTTCTGAGGGATGCAAGCAACATAAATCCTGGGACTTTAAAGTTGTCACGAGGCCAAAAACTTGTTTCCTTTACCCATATGAGTAGTCTTGTTCAAATCAATGGCTTGAAACGGTTTCTGTAAATAAAACGAGTAAGACTTAGCCTTAAGTCTACAGGAAATAATACGAACAATTTTTTTCCCCCCCCAGGAGAAGAAGCCAAGCATTCCTGGGCTTGACCTGCTTCTGCACAGCCCGTGGGGCAAGGATCACGGCTGTGGCTCCCGGGCGCCCCGCGCTGTGCTGCCTGCCACGGAGGCCTGCGGGAACTGTGGTGCAGGCCGGACCTGTGTGCTGGCATACTGGACTCAGGGCTCTGCACATCCTCTGCCCCTTGCCAGGTGCTTTGCTGCTTGAGGAAGGAAGCCTTGGGATCTGCAGCCTATTTTTGTCCCGGTGCATAAGTACAGTAATGAGGACCATGCACCGGAAAGGATGGGATGAGCACAACAGAATACTTTTCACCCTTCGCCTTCCTCTGTGCTAGGGACAGTCTTGACTAGGGACGGTCAAGCTCTTCCAACATTGGCTTTGATTTTTAAGGCCAGAAAGGACTGCTACGATAATCCAGTTTGACCCTATCCACTACTGAAAGGGATTTAACAGTCATGAGACAAATAGCATACTAAAGAAATTAAACAGGACTTGTGCAGATTTTAAAAGCTACCATAGAGAATTAATATAATAATTATATCCCTGCTACAAATTTATGGAGAAAAGACAGAATTTCTTAATTTCATTTCAAAGTCCTCTTTTGTGCAAGAAGTGGATGCTATGTCTGCTAGTTGCCTTCTGCTGTAGCAGGTCATTTACTGATCCTTTTTTCTATGCTAATAAGGTATAATAAATTTAACACCACTAAAGAAACTATAAAGACTTGAAGCCCATTATTACAGATTTTGTATGTGCAGGGAAAGGCAAATTGTTCACAGCTATTATTGATCAGAGAAGGCTGAGTTAATGCAATTGCAGAACATAAAAGAAGGAAATATAATCAAAAAATAAAATGAATATACCAGTCACAGAATCTGAACTCAAAAAGCCAATAAAAGACATGCAATAAAGCACTCCGGAGAAATGAAACTTCGTGGCAGTGAATATCAAGTTATTTACAGAAAAGTGGAAATATCAACTGAGGCATTCTTCACCACTCAGACATTTAATAAGTCCAGTCTACAATCACTGCTTTACAGAATTAGAAACTGCAGCTAATACCATGTTTCACTGACTGTGAAGTGAAGCGTCAGCAAGGTCTTCTATCTGCTCTGTCATGGACGCACTTGTTCTTTGAAGACTTACTCTGCTATGCAGAGTAAGGAACCTGAAAGAAGTTTGTCCAGAAGGAAAATGCTGGCATCACCAGCCTGTGGACAGAACAGCTAAAAATGCAGAGAGTCCTAGGGAGCTGGGATCCAGTTATGTAACGATACAAGATGTCCTACAAGAAACTGCCCGTTTAGACAATACCTTGGTGTGAGAACAGCAATGATATCAATGTTGAAAATCATGAGTCAGACCCCACAGAAATCATGACATTGCCTAGAGACTGAGCATAAACAGTTAAATGCATGTTCTTCATATTTTTATATGACTGTTTTGACTTTTTATAGTTCACATTTTCAAGCTTTGCTCCATCTCCCTGAATGACTGGAATGTATTTTATTTTGTGCAAAAGCTCAGATTAGTAGAGTGTTCAACTTCAGACAATTCTTGCTTTTGTGGAGTAAGGTCTCTTGCAATGATTACTTGAGTATGTGAATACAATGAGTCTGCTTGCAGCATGGCCAGAACCAGAAGTTTGTGGTAAATCTGATAAAGATAAGAAAATGCTCTTACTTCTCAAGATGTGCAGATTAATGAATTTCAGCAGCCAAAGAAATCTGATTTCTTTTTTAGCTTATAGGTTTTGTTATATATTTTATGAAGGAAAACAACAATTTTCTCTATTTTCCACAGCGCTATTTCTCCTCAAACCTTTGGGGAGGCTGGATTTCAGTGACTGTTCTGGGGGATGCTCCGGCCTCCAGAGTAGGCTGGATGCGTAGGCCCCTTATTAGCAGTAAAAAAACAGAACAGAGTGCCTGCTAAAGGTATGCTTACATTTTCTTCATGCACAACAGGATTTTCTCAGCACTTTCAGTCCAGAGCAGGAAGCAAGTATATGCCCTTAATGTATCCATCCAAAAAGAGATTAAAAAATATTATCTTTCATAGGCTATATATTTAAAAATACAAATGATGTTTTTAAAATAGAATGTCCAACATCTGGTGACTAACGGATGACAGAGAGGTTGCAGGGTACTTCATTAACTGTCTCTAGAGACAAAGAAGTCAATTGCTACTGACCAAGTTGATTTACAGTGATAAGATTTCTATTTGTGGGAACTACTCTGGCTTCAGAGTCTTGGTAGTCATCTCCTCTTACTGCTCAGTGCATGCACAGATAGAGAGGTTTCCTTTGTAAAGAGATAAGGATTTCCCTCTGAGCTAGGACTGATGGTATTTTTCCAATTATCATGACAATCCTATCATCTGACTAACTGACTGACATCACCAGAACAGCTCTGCTATCTAGGAAAAGAACAATAAGACCTCTAAAAATCATTATGACATAATTGGTAGATGCTTCATTGTTTTATAGGAATCCATTGCCCGTACTGAAGCCATTCAAAAATGAAATAAAATAAAATGATTCTCTGCATTTATCAGATAGTGAAGGATGTACAGTTTTGACTGGATTGCTGCCAATGGATGAGAGAAATTAAACTGGGACAGAAAGCGTGCGTGTGGTTCCGCAGCCAACGAGTTAGAGCATTGAGCTGGAAGAGGGAAGACAGTGGTTCGAGCTCCTTTTCTGAACAGCCCTTCTATATGTCTTTTAAAGTATTAGGAAATGCACAGGAACTCTTCAGAAATCACTGGAAAGGTGCCATTTGAACCCTGGATCACTGACTGAAGCATACGGGTATATTAGGTTAGAACCCCCAATTGGCCAAAGCAGAAATAATTTCTTGTTTCTGTAACACTGCTTGCTGTCTAGTACTAGAGTTTTGCTTTCTCTTCATACTTTTTGGTGGTATAACCTACTTTACTGCATTAATTCTCAGCCTGAGTTTATGACACTAAACTTTCATTTGCTCCATTCTGTTCTGAATACTCCAGGAACTACTCTATTTAAAGTCGAATGCTCAGCATTTACTGCATCAAGACATACAATCCTGTGTCTGGAGTTCAGGTTGGAGACAGTGTATAAGCAAATCTCCTGCTTCCCTAAATCAAGTGGATAAAACAACTGTACTTGGGGAAGGCTTAATAAAGAGGAATTTCAGCTTCAAAGGAAAAGTACTTGCAAGATTAAACTCATGATGGGTTTCTGAGGGTGTCAGTGTGTCAGAAGCCCTGGGGTTTCCTATAGGATGCCCATTGATACAAACAGCAAGGTCACGATGCATCTCAGGGAACCATCAATCACTGGAGCACAGGCTGCGGGCACCGCATAGCTGAAGTGGCACAGTCAGTTCCATAGTGCTGTCTGAGCCGGGCTGGTTTGGCTCTCACGCCTTTCAATGAAAGCAAATAATTGCAGCTCTGAAATGTTCTCTCATGACAAAGGTGTACTATAACTCATCACACCAGGTCTTCCATATGCTTTTTCCTACAAAAACATAGACAGATGTAAAGTGGCTAACTCATCACTTCTTTGCCCTAAAAGATGGTGAGCACTTATTTGAAGACCGTCATATTATAGGATGAAGTTAGCAATACTCTGTCTTCTCATAGATAACCCTGTTACAGGGTAACATGACTTTAGGACAGTCCATTTCAAAGGACAATCTTCTCATCCTTGTCTGACAGAAGTCTGTAGGTGCTACATAACTCCTCTCACATAAAGAAAATGAGAAAATCTTAACCTTCTATTACAAGCGTTGAGCTGTATTTTGGCAGATTTCCCCAATACATTGGATAGCATCTATATAATTTATTGATGTTCTTAGTTTAACTGAGTTATGCAAATATGCAGAAAGAGTCGCTATCCAAAGTTTTCAGCTACATTTACAGCTACATCTACTGCTATATTTGCATATTAGTATAACACACATGAGCACACACAAGCAGAAGTGGACCTGTTCATATCACTGTATTATCTGCTGCTGTTCCCACTAGTTTTATCTTCATGTCATCTTTACAGAGCACTGATGTGTTCTCTCTGATGTTTTAAGCATGGGGAAAGTGAGGAACAAACAGCCTGAATAATTTCCCCAAAGTGCCTGAGAAAGGCAAGGACTGAACTCACATAATCCAGATCAGTAGTAGAAAATAACTGTCTTCCCACTTTCCCCACCTTTCATTCTCAACAAAAACTCCTAAGGAAGGTATTCAATGAAGACAGATTTGATTGTGTACCTTCTTATATTTTAAATTTAGTCAACCGAGCACTTTCAGAACCTTTATCTGACAAATACAGTATAAAGGTTAATTCCTGTTTTCAGTAATGCTGAGTGGGGAGAAAAGGGAGTGTGCAGCAAACACTGAAACACAGCAAAATTCAAGAATCAGTATATTCACATACTGACCAGTAATGAGCTGCAATAGAAACATGATTTTTTATGTTATACCATGGCTTCTCAATACTGACAACTCCTTGCTCATTCTCGCCTTCGTCTTCCAAAACACACTTCTTGCTTGCCTACAAAGCATTTTCCCCACACTGAAAAAACTATTATTTTCTTCAGTATCTGTGAACAAATGGCTTACTGTAGATTCTGCACTCCAGCAAGGTCAAAATCTATGTGTGCAAATGATTTTGATTCAATGATAATATATTCATGTCCTGTCTGGGGAATTTCACTCATATTTTCTGGAATAAAGCAGAAAGTAAATTCTACTTCAGTTTACGTTTCAAACCATTCCCATCTATTTAAAAGTTCCTTCAAAGGAGAGACAGCTCATTTCCTTGAGAAACTGTATCTATCCACTGAATGTTATTTCTCACTGTACATAAGTAATGGGAGATTTCCTACTTTTTGCCCACTTCTACCCCATAGATTTAATATGTAAACTGGGAACGTGCAGAATATATTGCTTGGCACAAGTCAGTGAAGTTTCACCTGTGAGAACACAGTATGAATTCAACCTTTGGCTGCCTGTACTAAACCACAGAGAGAATCTACACTTAAATGATGTAAAGTTCATAGATTAGACACAAACGCACAAAACCAAACCCACTGAGCAGTTTTGGCTTGCGGACCTCACTGCCCCTCTGACTCCATCTCACCTGAAGCATTATAGAAGGACATTATGGTCTGTCCTTATGAGCTAGTAGCCTTGTCCTGGGGCTGAGAGGTCCCTTGTGCAGTGAAGGAGGTGTCTGATTGCTGGAGTGTAACATGCGCCTGGCCTTAGCCCCTTACTGGCTCTCCTCCTGTTCATCAGGTCAGTCCGTGCTCTTGTCATTCCCGGCTTCCTACTGATGACGGTTCTTGGCTTCAGAGAAGACCAGCTCTGCTGAAGTGCCCAAAAGTGCTGGGAAATGGAAAGGGAGCACAGTGCTTTCCTCCCGTTACGGGGCAAGGGGCTCCTGGCACTTGCAAGAGGATGCCGAAGGAAGAGTTTGGTATCAAAAGACTATGTGGTAAAGGAAAATGTGATCTACTTCATGAGGAAGGGAGAGAAAAAGTGATTAATGCTCTGGAAGTGAGTGTGCAGTTCATCAGGAGAGTGTATTCATTCCCACATTTTGTTGCTAAACTTTCTTTTGTGTTTTAGAGTCATATTTAAATGCCCAGTTAACCTTAATGCACAAAACACATGATATTTCTTGATATCCTTGGTAGTGAATCCCCAAGATTCATTTCCATAACCTCAGTGTATCACTGATCTCAGCTCCAGAACAGGGGAGTGGAATTTATACCATGGATTGTCCTTTACATTTTACACATTTCTCTGTGAGCTTTGAGAGGTGGGAAGCATTATTCCTGGTTCATATGTGATTTCCATTTTCTTGATTTTTTTGTTTTGGTCCATGGATCTATTTCCATGAATCAGTTTGGATTCCAGATGATCCAGATCTTACGCTATTATTTTCTCTATGTCGAAACTCTTAATTCATTTAAAATGTGAGGGAAGTTCTATTGCTCTGAACGCTCAAACTCAACTCCAAAAATCCTCTGCTAGGAGAAGAGAGCAATAGCCAAAGTTCTGATTAACTTCACCTCTTTTGAAGGCTTCTGCAATGAATGCAAACTGCTGTGAAATTTTTTCCAGCAGGGTAATGGAGGGAGGAAAATAGCTGGCTGTAAGTTTCAGAATTATTATTCGTATAAACCATTCACATACCTATCACTTGGGACAAGTGAAGGGCCAAAGACATGCCAAGCAATTACACAGCTACATAGGTTCACGCACAAGATATTCCACATCATGTTGGCTGTAATTTACACTCACTACATTGGCACTAATTCCACCTGTGTCAGATGGCAGCAGAGAAAACAACTTTTCTGCGAGACTAAATTCATCTCAACTGTGGCCAAGCCATGTCCCTATTTTGGAAAGTCTGATCACGAACAGTAGCACCTTTCGATTTAAAGTGGAAAAATGGTTTACAAAACTCAAGACTCCATCTTCTGATCAGGATAGCTACTGCCACTTCTAACAGTGCAAACAGCATCAAGATACTCAAAGCCTGTTGATGACAGCAGCGTAACTGCCCACAGCTTCCAGGGGATTTATATGGGATAACGTTCAGTCCTAATTCTGACGTTATCCAGCTCTTTGTGTCCCGATGAGAAATGATTTCTAAAGAGGTTTATATTTTCCCTTACTACTCATTTGAGTTGAGGAAAGCAGATGGACCTTTTTCCTAGTTCAGCTAGAAAGATAAAAGAGCCACCTTTCTCAAATCACTGAAGTTCAGGGCGAGAAGGACTTCAGCAAGGCAGGAAGAGAAGTGAGGATCATCATTTATCTTGCACAACCAGTTTGCAGATGTTTAAAGGTCTACAGAAGGGTTGAGGTGGTGATGGAGTCACAGTCTTCACCTAGTACAGGCTAGTGTTCAAACCTGGACAAATCAATGAACCCTTTTTTCGCTATCAGTACACCGAAGATTGTAGTTCCCGAGGATTGCAGTTCCCTGCCGAGCAGAGGTGGCCCACTTCATGATTTATCACTAAAGGTTTTGAAATCTTCCTTTAGTCAGTCTTGCAGAGACCCAAAAAACATTATTGCTGTAAAACAGACCACGGAAAAGGACACAGCAAGGACAGATAGACTTATTCTGAAGGGTTCCTGATGCCTAAAAAATGCAATATGGAACACTAGAGGTAAGGATTTGTTGGAACACCTTGATTTTAACTGAGGATTTGTTTTAACAGTAACAGGAGAAATAGTCAGTTACCCTGGTCTGAAATGCATTTTGACTTGACTTGCCAGAAGCTAATAGACCAAGTCAGAAATGCTAAAGAGTGCCTCGCTACTTCCTTAGGAAGCATGTCTGTCCAGCTGCCGTGACTGCATGACTTCCACAGTATTAAAAGGTTCAACAGCTTTTAAAGAATATCACCATGCACCAAATGACTTATCTATTTTCCTGTTAACTGATCACTGGCAGGACAGAAAAGCCCCCTCACTTTAACTACAATACGTCCAAACGTCATAAGCCTTGTCCACATACTTCGATCTCGGACTCTTATTGTCGAGGCAGAAGCCCTTGAAAACTGAGGTTCCTGTTGGAAGAGGCTGCAAAGACTTAGAGCAGCACGAACAAGGCTGTTCTAAAAATTAGTTATTGTAACCACATCGTCCCACAGGACTAGCTGGCACAGCACAGTAGCTGCTTGCTGCTATTTGCTTGCCCCTGGAGGACAGACAGTTCAAAATCACATCTCCCTCTCCCAATAATATTGTGTTTTGTGCTGCTACTTCTGCTTTGCAGTATATCTGCCAAACACTGCAGGTGCTGAAAAACAAAGGTGAAAGCACCCATATGGTGCTTTCGTATCACAAAACCAACTCACAGAATGAAAAGCCCAAAAGGACCTGTTTTTTTTTTTTTTCCTCATAGGAAAACGTAACAGGCAATCTATGGAATTACATCCAAGTGCCAAGACCTATGAAAGGATTTATTTTGAATCTCTTACAAGATTCTTGGTGGAGATAGATCCTTTGGGATTCCTCTTCATGATATTGCTATTCCTATGTTTTCAAAATTCATGATGCAGACTCTCCAGAATATTGAGATGACTTTTAAAAATACAGTGTAGATTGGATTTTTTGCTTACTGTATTCTTTTCAGCATTCCAGAATGCATGTATACTGTATGTGCAGTGATCTTTTCTGCAGGCATGACAGACAGAAACTCACTTTAATTTCTATGCCATTTGTGTTCATGGCAAATGCTTACTAATATTCTTGCACAGTTTTGGGGGTCCAGGGCTCTGCCTAGGATCAGTCTTGACAATATTCAGGATAAGATGCTTAGAGAAGTTTTACATAAGGTATGTTTGCATGTTTGCCTGCAAGTGTATGTGGATGTTCACATACATGTGTTTCTCTGCCTGCTCCTCCTACTTTCAGTGACAGGTTTAGGAACTAAGGTTCAAAATACTTTTTCCTTTCCACACACAAAAAGGTAACTGCAAATGTAGTTTTACATATTTAAATCTTTCTAGTCATCCTTCTCAGCGTTGGTGAACTCCAGGTACCTGGGAGACTAACTGGAGATACTTTGCTGTTACATGCTACAGACATGTACTTGGAAGACAATGTGAGTTCACAGAGACAAATGTGTAGCTTAGCTGCCCATAATGTTAATGTCCTGCCCTGGGCACAAATACCTTCAGTTTGTAAGTCTGCCAATTTCCTGTTCTCTGATGTCCTTATTATTTACAGCGACAATATACACAGAGCTTCCAAATATGTGCTTGACCAAGGCAAAAACGATAGGCCAGTGAGAAATGAGCTCTCAGTTTTAGGTAATACTTTAACGCTAATAAAAAATACACATTAAGAGCTTTTATTTTAAAATTCCATAGCATGGTTTTCCCTACTATTTTTCTGGATAGGTTTAATTAAGAAAAAACATCAAACAACACAAAAGTTAAATGATGTCTTCTTTACCTCAGATTAGTAAAAACCCAATTTTTTACGAGGTTACCTTCAAAAAACTACAAACGCGTTTCGAAATTGTCTTTTTTTTCTCCCTTGTATTTGCCCTCTCCTTAAAAGGAAAACAATTTCTCTGCGGAGTATGGTCTCATTTTTAGCTTGAAAGCGCAGATTTACATCTCATCTCTGAGTCTCCGCGGTGCCTCCTGAGCACAGCAAGGACTAGTTCACAGGACAGTTCCAAAACAGCGTTTTAGAAATGGGAGGCTGCCCCCAACCCTTCTGACAAATTATGCATTCAGTCCCTAGGACCATCAGGACAGACAGAAAAATGATAGCGCTAGCAATAAAAAGAAGAGCTGCCGTTATTAACAGAGAAGCTATACAACGCGCACGCTAAATGAAGCTTATTTAAACATGCCTTGCTTTAATTAGATTTAGTTTAGCCCCCTAAAAAAGTCCCAGCAGAACTTGCGGTGGGGCTTGCGCGGCTGTTCCCCGCTGTGAGCCCACCTGTTTCTGTCAGCCTCCGCGCCCCGACAGTCGTAAAAACCCTGCGCTGGCTTCGCGGGCTGCGGCCGGGCACAGGCGCCCGCAACACCAACCCTCCCTCCGCCCGGCGCCGCTCGGGGGAAAAGTTTCCTGAGTGAGAAACTGGCTTTGCCCAAGGTTTACCACGCTAAGGGAGCAGGCTGAGAAACAAATGCTGCTACTCGTGTGGCGTTTTTTAAACGGGGGGCTTCCAAGCAGGGGGTAAACTCTGTCATTTTAAGTGTTTTTTCATACTCTGCAGGAAGGCTATTAAAGAAAACTGCACTGTTTTAAGCCAAGCCCTCCCCCCCCGCCCCAATTTCATCATGTTATATATAAAAATAAACATACACAGATACAGCATATAGTGGGAACAGTGTCTCTGCGGTTCTGCTTGTCTATCTGGGTGCGGGAAACCTCTCCTTGGAGTAGTTTGCTTTTTGGGGGCGAAATCGCGGGGAACGCGCCGAGCCTGACCCGAGCGCCGAGGAAGGAGCAGCCTCGGCGAGCTCCTCTGCCGGCCCGCTTTGGGCAGAAAGGAGGATCGCGGGAGTCCGACGCGCAGAGCGGCCGCGACTACTCCTAGGTAAACAAGCACAGGATCCGCTAAAGTTGTGGCTCACTGGCAAATGAAAATAAAGAGACAACTCGGAATCAAAGGTGAGTCAAAGAAAAAATATGTCCAATAAGCCGAGGCAGCCCAGACAATCAGTCAGATGCCAAAACATGTGACAGACCCAGAGGCAACTCCAAAACAACCAAACCAACTGCCTGCGGAGTCTGCCAAGGAGCCAGATGCTCCTGCTTAAAAATATCTTCCGCTGCCGTGGCATCTGCATTTTCTGCCTGCCATCGAAACAGGAGGAAAGGGAAAACGGGAGAGCGGTACGGGAGTTGAGGTGGGGAGGGGGGGAAGCAACTAATAATATTTTCGTCATTTTAATTCTAAGGACTTTGGATTATTCATTTGCAGTTTGTCATCATGTCACCGGAGAGCTAAACACAACCCCAGACTGACACAGGCACAGCCTGGGAAGGGAAAAGAGACGGCGCCCGCTCTGCAGAAGGGAGCTAACGATTCCCCGCTGCCGCGGCTGGCAGAGCCTTGCGAAGGCGATAAAACGCTCTCCGCTGCCGGCGCTGGCCTCTGCCGCCCAGGAGAGCGCCCGGGCGCCCCGCTGCCGGCCGGCCCCGGGGCTCGTGGCAGGAGCGCCGGCACGCGCGGGCGCCCGGCGCGGCCGAGGGCAGCAGGGGGGAACCTGCTGAATAAAAGGTCACCGCTGTTCAACCACAGCAGCACGTATGGGTTCAGAGCGGCTGTGGCTGCTCAGCAGAGGCTTAAAACATACTTTGTAATATTACTTTACGGAACGAAGGTGGAGATTCTTTGTTACTGTAGTTGTTGGTTAAAACCATTAAATAAAACATATATTCTGGAAACGTTACTTTATTCCATTGGAAAAGGTCAGACAAAAGCACAGTTGAAAAGGAGAGAAACTGCAATTTCTGTTGCAGGAAGAGCTATAACGCAAAAAGTATCATTACATTTCGTTTTTATTGATGCCCTCTCTATCTTGTACAGAGATTTTCGTAGGACAATAGGCCCCTTCAGAAATCAAATCGCAAAACATTTATGTTGGTGTTTCTGGATTCCCTGAGGGGGAATCGGGAATGCCACACGTGGGTCTCTTACTCCGTCACTGAACTGAGTGAGCGGCCTTGGTTTCTGCACACGCCAAACCTATGCGCTTCCCCGGGTTGGACACTTCCCGTGCCACAGCGGCCCAGGTCGACCCGCACTTAGGAAACCGTCAACGCTGCTTGAGGAGCAGGTGCTGGACAAAATTCAGAATAGTTTGGTATTTCTGTTGGAGAGTGATTTTGCCTGAAAAGAGTTAATATATTTGTTTTTGCCAGGTATAAATGAGAACTTTATCTTTCTTCCGTGCTGTCCAAGTTGAGTTATTAATTAGGAAGCTTTAGAGCACCAAATGCACCAGCGAATTCCCAGACTGACAAACCTCAGTACTAAAGGAGGGACAAATCAGAGACCATCGCTGCCTTTTTAAGAGAAAATAGTGCTGAAAGTTGAGCAGAGCTGGGGTAAAATTAAGACCCAATTCCAAGCTCTTTTAAATGATGAAAAAGATTCTTTTGTGCTGCTTGGCTTTTTTTCCCACCTCGATGTGCCGCGAGGCCTGGCTCCGCAGGGTTGTGAAGTATTCGGAGAAGGGCAGAGTTTCACCAAGGCTGGTCACCAGCAGCCAGGGAAGTCCTGGGCTCACAGCTTCGCAGTCCCTCGGGCAATTTGGCACCTACAGGACTGCCACCACCTTTTCTGCACCAAAAGTCAGAACTCCTTGCTGAAAATCTGCACTACACCTTGTAGACTAAATTTTGCACACTGAACTCATTTACAGCAAAATGCAATCGCAGTAAATAAATAAGTAGTAGGAGCCAAAACGGCAGTGTGGTGAATAGGCAAGCTCATTTAAAATAAATTGAAAGAACTTGTGGTGACGAACGTTTCATGTGAGTCTGGTACTGAGATTATAAGAATTTTGCATGTCTACATAAACTGACTGATAGCAAAGTAGTTTCTAGTCCCCCTCATGGCACACACAAATGTCTGTTAAAGACATAAATATTTAAAAACAACAGCTAGACTAAGAGGGTTAGCTTTCATTTCATCTAATTTGGCAAGCATTAGATACACCCACCAGAAATCATTTTATTTTGTGTAATTTAATAGCAAACCTATTGTAGCATCGCAGTTTCTGACATACCGAAACAGATCAATGTGGCCTTTTTTAAGTTCAGAATTAATATAAGGCTGTATTTCAAATGTTAGATGGAAAGCAGTGAAGATTAAAACATTTCTGTGGTTTTTGCTTGTTTTCATCCTCTGTTGCAAATTTTATTTGCCTTCTTGCATGCAATGTAGAGACTTTGATCCTTGTTCAAATATCTCTGTTTTTTTACTTCCCTCGTGTTTGATCTGGTTCTCAGGTGAGAAATATTGGCAAAACTTGTTAGAGTTACACCTGCCAACGGTAGCATACAGGATAGCAACATGAGGCTATATAAACGGTACTATGCGTGCCCTTTGGGTTCTTACACATCAGAATAATATTCCCACAGAAATCAATCTGAGATTTTAATTTATTAAACCCTCTCTCTTTTTTCCCCTTCCTTAAAGGGATAGAGGGAGATACAGAGGAAGAAGTGAGATAACATTAAATAAAACAGGTTTAAGATGGTCATGGATGACCTTCACAATATGGGTTTTGCAATTTTGGCTGGATTAGAGGAAACTAATGTTGGCTTTGAAATAAGCTTTGGGATAAAGCTTGGAAAACTCTAATCATTACAAATCCACTGCTTAAGAGAACAATTCTGTACAGCATACTGCAGCTTTAAAGCATACTTGTCTTGATTTCTTTCCTCCTCTCAACAAGCTTATTTTGCTTTCACTTATGCTAGTCTTCTCATAGGAGCCCAGTGGCTGTTTTCATTTTCTGCCCTGCCTTTTAATTTAAGGGAGCCTATTGTTTTGGGGAATTGTGTTGCCCTTACAGTGCCTTTTGCATCTAGTTTAGGACTCATAGAGTTAATAGGCTGGGGAAGAGAGCGAAAAAAAAAAAACCACTTGCATTAAGCCTGAAGCCTGTCACCTTTTCTTGGCAATTACACTGCTAATGGCTGGGTCCCAAGCAAAGTGGCAAAGAATATCTCTTCTCACGTTCCCAACTCACAGTGCATTCCCAAATACCAGATGGTGTTTTTGGAATCCATTTCACTATGTTTGATATGACAATACTTTTGTATAATGTTAAATTATATATAACTATTTCAAATAGTCGATATCAGAACAAGGCAAGAAATGGAATATTAGACACAAGGAGGAAAGAGAGAAACTGAAGACTGAAGGTTCTCATCTCCTCCTATTGTATCTTGTGTCTCTCAGATTTTTCTGTAATTTGAACAAAAGAGGAAATAAAAGTGGTTCAACACACTAGCTCTTGCAATGATACTATACAGAACTGGTGTTGTTTCCCTCCTAGAATTTGGTGTACATCTTAGGAAGCCTGCCAGCTCTACAGGAGGCATGTGCAAGATCATAAACAGTGCAGAAAAAGAAGGAGAAAAGGAAAGGGAAAAATAGTCATGAATAAACAGGTTCCAACATTTTCTTTACAGACTTTTTCTTTACGTCTTGGAAAAAATCAAGGCCCAGAAATTCAGCAGGGGTAAACTGGTATTATCTCCATTAACTTCAGTGGAGCTATGCCAGTTGACAGGAGCTAAGCATTTGGCCCAGGATATTTAAGTGAAAGTAACTTGCAATGCCTGTGAATGCAATTGTCATGCAATAAGTCATCTATACGTCTTATTGAGGGTGAATCCAATCTCATGTGCACCAAATGAGTTATTCCAGTTTTATGCTACTACTGATGGACTTACACAATTTGGAAAGTATCCACTGGAATCAGGCCAGCAGATTTAGATTTGATACAGTTCCTCACCTATCTGAACTAGATAACAAGTACCTTAGACATTCCTCAGGACGCCATCAGGACTTCAGCATCAAGAGGGACAAAGATTTTCCTCCTACTGCACACTCTACAAACAATTTCTGAAGACAAGGATAAAATGCACTATCGAGGAAAAAAGTATTTAGGATAATCAAAATCTCTTCAACATCCCAGTGACGCCACTTTCATTATCAGAATCCCATAATTTAAGCAGTGGTATGTTTAATGATTTCTAAATCGAGATTATTTATTTTAATGTAACTAGCAACTTTGTTTTCTGCCATCTCAGTTGCAGCTCAAGGAACATTTTAACAACCAGCAAGCTTTCAGGATAAATGCTTACTAACAAAAACACTTCCCAAGCTTAACTATGATACGAATGTTGAAACTATAAGGACACAATTTCAGACTTAATTTGTCTAGTTCAATCAGTTTCTTCCCTGCATATGCCGCAAACCTGTGGTGTATGCAATTCAAAGGAAGGTTTCATTCGTATGGCTATGCACAAGCAACTTACCACATCAGTACTTACTTTTTACACAACAAAATAATGATTTACCCTCTTGACTACTTATACTGCTAGCATACAGCAAAGATTATCAACCCCTAAAAGGATCATACAGATCCAGTGACTACTACATAATTAACAATAACTTGTAGTAATGCAATTTAAGAGTCTTTTTAATGGGCATAGATGGCAGAATGTATAGCCCATCTTTCTTTGTCATCCTAGAAAAGGGGCCCCATGCGGAGCTGCTGGTTGCTGAGTGATGCTTTGTAGTCTGTACCAGACAGTTGCACAGTACCAGCTGCACTGGCAGGTAGCCGAAGTGCAAAGAGATAGCTGCCAAGCTATGCTATACAAAGGCAGCAGTGCCAGAGAGAAAGGGACCTTTGCATGCGGGGACCTTTGACCCTGGAGCCAGCATGGATCCCATATTCATCAATTCCAGACAATTGCATCTTTCATTCCACCACAAACTATGATTAGAAAGGGCCCATTTGTGATAGTGATTGTTAGTTTACAGTTCCCAGAGATTCGATTATTTAATCTTTAGTTCTGTTGGCAGCAATATTTTCCCTAACCTTTTGTAATGGTATGCCAGTGATAATCTAACATATGTATATAGGGAGATACACACATGCACACAGGCACCTCCTCTCCCCATCAAAATTGCTTGAATAGATAAAGATGCAAAGAAAAGGAAAAACCCACAACACACAAAATTCATTTTGTGTTGCAAATACCGCTCTAATGTAGATTTTCAGAAAGCAGTCGGGAAACTGCAGTGTAATCAGCGTGCAAGAACATCCCACTTTCTCGCCACAAACTTTCTGATAATTTTTGGTTTTAATAGCAGAGCTTGGGTTTTAGAGAATCTAGATACATCAGATGCATTATTTTCAGACAACAGCATTTTTATTCCCAGGACTGTAATTCCAGGTGCCAGATTACTTTTTAATATTTCCAGAAATATTGACAGCCTGCACTACATGCAAAACGAAGAGGGACATCAGCTAAATCTTGAACGGACTCTTGAGAAAACAACCAATGACAAGGAAAAGCACTATTTGGTGGAGCAGGGGACGGAGGGACAGACAACGTACAGAATAAAAGCAGCAGGGAAGCCTCTAGGCCCCGTTCCTGCTACTGGTGTAAATAAATGTTTAGCTTCGATATTGTGAGCCCTATTGAAATCAATGGCAGAACTCACAAGGTGCGCATGTACGTCAGCATTTGCAAGCCTGGAACCTTAGTAAAAGCAATGGCAACCTCCCCAAAACTTCACCGCAGTACTACCTTAAATAATAAAGCAAGTTGTTGGCACAATCAACAACTTGAAGAAGAATGAAAGATGCCTCAAAATATAATTCTTAGTAATGATTTTGCATAGTGTTCTAGAGAAAAAGAGTAAAAATCCCATCAGAATCATATGAAGAACAAACATTTGTAATTGGAAGTGGAAAGGAGGAAAAACAAAAAAGATGGGAGTCTATAAAACTTTCATGAAAAATTATTTTTGATTTGATCCTTTGGTCTTATCTTAGAGATGTTAGTCAAAAGGAAAAAACCCCTCTACCTGAAGGCTAGCCGTATTGCGCTGCACCTGACTTCTGGCTCACATGTGAGACCGTCTGTTCTTTATTTTCACTCTGTATGAAGCTAATGGAATTTGCAGTTGATTAACCTCAAATCTGGAGTAATGATCCAGCCTGGGACTGCAGCTGGCAATGCTGTGGCTATTTGTACTTCTTAACTGAGTAAGACAGCAACAAGTATAATGGCACAAAGGTAAAGATCTCCGATGGACGAGTAAATGTCAGAGGTGCGTTAAAGGAGTTGAGAGCATGACTGGAAAGTACTGCCCTCCCTGCAGAGAGACAGGAGCATCAACTCTTAGAAAAACTAATCACAAGAAAATATGATAAAAAATATGTGGCTACACTTATTCAATGTTATTCTACAGGGGATACTCAAACCACAAGATTTACCCTTTTTGCATACCAAATCCCTGCATTAGAAAAAGGTCAGTCATTGAGAAACAGCCTCTGTAGAAAATTTTGGAGAAACACTGTCCTAAAACTTCTCTACAGCTTCCATTTGTGTGAGGAAAAGTAAAGTCTTCACTAGATCAACACTGGAAAATAAAATTCACAGAACAGAATTACACAATGTTATTAGTATTTATTTATCTGGGCGTATTTATTATTCTGTCTTAAATACAAAAAATCACTACAGATAAAATAAACACCATCAGCAAGCAATTCAAATATTTTTTTCCTAGTAGATTTCTTTCTGTTTTTCCCCTCCCAATTGTTCAAAGCGTCAATGAACAGAATTACACAAATGTGCACCAAACCTCAAAACTAATTTAGTTTAGCAAGTGGTTCACACATCTTCGTTTACTGAACAATGTTACTTTCAAATCATGACAACATTCTTCCTTCCTTGCCTCATGACTAATACAGTGTTTTTCAAGCTGTTCCTCTTCAGACTTTTCAGATCTTTCCAAATCTTTTCCCCAGTTTTACCACCTGGTTTCTAACTAAAATCAAACTGAGAGAGTTCCTTCCACAGATGCAAATCCACCAGCACAGGCCACTGACAGTCACTGTCGAAAAAGGCAGAGTGCCGCTTCCCTTCAAAGGTAGGATAGGAAGAGAGGCTTCCTCGAGAAGTGAGATGCATTGAACAGAAAGCTTGGATAAGCGGCGCTTGCTTGTGCACTCGGATGCCGCTCATTGGATGAATAAGTCTTAATGTGATGCAGTGAAAACAAAAATTATTCAGTCTGAGAAAGATCAGTCTTTTCATCCTATATAAGACTCACCAAATTAATGACTATCAGTGGACTTTACTAACACTACATTACTGTCTGTATTTTATTTATATATCGTGCATGTAAATATACATGTGCACACACACACACACGCACACACTGTGTGTACTATATGTCAACAACTAATCAAAAATTGTTTGCCCACAAGCATATGTGAAAAATTCATCTAAAAAATTGTACATTTAATTTTTAATGAAAACCCGGTAATCCACTGAATGTACCATACTCCCACTTAATATAGACCAGTGGCATACAAAAGACTGGAAAGACACAGACATCTCTTTTGCCATACACAATGTAAGCACACGTAGCACTTCGGGCTTCCTCAGTCAAGGTTTATTATATTATTATCTTGATTTTGAGCGAGAGAATTCAGTGATTAATCACTGAACACTGCTTTTACTTGTGCTCAGATTGAAGAAGCATATGCTATGTGAGTAACCCATAGTGTTTGGCTTAAAGGCAAATAAAAGCCAGCAATAAATAAACAGTAAAAACAGAGACTGCTGGTAGATGGAAAGACTGCACGACTTACTATTTTTTGATCTTTAGCTTCTCTGATTCTGCAAAACCTTGCATTTATAAGTAAATCTTTTTAATAAAATAGCATATTACAGTTAGAGTATCTTCAGATAATGTTGAAAACACATTAATTGATTAACACCTAACACCCTTTTTGAGCTAAGTAAGTTTTATTACTCCACTCACTCCATAGGATAGATGAAGATAGATAGGGAAGATGATAGGACATGAAAAAGTTAAAGTGACAGATTTGGCAGACCTCTGCAGAAATCAAGGAAAACACATTGCTTATCTCCTTGTAAGAGCACACACATAAGCAGGCACCTGCATTTTGCAGGTGCAGACACCTACAGTGTACAAATAATACTGCTGTGCCTTGCTCATACACACGCATCCTGGAGTGTGCGTCCCCAAAACTCGTTAGAACAAAGGCATTCGCAAGCTTGAACATATACATGGCAGTGCAGATGTTTGATTATTTCAGTCCTAACTACACGAACAGATGTTTGCATCAAACTGAAATTGTCACCACCCTCAAAACTCTGCAGCTCTGTCATTCTACCCTTATCAGTCTGTTTATTTCTCATATTGCAGGAGGCCTCCTCTCACAAAATTTCTTTTTCGGGGTACAGCTTCCAGTGATTTCATCTCCAGTCCCTTTTCCCATCTCAAGGGAAAATAAAAATTCCCAGCCCACTGATCTCTGTTCTTAGGCAGCCAATCATCTGTAGCAGAACAGTTTGCTTTTTGACTAGGTAAACTTTTTAGCGTATCATAGTTAAGGTTGTGCGCTCCTCCCCAGTATCTCTCTGCCTATTACTATTGTGAAGGTCCTACTTTTTAAGCAGGATCAGTTGCGTGATCATAGAGCAGGCCAAAACCCAGATGTGTTAAGACAACTAAAGAAAAGGCAGACTGTACCGGGAGGATGGGAACCCCAGAGGAAAGGGAGAGAAAGTGAAAATACTGTAAGGGTATGTTGCTTGCAAGGATAATGTACTGTGAAACCACAGACTGGCCAAGCTGCAAATCCAGCAGGAGACAGCATGATTCAAGGCTATGGGTGATGATGCAGTGTGGAGCCTTGGAGTCTTCTGAATGTAGTGCCACAGAGGCACTTTATAAACCTTGCTTTCTTTCTTTCCTCATTTTCCTTTTCTCAGTTTTCATCAGAATTTACAGCAGAGTCATCTAGAATATTCCATGAAATTTTGGAATTAGGCAGGTGCAATCAACAGTGGTTGCACTACTGGCCATGGGAGACATCTCATGGAGCTGGCAGAGTGCCTTGTTTTATTCAGCCATTGCTATCATCTTATGGCTCTTTGGCTTCCTGCTATGAAGTTGCCTCAGTGTAGACGAGCTTGGGCAAATGCACTACTAATCTGCAATTCAAACCATGCCTTGTGCATTTATGGAAAGGAAAATAAACCCAAGTTATTAGTCTGTGCAGTGGTCCAGTTACTGGAAGACCACAGCGGTTGGTAGTCCATATGTTCCTGAATGGAATTTTAAGTAAAGAAAAAGATACAACTCCAAAGAGAGATCTGAAGGAGAGAGCGAAAAAAGATCTTCTGAGTGACTGTCTTTACTCAGGTGTGATCTCTTGGCCACTGTTCTTCACAAGGCTACTGTTCTTCACAATCCTGAAAAAGGATTGGCATATCAAATCCTTCCTCCCTCCCTCCTCACAGTGGCTGTGCTGAGTTCCCATGCTTTGGTCAGTCCTTTTCTTTCTGTTCTTTGGACTTACTCTTCCCAGCACAAACTGATATTAGAAAGTGGCAAATGTCATTGCCTGCCAGAAGCCAAGGAGCCAATTCCTTCACCGAGGAATTCCCACTGTTTTAGGCCTATGTCCTCCTCCTACATGCCCACACCTCTCTGTGGAAGGAATTCCCCCTATTTGTCTGTAGCAGAATCTTAGAAAACTTCAGTATGAATGAAAAGAACGGCTGCCCATAGAAATATAGTAAGGAGCTAAAAAAAGTGGCAGTAGAGAGACAGCACTCTTCTCCAGGGATTTTTAACAACTCTAGGTATCTCTTTAGTGTAAAAGTTATATCCTGTAAAATTAGGTGAGATGGTCAAAATCTATAGGAAAGTTACCCTTCTGGTAAATTGTGTAAGAATTATTCATCAGTTTTTGAACATGAGGGGATTCCTTGGGTGTGATGTGTAGCGCTACAGTTTCCTTCATTGCACATAGCAGACAGACAGCATGATCTTTTAAGGCTCATTTCCTTAGGAAATCAAGACAAAAGGAGAGGAAGCAACAAGTCCTACTGCAATGCTTACATGTATTGCGGTTTATATAAACTGCAAAACCTTACTAGCAGCACTTTGTGAGTAAATTTGAGTTTTACTTGTGTTTGCCCACAGCCCTCGAAAACTTGTTCTGTTTTTGCTGATCTAAAAACCTTGGTGATTCACCTTTAAGCCACTACCCTAAATAACCCAAGCTTCACATATTTTTCTTAATGTATCCTTTCAGATAGCATCGCAAAAAAAAATTTCTAGGCAAAAAAATACAAGCAGCAAACAGAAGTGCACATGCCCACTGTTTCTATCTGTTCCTGACAGTGAACATAGAAACAAGCTGAACGAGCAATCAAATGGGACAGTTTTTCTTCTTTCGTGTAGAACATAAAAAGTTAATTCAGGTCACATTTGGAATACTCTTCATATTTTCTTTACATAAACCATAAGGCCATGCTCTACTTTCAATTTCTGCTGCACTAGTAAAGATGATCCCTTCTGAATGCCAGCATATTTCTGTGCAGAATCTGGTTCATTTTCTCCAGCTCAGCTGAATTCTGGATTAAAAAAACAAACAAAAAACTCCCCTCTAATTTACTCAGTAAATCTCTGCTAGTGACCACATGCAGTCTGTGTCTTTTGAGTTAGTCACGTTTAAAGTGGAGAACTCATACACTGCTCTCAATTTCCGCATTGCTCCTATTGACAACCTTAATCCATGTATGCAATTCCAATTGGGTTGTGAAATTAATATGGCTGTTTGTGTACATCAAGGGCAACGTGCACTCCTTTGAAAGCAAGGGCACTGCAATTATTGGTAGTAAAAGTCTACAAGCTTATAGTGCCATCTGTACTATCCAACACTCCCACCCATATCTAGTTGTATTGCTAACTTTACGTTTCACAGCCTTCTGAAAAAAAAAAAAACAAAAAAACCCCAAAGAACAACAGACACGCTTATACAGGCAAAATATTTTGAATCTCACTACATTAGTCAATACATCTATTTCATCTGTTTCAGCTATAGTTATCTTACTGAAAACTACTTTTCAGTAATCTCTCATATGGGAAGTAGATCCAGCGATCTTTCTTACAGTGAACATAAAATCAAAAATCTTTGTGCAAAAGAGCTGTTGCAGGCTTATACAGTGCCTACCCCAAAGGCACCTCATCCAGACCTGCCCCTGCTGCTCTGAGATCAGTTAGACTTCTTGGGAGTGTGGCAGGACCTCTGCTTTTTGTGGCTGGGTATTTGCATGTGTAAGGTGTATGTATGTATATGTACAAAGAGCTTCAGCATTTCGAATGAGGTTTGTAATTATTACTGGACAAATCCTGCAGTACTTGCTTAAGAGATGTACTTTCCTAGTGAAATTAATGGAAGTGGCAATCGGTCAAAGATATTACCAAGCCAAATCATGATATTATAAACTAGCATATTTGTCTTCAAAATCAACAAAGAAACAACTTGATTCATCCTAAAATTATCTTTAAATATTAACCAGTGGCAGTGACCACATTCTACAGAGCAGGGAGCTGAGGGATTAAAACTCAGGCAACCTCTCGATAAACCAAAAACATTACCTTTTTCCCATCATACAAAGGCAGAGAAAGCAGATGTTTACTTCCTTACTTACAGAAAGTTTCAGAATGTTTTTGTTCTTATGGCAACCATTTGGAGTTTATCAGCAAAACCTTTCAGAATATTCTTTACTTTCATCTCCATTTTCAATTACCCCCAGTACTGGTGGCGATCTTGCCTATGTACCAGTATCACGGTGCTGGAAACCATCATAAGCATCCCAATCAATTTAAATATCCAGTCCTGGTGCTTAAGTTCAAGTAAATGGTTAGGCTCACAGCCTTTGGATTCAGATCAAGGTGTCAGACTTTTCAGGCAGTGCATATTTTTTCCCCCTTTTCTTTGCATGGTCTAGTATTAACCACTGTATTGGCACCGTCAGATCTCAATTCAGTGCTGATTACAGTGTGTATAATTAAAAGGATTGGGAATGGCGAGTGGCAGCAAAGACAAGCCTTAGGTATAGGACAGATTCAGTTCTGAAGTCCTTCTATTTATCCTCCGCAAGATAGGCCCTCCTGATCGTACTATCACTTGCTTTTCTCAGCTATCGCAATGACTTCATAACCAAGGGCCATGATGAGCTCTGGAAATAATTTATCGGTACCAACAGAGAGAACGAACTGGCTCTTAAGGGTACAAAGCAATGCTCTTCTTCGTTCTCCCCGCCGTCAGAGAACTGATCGACACAACACCCGTCTCGCCTGGTAAACTCCGAGCGCGGACATCCGACTTGGTGTGAGCCATTGCCAGCTCAGAAAACAGCGCCAGGACTCCAAACAAAGTTTTTCAGAGAAGCTGGCTTTTCTCACTGTCCCATCCTCATGGGACAGCAGCATGTCGTGCAGCCACCCCCTTCTGTTATAACAAACCTGAGCGTTTCTGAGAGGAAGAGGGCTGAACAAGGGTTAATGTGGTACATTCTCCTCTTACTAAAATGATGTCATTTCCCGCCCCCTCCCCGAAAGTATCTGTTGCTTGGTTGTTTACATAATGAGGATAATTTAGAATATAGCTTCTAAACCTACATAGTTTAAAATTGAATGAACTCTCATACCTTAAGACATTGATCCAAATTTAAATTAAACCGACGGCATTTCAGTGTTGTGAAAAATATTGGTTTGTAGCCACAAACTACCCATTTTCCTCACTTTTTAGAATTTTTATAGAAAAATAAAAATTAAGAAAACAGAAGTAGCAATACATTGTAGGAATTGTCCCCTTGAATTTATAATCCAGTGTAAGTTACACAGTACTGATAAGTAAAGGAAGTTCAACCAGACAGTTTAATCCTCCAATTTCCTGTCTTCTAATCAGCCACTGACTCCTTTGGCTTTAAATTAGAAACATTCATGGCAATATTCAGGACAGGTGAAGGAAAAAGAACAGAAAACAACTAGGACAAATACTTGCAGGCAAAAGGAGGACGCTTACAGAAAATTAAGATACGATAGAGTAGTAGAAGTGTGTGTGATGATGCCCTGTATACATATGTTTAAGTTATATATGGAATTTAGAAACTCTGACAGGGAAGGAATAATTTTAATAACAACATTTCTACAGCAGCTGAACAGTATTTGAGTATCCAGCGTTACTTTGTAAAACTAAGAAAATCCATGCTGCAATATTACTTTGTTCACACTTTGTTATTTTTATAAAGGTCAAGGATAATTATTAACACAGTAAGTTGTCTGATATACAGTAAATGATAAGCAGAAAGCACAAATCAGCAAAGCCATGTACAATTCAACAGCATGTGGGGATTACCACGATACGCTTAGATGAGAATATATGTGTATGCATATATGCACAGATATGCTCAGTGATTTAAATAAGAAACGCTAATTTTGAGAGTTTGATACTTCTAGACTTTTTTAGTGTCAACAGCAACAATCAGCTTCCCCATATGATGAAATTAAATAAAATATTTATTAAATGCACCACTACTTTTAATCTCAGTTGCAGTGAGATTTATGGCGAGGATTCTATTAATTTTCAATTGAGTAAATGCTACTAACATTTTGAAATTTTCATTTTTTCTGCTGCAGAAATTACCTGAGCAATTTCAGCTATCCCTTTGAAAAAATGGAACGGAGAGGTGGGAAAGAAGAGTATTTACCAAGAGCTTCAGTAACAAGCTGATGTTGGTTTAAAAGCATTTAGACTACCAAAATGAACAGTTCAAGTCTAATCCTAGCATCTTTACAAAACTATCACTTTACTTATGGAACCTAAAGAAAACAAAGGTGTATACACTGAAATATGGATTGATAGTTGAATAATAAAAGAAGAAAACAATTATTTTGGAAAATGACTGGAAGATCTGTTTTAACTGTCGCATTCAATAACAGCAGTATGCACGTTAACTCATACAGGGAGTCATTTGAAAGGGCTTCTTATTTATTAATGAAGCTTTTTTTCCTCTGATATTTTGCAATGGAAAACAGTTTGCGTTTCGAAACTGTTTGGACTGAGATACTCAAATTATGGGTCAAAGTTTGCTCTCAGTCTCAGGTAAGTAAATCTGGAGTCACTCCACCTCTCTTAATGCAATGGCTCCAGGCTGACACCAGTGTAAACGAAGGAACGAAGAGCAGAATTTGGCCCAGGGTCTCCAGTTTTGTATTGCCATTGAGAATTTTTCTCCAATATATATTTTTGCTACGCTTATATTTCAATAACCGTATGCAAAGGAATTTTGCAGAGAATTCCTTATTAAACATATATAACAAACACATCATACTGGCTTGCTAGAGCAAATAATTTTAAAAAAATAATCAACTTGAAATAAATGTTTATAAAAGTAGCACAGCTGCACATATTTGTTACAAATGCAAGACAGAGTACTGAAACTTTTGTATGACTAACCCTTTAGTGTCTCTATGACAGCATCACATTTAAATAAAAAGTGCCAGGGACTAAAAAGCTATCATCATTTTTCCAAAAAACTAATTCATATGATATCTTCAGGCTGCTGTATTGGTGAAAGCATTTGCTGATATATATACACATATAAAAAATACATAATTCCTTCTTATACAAATTCATAGTATTTTTTGGAAGTTTTCAGCTAAAATGCCACATTACGATAAAGCCAAAATAATAACTATTTCTGCATTTACATGTTTGAAGCATGAGAAAAACAGATTAGCTTTCAAAAGATTCCTTATGAACTGTGATGACAAATGCAATTATTGTTAAAATGTACAAATCCTCTGGGTTGTGCTGAAATAGTTTGGAACATTTATAACTGGCTAAAAGAAAGAAAAATGACATTTTTCTTTTACTTTGACCTTTTGCTATTTTGGAAACAAGATCAAATATATTAGCCATTCCATCAGATGGCTAGAGTGAAAAACTAGCTGCAAAGAAGAAAAAATAATTAAAGGAACATTAACACAGATTATTTATGAAAGAAAATAAGGTCAAAATTAGAACTCTGCATTTTAAAGCCACCTTTCAAAAATGCAAGCTGCTTTACCCAACGATCAAATCCATTCATTTTCCTAATCATGCAATCACCCAATCTCCATTATCTCCAGCTAGCTAGCTATAAACACACTATAGACTGGAGTGAAAGAGGGAGAGTGTGAGGTTGAGAGACAGAGAGAGAGAGAGAGAGAGAGAGAGAGAGAGAGAGAGAGAGAGAGAGAAAGAAAGAGAGATTACTACACCCAGCCTTTTATAAAGCCGTTTCTTTCATTATAACAGGTCTTTTCATCAAAATGACACAGAACCTTTAAATTTGGGCATAATACTCCAGTACAGTACACAGCTATAGCTTAAAACTGATTTAGAACCTGCTCCAGAAAGAAAACAAACTCACTCATTTGACACACAAATTGTTTACGATTCATTAAAAAGCAAAATTGCATATCACAGTGCTGGCAGCTGAGTCCATATGGGTGCAAGGGGTATTCACTCATCTCTTTGTATGCTGGCAGTACCAAACCGAAGTTTAGCACTATGCAGCTGAGATTTTGTGCAGCCAGACGATGCATGAGGTAATTTTAAAGCTTTATTTGTCTTTAAAACATTAAAATCTGCTCTGTAGTTTACTTTTGATTAAAAGAATGTGGCAAATGTGATGAGATTTGGGGTTAAAAAAAATACATATCTACTTTTTGTTTTGCATTTCAGACTCATAGACTGTATAAAATTGCTGCTTATTACTCCATCAATAATTGAAACTTTGTATGAAAATTATTTGCAATTAACACATCTATTGTAAAGATCTTGAATTATTCATTTCAGTTAAAAATAACATATCTTTCATGTAGCAAAACTTCTACCAAAAAGGCTGTTTTAGTGTTTTTTTTTGTTCTCTTAGAAAATAAATGGTGTGACGTTCAAGTTTAAGGAGAACTTTCTGCAATGTTTAATCTAAACAACAGCATGTGTGGTTATAAAACTGTTTATTTTTAGGCAAGTGCATTACTAAATGTTTCCAGCATTTTTACATATATATTCACAGTACTAAAACATCTGTGAAATAAATGTGACTAAAATGAAACTTCCTAGGATACTTTCTAGAGGGTGATAATAGCTGTCTAATAACATTTGAGGATACTTATTAAATAATAAACATTGACATACCTCATCATAAAAGCAGACGATAGACAATAAAAGAGGAGTGGTAATAAAATATACAAATAACTTAGAATAAGGTAAAACCACAGCATGATATAAATAGCGTAGTTAAAAACCGACAGTTTAAACTTTGCTTTGAAAATGATAACTAAGAATCAATAGACTTATTTACAGGGTTTAACAAGCTAAAAAAAGTCACATGAATAGTCAACAGTTTATGTGCATGCAAATACCCCTTCCCCCTCCAACTTCCCCTGGCAGAAAGTCTAATTGGAAAATCGGTACTATAAGTAAAGTGGTTAGCCTTCCACTATTCCCATTAACCGAAAGCTGCATGTTACATTTCACTGGCAACCACTGGTAAACCTCTAATAGATGGTTAAAAAATTAAGAGTTTAGACAAAACAAAACTAAAAAACCCCAAAGCCCAAACACCTTTAAATACAAGCCACATGATACACACAATGGCCACCACCAAGTTGCAGAATAAAAACCTTCCGGATCTCACTTTTAAAAGTCTTTCAAGTCCTCAGAGGTCTTAAACTTTCCAAATGATACCAAAATTGGTCCAGGGCGGCGAGGGGGAGGGAGCCCCCGACTTGTTTCAGCGTATCATACAATGAAACCGATCATGCCTTGTTTTGTAATTCCACTCGCCAGTCCTTTTTTAACTGATATCTATGTGAAATGAGCTGAGGTTCACGGTCCAGTTAGGAGCGGATAATACAGTCATTGTCCTGGCAGCAAACTTTTCCTCTCACTGGAAGAATTCACGCTTGCCACAAGAATAATAATTACAGAAAACTAAAAATGCACTGCTAACGAATTAATCCCTAACGGACAACACGCTAACGAGGGCAGTAATGATTTGAGGACTCTCTTCCTCACAACAGGACTTGCATCTTCTGCTACAATGGGCTATTGTGCATCCTCCTAACTCACTATACCTCTTATAGATTCAAGATGTCAAAGGTTGTCTGGCCCGACTGACCATGACATGCTAGTTAACTCGTTCTACGGAGCACGTTGGAACTTTATTGAAACTTTAATTGCACCCAAAAGCAGCTAGAGCCAGATTATGTGGGATCTGTAACACATGGCTCCAGATCATAATAGACCGGTAACCTGTTCTAACATAAACAAACGGAGGGAAAAGTTAGATCGGGGTCTCTGATGAAAGGCAGTACCTTGCAAAACACGCTTCTCTCACACGTGATGATTTTACACCATGACACTAACGCACCGCTCCAGACTTTTACAGTGATCAACTTGCTTTGTACCGTATTGAACTTTCCACCTCCCTCTTTAGAAAATACTGTATGGTAAAAAACGCACACACACGTGCACACAAACACACACACATGCACGCACGCACGCACACACACACACACACACACACACACACACGCACACACACGCACACACACACGGACACTTGAAAGCAGCAGATAAAGTAAAACAAACTGAGCGTCAGGCAACTGACTGAGACAAGTTACTCTGCACAAGGCTTTTTCAAACTCCTTCTCTGCATACTTTTTTTTCCCTTAAGGAGAATTGAAAAAGCTTCCCGGTGGAAACTGCAGTGCACATTAACGGTCTCTTGTTACACAGGGGAAAGCATACAAGTGGGACAAGTGTGAGGCTGCTCTAGTGAAGAGTGTGAAAAAAATCAAATGTTAATTTGATAAATGTGAGGTCTGGGACATTTTGTCAAAGAGGGAGGGAAAGTAGAAAAGGGAGAAAAAAAAAAGCAGCCCTGCTGCCAACTCACCATCCACCAAGTTCTGGCCGAGATGTCGTAGCAGAGCTGCCATTTGATGGAGCCGTCGGAGGTTTTCCCTGCCATTATGCTGTCAGCAAGCTTCATCTGATGCTAACTCACGGGAGATAAGACACCTAATTGAGAAAACATTTGCACTGGCATGTTGGGCAACATGTAGCCCGGTCCATACCATATGGAATCATGGGTAAAAAAAAAAATCTCCTTGACAATGAACCAATCTCTCACAGACCCAGTGGCAAGGTGAAGTGGAGATGAAAAGTCATCTGCTCCTAGCACTGTCTTCTCCTCTCTCTCTCTCTCTCTCCCCCTCTCCCTCTCTCTCTCACTCACTCTTTTTTTTTTTTTTTAAATAAGAACCCAGTGCTCAACATCAAAGAGAGGCGGTCAAAATTAGGGCTTCATCACTCAGATGATTTTGGTCTGCAAGGTTTTTCTTTCCTTTCCTCTTTTTTCTTTTTTAAGAAGAATAAAGAGATTTAATAGGACAAAGGCAGGTAGTGGACTGCGGAGGGAGATCGCCACAGGCTATTAGCCTAAAATTTCTGCTTGACAGATGGAACTGCTTAGAGACTATCATGCAATGTTTTGGGTTTTTTTTTTTAAAGACTTTCAGTCTGATTCAGTATCTGTTTATCGCAGCTACTTTTCTCATGTACGTGACCGGGCAAAAAAAAAAAAAAAGACTGAGCAAAAAAAAAGAGATTGAGTGTTTTTCTTTCTTTTTTTCTTTCTTTCTCATTCTCTTTCTGTCTTTCTTTCTTCCTCCCTTCCTTAACATCTCTGTATGTAATGATTTAAGCAGTGAAAGACAAAACAAAAGTATAAACTGCTTAAGTTTATTTTTCCTTTCAGTGACAGAAGCTTTCTGAAGGAATTAAATGCTTTTTTTCTTTTTTTGGTAAATAAGGGAGACATTAAAGTTTTGGCTCTTTGTTCCTTCTTGATTTTAGATACGAGACCTTATTGTTTAAATGAATGACTTTTCATATGAAGGCTCAAAGGGCTAAACTGCTCCTTAAGAACTAAACAATTCCCTTCTTGTCTTTTTTTTTAATATAGTTTTGCTACTGTATTTTTAAAACTTGTTTTTAATGTTATACTTCTAATATCATTTGGTAATAACTACCAAGGACTCACAGAGGTTTGTTTCTCCCTCCTGCAAAACTTCTCTGGGCATCAGTGCTCTCCACATTCAACATTTATATGAGGAACTGACAGATAGCTTGGAAAAAGACAACTCCAAAACAGTTTTGAAAAGTTAAGAAAAGCTGGCAGTGTTCAGTATTAAAATCCTTTCTTGGAAAATGAAGTAAAAGATAATCATATATTCTTCCACTGCTGTTTCCCCCTTCCTCTGGTGCACTGTGAAACCAACAATTGTATTACTTTTATGACAGCTGAGTATTAAACAGGCAATGAATGCTTTCCATTTAAATCACACTGTTTTATCACAGTAAGCGACGGTTGTTCAGCTATGACCACCACCACTTAATAATAGGGCACTTCAATCTATACAGTAGTTCCTTTCCTCAAGTGCTCTAAAAATGAACTTCTGAACTGGCAGACAGACTCTTGCCAGGAATATTTCTCAAGTCTATTGAACTATGACTGATACAACTCGCTCACTCAAAAACAGCTACTCTCTGCAAATCTTTTCATTATTTGGACACAAGAGGAAAATGTATTAAAAATATCCACTCTATTTTAAACAATATCCATTTCTGTTTGTATCAAAAAAGGGAGTTCGTGGGCACACAATTCTTCATTCGATTGTTTTGTATACTAACAATTGTTTAACTATTTGGCTACAGCAAAATATAAATCCAGGCTGTACAGACTACAAAACCGTCATTCAATACAGCACAGAACTAACTTTCATTCAGCTTCAGTAATACCTTTAGATTTCGGTGATGTGTGAGATGATAAGCAAATGATTTTGGATAAACACAAACTGCTGGTGTAACATTCAAGGGTTAGTCTTTGTTTCCACCTCAGGCTTAATAATATATTTGGACTGCGCAAAAAAATATGTTAACGCGTGATCTATGCAACTGCTTAGCATCCCAATTTGCTTTTTTGGTCCGAATAGCAGGTACGATATCCTTTCTGTTTACAGGAAAGAGTCTGACTAGCATGGCAAGTGTTAAGTTTTAGTCAGAGTCCAGGAAAAAAATGGACACTGTGCCAGGAACTGTCCTTGCAGTGGCCAGCCAAAGCATTTATCGTCTTCTGTTACTTCAGGTTTGCTAATGCTACCTGTGCTTTCTGTTGCTTGCTGCTTGCTTTAAAAATCCCTTAAAATAACCATGCAAAAGACAAAGTAAAATGATTAAGTAACGATCAGCCTTTGAACCAGTGTCAGATTCAATTTTATGCTGCTCTCTTTGCTCCTACATCTCAAACCAAACAACTTACCCACCCTACTTATTATTTATTTAGTATTTTATAGCCAGTTGTGCTGTATATCTGTCCAGTCAAGTTCTGATAAATCACTGTTCATGTCTATGTGGCTTTCTATTACCTGATGTAGTTATAGATCTACTGGCAAACTTTGCCTTGATTGCTGTATTAACCACTGCTTTGAGAGTACTTAGGTCTTCCTCTGCCAATATATGATTTTACTTTAGAATATTAATTATAAACACTTTGAATAAATAAATAATTTTTCAGATGAGCATACAGTTTTCAGTTTATGAATGAGAGAAGCACGAAAACATTTCCTTCCTGACAGTATAAGAGTTATGTGCAAAGAAATGATGAGCGCTGTTGGTTAGCAGTGTTTTAAATTCAGAACAATTAGGTGCAGTTAACTTTGCCATTGTTCTTTCTGATGCTGGGGATGGTGGGTTCTTACCCGTAGAGCAATTATTCCTTTCATAAGCGGCTGTTGTTAATAGCATTAAAACAAGATTAAATACAACATGTTAAATATTGCAATTATTGTGGAAAATAAAATTATTTGGTGAGCATAATGGGGAGCAAATCAAGCATTTAACATGATCCAGGAAATGCTACTCCAAACAATTGCATTTGTTTTATGCAATTTTTCCCCTTTGATTGCTGACAGATGCCGTTTTGGAAACAAACATCTAAGTAGTTTTCCTTCAATCAGAAAAAAAAAAACCACACACCAGAAAATGGCTACATGTTTTGAATTTAACTCTTGTCAATCAGCATTCTGCACAACACTCCCTGTGAATAGTACTAGGACAAAACGATGCCTTCCAAAGACTAATAAGCCACAAAGATGTTTGCTTCTAAACCAGATCTGTTCCGAAGAAAGAAAATGCCTTCGTGCTGCGTAGACATTTCTACGGACACAGCTGTGAAATGAAAATGCTTGCAATGTATGAGGGATATTTCAAATTGGAAATAAGTTAGGTGTATGCGTTTGTGGGCTAGAGAAGAAGAGATTTGTTTTCCGACAGCTTTAGGCCTCAAGCAATGAATTGAAGTACTTGCCAGTTGCTTTCTGACTTCCTGCTGGAGAAGTGGCCAACTATCCAAAAATAATTTGCTTAATTGTTGAGCAGAGTTACCTGCCGCAGCACAAACAGCACGAGTGTGCCCCTCCGTTATCTACCCTCTGCAGTACATTCTGGTGAGGTCATTGTTGCGATCAAGTGTATGAAACCAGGAATGAATGCTAAAAAAGGCTAATAAAGTATATTAATTCAGATGACTATATCAAGCTGGCATTTTACAGTCTACTGGAAACTGAATGCATGAGAGCTTTAGAAATGTTGGCATAGCGGGCAGTTTCTCCAAATGTTGGCTTCTCCTATTCACGTTGGTAAAAGAAGCTCGGCAGAACTGCCTGTAGCTCCTAGTGCTAGACACATCTTTAGGATCTTAGTACTTTTTACTAGATTATCTGTTAATTGCATAGTATTTATTGTTTATTAACCCTTTCTTTACTCTCATTTTGTTCCTATTTCTTCGGTTGCAATTGCTTACAACCTTTTCAGCAGATTGCAATAGCGTGATTTTAGATCTGTTCCTAATTTGGGAGGCATTTTCCTTGGGAAACCTGAACCTAGATGAGTTACGAAGAGGATTTCCTTATCTTGAACAGTGACAATTAGTTCAAGTGCCATGTGAGAGCAGGCAGTTGATTTTTGGACAGCCTCTGAACTTATGCAAAGTTGCTGACAACGAGTGTGTGTTCTAGCTTTTGGAAATCCTATAATCCTGGCTTCAACCAAGAGGATCTGCTGTTGCTGAAGGCGTAAACAAGGAGAGAAGCAGCCTGCGACCACTGCTCCTACACCTTCAAGGATTCCCGAGCCAAAATGAGTGCAACGCTGAAAGCTTTTACTGGGTAGCAAGGTGACACACGTTTCATATGAACTTGCTGAACCCAGGGAAAGCAGTCCTTTCCCCTCAGCAGGAAAGTTCTCTTTGGACTCTGCGTTTTTCCCTGTAGCTCTCACTTGTGTATTTCTCCTTGCTCCCCTCTCACTCCTCTGATTTTCTTCTTGCCATCTGTATCCCCCTTTTGCCTCATCTGAAACAAGCATCAAGATCCTGTTTCTGACAGAACGATCTGTCAATACGGAGACACACTGACATCACAGATGCAGTGCTGTGACTTCATGTCTGAAAGAAACAGGAGGAACAGATGAAAGGAGTGAAGGGGAAGGAATGACACACAAACATTAAAAAACAATTAAATAAAAAATTCTTCTCTATCAACCCAAAATGTAAAAGAACATAAGATTTATTTTTTAAGTTTAAATATAAACAACCATTTCCTAATCTGTTGTGTAATCAACATAGCATTTCACCGTGCTCTTCTCCCGAGGCAGGCAGCAGTCTCTAGGAAGGAGCACGCGCTTTGCTGACTCAAGGCCTAAGGGACGGCCGACTCAGCCTCTGAGAAAGGGCTACCTAGGAACTAGCCTGGCAAATGGGTATTATGAAGCATAGCGCTCATACCCGGGAGGAGCCTCCTAAGGGAAAGAAGGACTTCTGCCCTGGAAAAATCTAAAAAATCTAAATAAAAGTAAATTCATAGAATTAAAAAAAAAAGTTTAAACCAAAAACACAAACTCAGTTTTAATGCAGCTGCATCAAAGCTAACATTGCCCCAGGGAGACAGGGATAGAGAATGTATCCAGAAAATCTGCTTATTGAAAAGCGGGGGCAGGATCTCACCTTACTATTAGTTTTTTTTTTCCTTCCTAGAATGAAATATTATCAAAATTCACTAACCATTATTTCTATTACTGGCTTTTTTTTTTGTATAAATATTTGGAAAGTGTTGTAAGCCCAGAGTTTCCTTTACTATTTGAAATATTTATTTTAGTTCTGACATTAGGGGACATCCAGAATATATTGCTTTCCTGCCATCTCTGGAGCCACTGCAAAACTGTAATAAGTAGATTCATAACTTGTAGGAGAGGAGCTTAAGAAAACTAAAAGGTTAATATATTCTAACTAGATGTTGGGTATAGAATGTCAGATCTGTCAAATTTCATTACAGTTTGCTGCTCAATGAAAAAGATTTGATTTCTTTTGCCACTGTCCTACTATGTTCAAGTCACACAGTGCCAGCAGCAACCAGCCAACGACCACAGGCTGGCACTGAGCGGGCCCGAGTGGGAAGCCAGCCGCAAGGACCATCTGTTTCCGATTTCTAGCTAAGCCAAGATGTGCAGTGAAGTGCATTCCATTCACTGAGCCAGCCTTCTCCCTGCTCAAGTTATTAGTGTTACAAGTGAAATTATCTTTTCCAAACAGCGGGGGAGCTATAATCCTTACGGAACAAGACTTTAAAAAAGAAAAAAAAACAGGGAAAAAAGGCAGAAAAAAAAGACACCCCCCCCCAATTTGACATCTTTTGTTAAAGTTGTGGATGACACTGTTTGTAAATGTAATTAGAATGTTCATGCGGTTTATAATTTTAAAGGATATTTTATTAAGCACGATATCCTCTAAGGCAAGAATGCATATGTTGGTTCGTTGGATCTAATCGAATAAACCAATCAAATATATTTAGAATATTATCTATGAATAAAGTTAAAAACGACAACACGAACGCTCGTTTAAGTCTCTTTAACATTAAGTGCCTTGAAAAACATCAAAGGTTTTAAAGTATAATTTAAAGTGAGAATGCATAAACAAGGCTAATTACATGCTACTTACATTGTTTCAATATGTAATGCATATGTTTAACCTCTAAGGGAAAGGATTGGTCTTGGCACGGTAATTGTGGGGATTTAAGGGTATGCTAAACTGATAACTGTAGAACGAGCTCTGTCATAAGATATTGGTCTCCTACTGTTACCTAAATGCCAGGTGAAACCAAAGGATTTATTGAAGGGAGGGTGGAAAGGGAAAAAAAAAAGACAACACAATGAGGTGAAACTGAGAAGTTCATTTTCAAAGGGGGGAACATTTATCCTTTGACACCATTCCATTCCAGTGACTTTATTTCTAATATACCATGAGATTAATGATGTGGCTACTGTCACTGTGTCTGATGAACACTGGCAGAGCTGTGGAACAGTTGCTCCCTCTACTATTATTGGACATATTGGTAAATTGGCATATATAAGACAAACTTGTGGCAGCCAATTCGAAACAATCTTATTCATGAGGACAGGATTTTTATTTTTTTACTTCATTCTATATATAATATAAGTTAGTATAAGTAGTTAGTTATATTAGTTGTTTTAATATTGGCTGATTTAAAAACTTCTTCAAATTAGCAGTTGTTGACAGTGTTTTCATATCCTATAATAATCTCAATATGACTCTCATGCAAAATCAATTGCAGGTAATTAAGGAAGTAAATTATCACCATGAAACTGATCCCTGACATACCAGAGGCAAGTCAATATTTAAGCCTCTGCTGAGTGTAATCATAATCATTCACCATTCTATCCCCAAATGGTTTATTCTTTCAAAAGTAATATAATCATAAAAGAAAACACAGAATAGCTTGTTCCATTAATTTTCTTAGTCACTTTCATTCTGCTTTTGCAGAATCAAAACCATTGCCATGAATGGCAGATACCACACACAAGGAATAACTGTTGAGTTACCTGAAAACTAATTACTAGATCAGCCCCTTCTTTGGGTATTATCTTTTCTCAGCGTCTTCAGTGGTGCAACTGGACACTGACTGTTGTTGCTGCAGGACCTTGTTCGAGCTGTGGCTGCACTGGTATTAACACAGATAACTTCATTCTCAATCTTCTGCCTGAGTACTCAGAAACATTGGCTAAAGCTGCATATATTGCCTATTTTTAAGCTGTCCTCTTTCTCCTTCACTAAAACGTATTTCAGGTCCTCTGGTGCTGTGAGAAAGAGAACCCTTCTGGGTCTCTCCACACAAGCTTGTGCCATTTAGATACTGTAGGAAGAAGAACAGGGATGCAGAAGTGCTCAAAGAGCGCAAGTAGGAGCTGTGGGACTGCGCCTGGCTGAATTACTGTGTTTGAGTTCGGCAGGACATAGGAAGAGAGATAGGCTAGGAGGTAGAAATCAAGGCATTCAGTACATTTCCACAGCCAGTCTTGTCAAACATCAGAGGCCACGCACAGGGGCTTACTGTATAGATGACTGGGGCAGACTACCTATTAATATAGGCATAGACCTCATGCCACTCCTCCCCTTGAGCCTGTAAGTAATGCCACTGACTGAGGAGTACTCTTGGTTTCAAAGACTGCAGTGTCATGTCTCATAGGAAACAGTGATCTATTTGAATCCGTGCTGTGAATTTGCACTTATTCTTCCAGTTTCTGATAAAGATTTGTTGCAACTGGCTTATCCTAGAAAGAAAGATTTTACTGTTAATCAAGAATGATAGACAAGTGCCCAAAGTCTCCGTGGAAATGGCTCGCTTGTGTATGACCTACTGAGTGCAACAGTGCTGATGGATTCGCAGGCAGCGGTGCTAAATCAGAGCCTTTTATCATCCATAGCTACACGAAAGACTGCGACTCCTCCCTCCTAATGAGAGACTTCTGTAATGCTCTCTCCTTAGGGCTATTGCTGAGGAATAAGGAATCCAAGACAGATGTGGCAGTGACCAACATATTAATTTCAAAAAACAAATCCCTCAAAGCAAAGGAAATATGAACAATTAAAACAATAAATACACTGAATCATATGAATTTCCAGTGCCCACAGTACTAACTCCAGGTCTACACATTAATTTGTCATTCTTGGGTCATGAATAAGTAAATCCCCTTTTGTTTAGAGAACAAGATTAAAATGCTACTAATATTAAAAACACTCCTGCTTGCTGGCTCATATGTCTTTTAAATACCTGCCTAATTCTTTGCTGCACTCTTAAGTGTCAATCTTGTTGTCTTGATAATACCAGCTGAAGACAGCCAGTATGCTGAAGAGTTTAGGTAAATACCTACAGAAGTGCTTTGGGAAGGATTGAGCTGCATGTAAGCACACTTTACAAGCAAGTCTGGTATAATCCACTTAAGTGTCTCTGGATTATTGAACATTTTACAGCAAGATAACATGCGCGTGACCGTAAAATATATATGCACATTCTTGTGTAATCCATGCCACTGGACCCCACATCTTGGAAGGTAAATCTCTAAACATAGCTTCTTCAGACGACATCACTATAAACATCCTTTTCTCAGTTAATCGGTCATACAGACAAAGGAACTCTGGAGATGAAGTCTGCAACACTTAGTCTCATCCTATGAGGTTCCTTTTGTTTTTCAAACAAGATTTTTGAAATCTGCAAGAGTCTTAGCTGATCTTAAAAACCCTATCAACAAGAAAAAAATTTCAACTTTATCGAGCTGATATTTTGTTCGTGAGCTTGGAACTGATGAGAATCTCTTACTTCAGACCTGATTATGCAGATCAAACCTAATTCAGAATGTGATGTACTTGCTAGCAAAGACGATGTTATATAGATATTCTAAATTTTATATTATATTTTGTATTCAGCAAAAATTCTGTTATAAGACACTCTATCCATTATTAACCATTGGATAAACCATGTCCCTTTCTTCGTTGCCTCAGTTCTGGAGACCTGCTTTCTTAACTGTGCTCAGACACTTCCATTCGCACAGAGTAACTCTGAACATGCAGGTAACTAAAGCACTGGTCAACATTCCAGGAAGGAGATTAAAAGATCTTGGTGCAGGGAGAGGCCAGGCTGTATCTGGATGCAGTGTAGTCTTTTCCTGACACACAGATCCACCACTGAAGAAATGAGATGTTCTGTCTGTGGAGGCTCCCTGAGAAGGGGCAGGGGGGCCAAGAACGTTCGCGGAGGTTGCAAACAAAAAACTCGTTCTCTGTGTTCGGTCTCATCATGACCCCTTTCTGGCCAGTGCTGATGACTTTTCAAGTTTTCTTGTTATTTAGTATGCCTGTGGGGAAAATAGAGGTGGTAGCCTTTATGAACTAGTCATCTGTCCCTCACAGGCTTTCTCCTAGCTCTGTGCTGGCAGGAGTTCATATGGACCCAGAAGTCAGTCTGGGTCCTTTGCTTTCATCTTCCTCGACGTGAAGTAGGGAATAATTGTAAACTTGTCTATATGGCTGGGATCAGATGTGCTCAATGCTGAAAAGCTCAGGAATGGTTTCAAGACCAACTCTGAAGCCTGTTCTCTAGGAATGGTTGGAATGCATATCTGCATTACCAGCAAGCTGCTCTTTTGCTGCTGATACTGCGAGCAAAAACATAAGCTGAGTCATGGTACATGACACTGCTGCTGACAAAACGTTTTAAACTGCAAACTAAAACAACAATGGGATTATTTATGGAGTGCAACTCTTATTTTAATGTCAATAAATGTACTGGATAAATTCCCCTTCATTAGCTGGAAACCTCAGAAGGAAACAGAAATATTCTGGTAAACCACAAGCTTGTTCTTAGCAAATACATAGCTACATTTCCACTTCAGAGACGTATCCAGATTGCTTCTTCACTGGGACAATAAATCTCTAGGAGTGAAAAGCAGTCTATAAATGCAAGATCTACAAAGCAGGGTGTGTGACACATGGCCCTCAAGGCTCCAGAGGGTGACATTGGAAAGTATTAAGAGAAGCTTTTTTTTTTTAATGAATGGAAAACATATTTTCTGAGATGTGCAATTCAATTCTTAAACCAAAAGGTTGGAATGAGTCCCCTTCACTATGGGAGGTGTCTGCTCTCTTGTCTACTGGGCTGCAGATGTCCCACAGAGAGCAAATTGTTTTTACTGCCGTGTGCTGCAAAAAAAGAGGAAAAGCTCAGAAACAACATGTTACATCTCCTCAGTTTCTGAGTTGCAGAAGGAGTAAGTTTTTCCTGGTAAGAGCTAGCTCTAAAAGAGATAATGCACCAGTCTACATCATGTGCTGTGCTCAGCACATGTAGGTGCTCTTGCTAGTGCTAGAGGCTTTGTGGAGGGAAGCAGAGGAGCCAGATTTGCCACCGGGGCTCTCCTATCCTGGCAAGAACTCCAGCAGGTCAGCTGCAGTCAGCTTCCCACTCCTTGGGATTGATTTTAAAAGGCAGATGACCTGGCTAAACAACACTGATGGCTCCTGGCCTTTCAAGAAGGAATAGACTCATCTCAGGCTGGAAAGTCTGGTCATCATGGCCAGAGGTTGTTTTTTCCTTTTTCTCCTCAGCACTAATGTTTACTTTCCCTTTCTAAATCTGTGGTCCTATATCTTACCCTGTACTTACTGCCTTGCTAGCTATTTCCAGAATTGAAAATGTGGTACTTTCTTATCTATGTAGCATTGTGTTTATTTATAGCATGACATTAATGACATTTTGCATTTTCTTTAGAGTTTTTTTCTTTTTGTAAAGACAAGACACCCAAGCAATAGCATCTGGGTCTAAGTACATTCTCAGCCTCATTCAATTTATTTCAGATGCTGAGTCCTCAGGAAGAGGCACCAATGACTAATAAATCAGTTGTTTCATCCTTCAGTATAAGTCACTTACTGGGATCAATGAGAATCAGAAGAAAGTAGTTCTTGTATGCACAAGGTAAAACAGACAAATTGCTACATATAAGAGGTTAGGGGATATTTCAAACCTATGAAAAACCTACACATAACATACAGACTAAGTTTATAAAGAATATTTGCTGTAACTGAGCAAAGCTAGAAAACTATTTGCTAAGAAGGGAATTTTTGGGGTAAGAATACTATCTACACTAGCAAAGTAAAATGGAGAATTCAAGTCCTTTCTCAGTAGCTTTTTGCTAGACCTCCTGGTCAAAATCGATACAGCAATATTTCCATTTCATGAATCCTTAAAAAAACCCCCCAAAAAACAGCCAACAGGACATAGAAATGATTGTAGAGCTAGAATATTATTCTTCTGAGCTAATTACAAGAGCAAAAACTAACCAGATAAGATGCAGAAATAAGGCAACCGTAAAGGTGCTAAAAAGAAAGCTAAAAAGGGTATGTATAAGGAAGTCACTAGGATACCATTCAAGTTTAGAGGTCACCCAGCAGCAGGGATGTGGGCCAGGACTAAAGCATGTGGCAACAAATGGGCAGAAGAAGCCTGGACAATACGCATGTGCAACATGTGTAAACATTGCTATTAGCTGCTTACATTAACCAATTTTCCCCTACCCCAGATTTGTCACAAACTAATAATTATGAAGCTGATGCTGGGCTGAGCAGAGACCAGAGCAGATTTGCGAGGGTGGTGCCAGGGCTTTGGTAGCTCTGCCCACTAGCTTGAACAGGACACACATCCCCTTAGGGGATGAAGGCACCCACAGAGCCTTCTTTTCTTCCCAACTTGAGTGTCAAGTTGGGAAGAAAAGGTCCTAACTGTATCCTTGACAGGTTTTGCATTGCCTTGAGACAGTCACAACGCCAGTCTTTTTTTCACTGGACAAAATAATTTTTGCAATCTCTGCAGGCAAACAGATACTAAAGAAGTCCTGCATAGAACATGAAGACCTCTAAATATATTCACACTGAAATATTTACACAAAATGTTATGATAATAATTGTAGAAAATAAATCCTAGGTCTCAAAGTACAAAAGAGATGAGCCTGACCGTCAGTTAGCTGTGGACAAGCCAACAGAGATCACACTTGCTTTCTCCTCCTTTCTTCCCAGACCTCATCTAGACTGTTAGCTAAAATCTGCTCTGTCACGCAGTTTTGCAAATTGTCTGCCTAAGGATTGGCCAGACGGTCTTGCTTCTGTGTGCTTACCTGAACCAGAGCTTTTATCATCATAATATGAGGACACACTGCAAATAATCGGCACATTATCTTAAGATAAAAAAAGAAAGCAATGACATGCCTACAAATCGGGAATATTTTGCAGTAACAGGGCAAATCCTGACTCTTGAAAGTAAAGCAGTGACAGCTGAAACAGTAGTCACATGAAGCGAGACGAGTTTATCAAGGGATGGGAAAAAGTCACTAAGGTTTTTAATCTTCATGAACTATTTTTTAAGGTTCACCAAACTAGTTTAAGTTCACATGTTTCTCTGATGTAATTAAATCCACTATTTCTCAAAGTAGTATTTTTTTAGCTAAAGGGAAGCTTCTTCTAAATACTAGAAGAAGAAGAACATTCCTTTTAAAGCTACCCTGCCACAAACAGGTTACTAAATACATGGCACACATAATATATATATGTTTTCCCATATAAGCAAGTAGACACATATTCATGCTCTTTTTTTCATAAGTTTACATAAACCTCATGCTGAGTCAACCTTCCAAACTTGCAGTATTTGAACAGCTTCCAAATGGAGCAGAATGACTTATTTTGCCCCCCATTCTGTCTTTGCAGAAATGGAGAGCAGCACCTTTATGCACACACACATTCTTAGTTAGGAAGGGATATTATTTTGCACAGAGAACAAAATTTTGTCTTAAAAAACACAGAATGAGGTTCCTTCTTGTAATTACTTCACCTGAGAATAAAGTGATCATCTTCCTAAAGGGAAACAGCATTTACTAGAGGTTGTTTGTGTTTGTGCTGGAAGACCAGGGCTTCCATGGATAATCCGAAAGATTATTCCACAGTGGATTAACCCAGACAATACTTATCAAAAATGTCACACATCACAAATATGAGCCAAGGATATGCTTTGGGAAAGCTGCCTAGGCCAACGTAAAATTAGAGAAAACGTGAAAGTATTATGTATCAGACAGTGAAAAACACTGTGACCATATATAGCTACAACTGCTTTTCTATTAACTTAAATGAGATAAAACATTTAAGGAAACTAAACTCTGTCCCCCTCCTCACCAATGCCTCATCAGACAGCATCATACTGACAGTCCCATGGATCTTAGTGGGGCTGGACTCGTGTTCTCCACTCGTACCTCTGCCTATATCCCACCGACGGCAAGTAGGTTACCATTCTCCCTGGTGGCGAATGTGAAGGAACGGGACATTTTGCAAGTGGCTTTCACAGACACTTGCCATCAGCCAGAGCTCCCATGCCAGCCTCAAGAAGTAGCTGTGCTTGAGTGGGCGTTGGAGCCCCTGTCCTGCCACTCAAGGGCCACCTCTTTCACCTCCCTTCGTTTCTGTACAACTGCTTGTACTCTCTACTTTCAAACCCAGTTCTGTGACATCTGCAAGAAGTCAGAACATGGTTAATTTATCTCAGTTAATTGGGATAATATAAAATAAAGATATATAGACACAAATAAAGAAATATAGAAATACAGAGATATAGAGGCAAATACAGAAAGTTGCATATGTTCTCCTTTCACTAACATCTGTCTTCTAAGAATACAGATTATCTCATGTAGGTATCTTACTAACTCTATTTATACAGCACCTAACACAATGGGCCATGAAGGTGGATGAGGTTTCTGGACAACTTCATACTATAAAATGATTTTTATTAAATACCTACAGAAAAGACACTGGTAAAATTTGCCCTATTCTAAGATTTAGCAACAAATGAACTACTTTTCATAAAGTGCATAATAGCCAATTCATTTTGCTATGGTCTTAACTCTGTTTAAAACATAAAGCACTTAAGGGTATTTTGAGATGTAAGACACTATTATAAAATCAATTTGTATTCCGGTTTATAACATAACCACCTGAAGTCTTAATTTGCTACCATTCACTTTCTTATATTCTGACTTGTTAAAAATGGGACCAGTTACCTCCTGAACTCTAATCACCGGCTTTTCAGAGTGAAACTATTTAATTATTCTCTACCACATTCACAATCTCACACTTGCGCATTGCCTAGATTTATCATTTATAGCATCAGTTCAGGTTGTTTGCACTTGCTTGAGAACCTGCTGCCTCTTTTTGCAAGGCTTGAGGGAGGGAGACTTTGGTTTCGCTGAGTGATATCCCATTACACTTTACAAATAAACAAACAGCGGAGTAGCTGGCAGGAAGTCATGCCCCCTTGGTGAGAAGGGCTCAGTCTCAGCAGAGGGCAAACCAAGCAGCATCATTTTCACTCGAGCACAAAGTGTCTATTCTTGCCTACTTGACCAAAGGAAGCAAAAGCAGAGGGAAGACTAGCACGGCACATCTGCAGGGCTGTATTTCACAGGAAATAATGCAGCTCCGCTGCAGATAAGTTTCACTGAGGAACAAAGACAGATTTTGTTCAGTGCTTCAGGAATGATGCATTGAACCTGGACCTTGCTTTTCAACTCCTGCAATCAAGGCTCAGAGAATGAAACATAATTTCTCCCTCACCCTTCTTCAAATTAGCTGCATGATTTTCAAATTAGCTCTATACTTCCCATATGAAGAAAGCTTAAAAGATGCCCACTAATCTCCAGTTAAGTTTACATATTTTATGTATTGATTTTGCCAACTACATGCAAGTTAGTGCATTTGAGATAAATGCCAGAGCAACAATGGCTAAACCAGTTATGTAAAATCTAGCCTGCAGTGCTGAGCTGCCTTAAAGCCTAAGAAACAAAATATCTTTCTTGTAGATCATAACCTCAGAGGCATACTACCCACTACAATTGGTTTTCTAGCAGCTCAACATTTAACATGAGATAATGAGGTGTGTTTTTGAATGATACAAGCAGCATTAGATGTACTGGGAGCCAAAAACATGATCATATTAAAAGCAAACAGCAGAGCAAAGATTACCTCTTGCCCCCTTTTTTAGCTTGAGCAGCATATTCCAATAAGTGCAGAAGAAACACTGTCAAGTTGTTCTTTATAGTTTAATTTTCTTTTTTAATCTCCATTGCTTGCAATGCCCTTGCTCTCTTTAAAAGCTGCAAAATAAAATTCCTTTCTCTGTCAATTTTGTAGTTTCTCTCTCAGGAAAGAATGACTGGAAAAAAAGCTTAAAACTTCAGCCTGCCTCCAAGTACCTTTCCAAGATAAGAATTAGAGATAAAGGTTAAAGATAAGTTTTTAACAAAATTTAAAGGACTGATAAGTTCAAAGGAAGGTCATTTGTCCTACTCCTAATTATTGCTTATTTCCACTATGCACAGCTCCGTAAAAATAATGGAGTGTCTTAGAGCAAACTGCAGCTTATGGTAAATGCAGCCTAAGAGATCTTTGCTCTTTGAGGAGTAAAATAGGGTTTTTTTCCTCAAAAGATTCTTTGGGCATTTTGCAATACGTTGGCATTCTGGGAACAGAAGTTCTGAAACTTGATGAGAACAAGGTTACAATGGTCTGGGGGAGGTCCCTGAGCTCAAGCAATATCTCTACAGCAACTTGGTGATGCATATTCTGAAATTTCCCCTTGGTTGCTGTCTGATCCAAGTCAGATCACGAACTGGAAGGCAAATGCGAAGGCTGTTTGTCCTGGCTCAGGACTCAGGGACTGGAAACCATATGGGGTGATGTGATCACCTGGGTTCAGCACTGGGAAGATCCTATGTTTACTCTGGCTTGGCAGTCTAGAGCTGGAAGCTGTCTCGGTGAAGGAGAAAATAGCCAGAGCCCCTGCATTTATAGACTGGCAGCCTCAATTTTTTTTCCTAACTCTAGTGGAGAAATTGCCTCTTTCTGTGGTTCTTGATAGAAATTTTCCTTCACTCTCAGGACTGATAAGAAAGACGATATTTTGTAACTTAAAATCATATTTCTGCACACCACTATTTAAACCTTTGACTTTGGTGTGTGCTGTATATCACATATAAGACTTCTCCTTATGCTTTAGTCAGCGTCTTTCTTAAACTTCTTATCATAATGTTGTACATTTCTGTATGTAACCCATAATATGCATTAACTGTGAGACTAAATTTGATTTAATCACTTCCTTCCCTCACATATTGTGAATCTGTAAGAGAAACAGCAATGTAACATGAGAAAAAAGATCTCATCTTCTTAATTCCCTTCCTAACCTTACAGTCAATACAAGCAATTTAGGAGTTGATTTGATGGCATCATACCAAGTGATTACTAATAATACATGGCTACACTCTTTTTTGTTACAGTAAGAATGTTGACCCATACAGTAAGTATGGGTCAAGAGACACCATAGTGAGAAAGATCTGTGCATCTCTTCTAGCCTTGCCTGTCAAATTCACCAAACTTTCTTTTATTCCTGTTCTGTGGAGTTCTACAGGGAAGGTGCTCAGCTCTGATACACTGAACATCATCAAAATTTGGGCTGATCTCTCCAACCCCACCTAAGAGAGTCACAGACTGCTATCCACAGCATAGCTAACAATTCCGTTACAACAAATAAACCTCAACTGGAAACTGAAATTATTCCTCTGCCAAAGGAGTAAGACTACTGCTACTCACATAACATCAGCACAAGCACTGTACAAGCTGTGAACAGGAGGAAAACCTCCTGAGCAGCACTGCCTGATTATTAGTAAATCCTGAGGCTGGCGTTCATGACATGGAGAAAATTATTTCATAAAGCAGTATGCTTCAACCTGCAGATAACGGATCACAGTAACTTCTTTAGTTACTGTGTTTTTGGCTGCCTTTCTGTAAGGTATCCACAGCAAAAATCCAAAATTAGGCATATACTCCCAAGCGTACAAGCAACCAAAGCAGGGAAATAGACATAATTAACACACCTTGAAAGATTAGTCTGGTTGTCAGGTGGTTGCAGCAAGCAGAGATGGCAGCAGGGGACAAGATGGCCTCAGAAGAAAGGTTAAGTGCTTCCTCACTTAGAAAGGGTGAGAAATAGTCCAAAAAATTTCTAAACATCTAAAGACATTAAAACAGAAGATGTAAACCAAACTGGATTGGATTTCCAGAGGGAATGCAACTAGAAGGGCTCTCCACTGTTTAGTAGTGCAACCATTTCAATGCATTTTCCTTGTGGTATTTCCTAACAGGGACCATCCAAGATGTGACCTGTCTGTGGGAAGTTAGAGCAGGGAAAGATCTTTATTTAAATGGGACTGAGGGTCTGTGTGTCTGCGCCTGCCTCAGCCGACACACGGCTGTGTGTGTGCCACACCAGCTGATGCTGCTTAAGGGCAAGCACATTGATAAGACTTCTGCTCTGCAGGAATATACTTCTTTAATTACTGCGCTTTTGGGTTTCTTCTTCTTTTTCACCTTTATTTCCTCCCTGCAGCACCAAGGAGGAAAAGAGGGGAATAGCGAATAGCTGTCAATTGACTTTGAAGGGAATAACGTAGTATTTGAAGAGACAGAGAGAGGAGGAGGAAGTAAAATCCATTTGTATATAGTACTTTTTGACCTCCTCTTTAATCAGCGTAGCGGCCTAAGTAACCCTCTCTCCTGCTTCCCCTTTCTCCTCGATCTGAAATTCAGCTGCACGCTACGGACTTGTAAACAGTTTAGCAACAGCAAGCCCAAAGGCAGGAGGTGAAAGCAATGACTCCTATCAACTGCAGAAGATATCTTATATGTAAGAGGACACGTGCCACTGGACAGGGAACTGCTATGAAATGCATTGGGTGCAGCTGGGACTGGCACCCTTTCCTCTTAACGTCCTCTTCCCAAGTATCCTACAAATTGTCCAAAAGTTCACAGTGCCCCGGCCAGTTCAGAACACAAGCAAAGCAGAATGCCTGTGATTTATGGAGTCCAGCAAGAAACAATATATTAAAGTGCATTTTTAATGCTGTAAAACCTTTTAAAAGACTTTTAAACCTTTCACTGTGCGACATAATTAAACTTGTTTTGCTATCTGCAGCAGGCCTGCCCTCTAAACACATAATCACGCAGTCACAGATTGCAAAATTGGTTTATTGGTTCCCACACTAAGCAAATACTGTTAAAAGCTTTCACATGTCACTTACTACATTGTAATTGATGGAGTATGGGCAACACAATTCTGCGAGTTTGAAGCTTGAAGACTACATCCATGATTTCCCAGCACTGACTATTTTACTCAGTGTGTTCTCTGTTGCTTCAGTCGGTACGCGCACTCAGGTAATATACTAGCTACAACTTAAAGCTTGTTAAGAAAAAAAGATTTTTTTCTTTCTTTATAAGGCAAGGGATTATTCTTTCCTGTGAATATGCTATCTGAATATACTAGCTGAATATACCATCTCTGGCTCTATCCCTAACCACTGGAAGGATTCACAAGCATCAACATATGCAGAATGACTTGTGACATTTTTGTAGCACACATCTTAGGGACACAGATACTATCCTGGAGCCCAGAAACACCATATGCTCCAGGAAACATGATGCCGGGTCTTCTGCACTGTCTCATGTACTAGTACTTTTCTTCAGACTACCCAGTGCACTCAACAGCCGAAGCATTTACACATAAGCAAAAAGTAATGCTATTGTGCACACCCTGTATCCGTGAGAAGCTTTTCTTCAGCAACAATCTAACCTGTAAATTAAGTAAGTGCAGGAGACTGTATTTAAATTGACTAAATAAATTCTCTTCAAGATTTCCAACAATAGCTTTTTTGGGCACTGTCAGTCAGCCACAGGATGTTTTCAGCACAATTGTTATTGCTGGAACTCTTATTCCTTATGGAAAAAAACCCTAGATTACAAGGATGAAAACAGAACCACTATATCAAAAACATTTTAGAAAAGAATAGAATTGAAAGAGACTGGCATTATTTCACAGCTATTTCAAACTATTATCTAGCAGCAATTTAACTCTAAAAATCCCACAGGACAATTCAAAATATATAGAGAGCATTATTTGCCATTATTTGCCTAGCTAAACTGTGGCTTTTAAATTACAACTCTGAGCAAAGGACTATGCAAAGTGTCATAATCCTTGGAGGATCACCAGAAAGAACATAAGGAAGATACAATACTGGTATTTGTTTTTGTGAGTAATAGGGGTACCACAGTCTGCTCTTTTAAGAGCACAAGGACTGTTCACAATGTAGATTCGTACTATTTTTCCACTAGGAATTCCAGCGTGCCAAAGATCAAAGGTCCAGACTGACTAATTTCTGGGAAGAGGAAGCACCTCAGCTTTTGAATATCTCGTGCTAAAATGTTTTCCTAGAACTTAGTCACAAAGTTTAAAAAAAGAAGAACTAGGGGCAGCAAGTGAAACCGCTTGAGCAAGCAAGCAGTGGAACGTCGCACCGCAGAGCAGCCCAGATGCTGCGACTGATAAATTCAGACACTCGCAGAGAACAGTTTTTGCTAGAAATTTGTTCTTCAGGGTCAGGCTCCCCTCACCCTAATTTTTCTCTGCACCTCTTCCTCTGTTTATTCCCCCTTTTCCCCCGCGCCGCCCACGTTAAGACATCAATAGGCAGCTCACATACTTACTCTAAAATAAAATAGCTTTGCTATTGAAAAGCCAAGGTCAGAATTCTGCTTGCAAGAATTCTGCTCTTGTGATGCAAGGCTGCAATTTCAAGAGCAAAGTTAGACTTTGGTTTTACCTGTATAAAATGGTTGGCTTATGAGAGGTGCTTTGGATTTACACTGGCATAAGCAGAATTCAGTCCCTGAAATTGATATTTCATGGGTTTTAATGAAGTAATTTGTTAAATTTATATGGTCAAAAATAGAATCATAACACATTAACGACCTCCCACCTGATTTTTCTCATGTGTAGGTTAGTGTAAGTGTATATTCCTTCAGTTATTTTGTGCTTTAAATTACTAGTGTCGACTTCTGTGGCTTGGCAGCCACAGTCAGTTTCCTCCAACCCGCAAAGAACGAGAAAGAAGCATTTCTGTGCATTTAAATACAAATCTGGATGGGCAGCATCGTAAATGCTTCATCTGCCGAGAAACATCGCCTATTTGTTGCTCGCACCCAGGCTCGTTCTACTGTAGGAGCATTGCTCAACGCAGGGAATCACGAAAGCTTTGCTTAAACCCACTGTATTAGTGCAACTGAGCTACAGCATGCTAGAGCTAAAAACTAATCACAGTGCCCAAACGAGATCGTCAAGGTGTTCTTGGCTAAAGCACAATTGAATCTGTGTTGCAGCAGCACAAGTGGTCTGCTGCCATAGCTAAGGTTGTGTCAGCACTTCTGTATAAGCTCTTACTTTCAGAGGCTTATATTGACTTGGATAAAGAAATTCACTCGAGTGAAACTTGACATGTGGAGTTATGTAGTTTGTCTGCATATAAATGGAAACACCTTCACATCTGAGCATACAATGATCGCACTATTACATGTGATTCTCAGAAGCCATGAACTACATGTTGCTAATCAGAAGTAAGATGTCACTCTAACTTCTTATTATTGATGTTATTATTAAGTCATAGATGAAGTGGTTTTACAGGTTCCAGATCCAATTAAGGAAGGAGAAAGCTGTTAACAGAAGCCCCAGATATCTGGCAATTAAAAAGATTTAAGGTCTGACTGCCACAGCTTAGCACATGCAAGTCCTTTTGCAAGCAAACACAATCTTGGCTGCCTATGCCAGTGCTTGCAGGACCTTGAACATCCATGTCTCCTGCTCCAAGGACTCACCATGGAACAAGAGCTGGCACAACCCCCCTGCCCAGGATCCTCTTTTAAACGCTGCTGTATATGGCTCCACCTTTGGGGGGGGGGAGGGGGGAGAAGAGGCTTTTAGACCTTCCTGTGCTCTGGGCAAAAGGAAAATGCTGCAGAAAAATATGGGTGTGCTGTTCTGCCTGCCTCCTTCCTGCCACCGCAGCCCACAGAAACTGGACTGTGGGCCCTGAACACAGAACGCTCTGCAGGTAACGCCAGCCCCTGCACATCTTTTTGATGCCTGGTGGTTGTGAGAAAGGTGAGACTCGGGGTGGGACTGGGGCGCAGCAGCACTCCCACTCCACTGCAAGGGTAAATCCCTGTTCCTGCCACTCCAGCCCCCTGATCGCTGCTCCTGAAGGAAGCTTCAGGGGAAGCTCCAGGTGACTCGGCAGCACCGGACGGGTGGCAGCGAGCTGGGCCCTCAGGAATTAAAGGCTCATAACGAGTGCTGGTACCCAAAATGAACCTGCTCTGTGACTGCATCAGGCTGCTGCAGGGGTTGATCAGATACACGCAAGAGAAATAGCTCTGTTCAGCCTCTCCCCCGTATACCTTGGGGAGAGAGCAGTGGCCTTGGCTTCTTCCTGCTCTTCTGATATTTACCATAATATCCCCCTCCTGCTCTGACAGTGAGTACAAATGGCCTCAACATCAGAGGTCTGCGAAGGACTGAGATCAGGTATCTTAAAGCCACATGCCACTATCTGTTCCTCACCCCCACCGGAGAAGCACTGTCAGACTAAATAAATTATGAAAAAAGGTGCAGAGGTTCGTTCATTAAAATAAGGTAATTTTCGTGTTGGCGCTGGTCTCAAGCGGGAACTACTTTTCATCACTAGGAAGAACCCTGCTGAGGCTATTTTTCAACGCACTTCACCAGTTTAACCAGTAAAGAATGACATGTAGACGAGCATTCACAGTACTCTGTTTGGAAACCACATAACTGAGCTGTGACAATTTTTCAAACATTAAATAACATTCAAACAGGACTACAACAACAAGAGCTGGGCTTGGGAGAAATATTACTTTTGCACAAAGAGTATTGGAGTTTGGGGTGGGGGGAGACATTTCATTCAGAATTTGAAAATAGTCAATATTTGAATTTATTCTTTGGGGGTGGTGATGGGAATCTTTCTTCTGACCCTTGGGAAACAATTTATTTTTAATAAGCATTCTTTCTAAAAGAGCTTTGATTAAAAAAGAAAAAGGAAAGATGACTAGACAGCTAAACGTCCTCTAATAAGCGAAGCTAATAAGGAAAATGGTTCTAATGTTTCTCTCTCTGATAATGGTTCCATTGTTTTTGATTTTGGAGGCATCAAGGAAACATACATTCAGTGATGCATTGCCATGACCAAATCACCTGTAAGACTGCTTGTTTTTTTTTTTAATTTGAAAGGTCTGTTACAGTGTCTTTCCCAGAGTAGATACCTCTGCTTCTTTGATGTGGTTAAGTAATTTTGCACAATCATGTAATAGATGAAATTAGACTTAGCCTTCCTTGAACTTTTTTCTTATATTAAGGCCGGATTATAGACAGAGGTCAGCAACATCTCGTCTCATTGAAGAAGTGCACTCGAGGGCACTTAGCACTCTGCAGGAAGGGCTTGGTATCTTGAAGAATCAGAACACAAACCTCTACTTGTAGAAAGCAAATACGCTTCACATTCAGTGATCTTACTCTTTTATTCCTGCTGGTTATGAGGTAGAATAGCAGGTTGTGCCATTTTCCACTATTCTCTAAATGCCTTTTGAAAATGTAAAAAACAAATAAATCTACACTTAAAAGCCCAGTGTAGCATTGCATTAAGGGAATAGAGGCTTTACGTAAAAATGAAAAGTTTGCTGGCTACACAAAAGAACTTGCAAACTACCCATTCATATCAGCGATGAAGCATAGGGCTAGTAGCAGGAAAAACGAACACTAAATGGTTGGTTTTTAATCTTTAAATTTATATAGTATTTAATGAAGGCATTAGGCAGCAATAGAAACATTTTGTGGGTATTTGCTGTGACATATACTGCTCAGTGAATCCATTTGGGGGCAAAATAGTATTTAATAACATAGTAGAGTATATACATATTTAATTGGGAAAAAGAAAAAAAAAAAGTTAGGGCTGATTTTTCCACTACCTGATTTGTAATTTAGGGTCTAGTACAAGGTGCAAATCGAAAGTTGCCCTTGATTTCAGGGGACTTTAGCTGTATGTTGCTTATTAACGGCTTTGCAAATAAAGCGTGCGTTGGCTACGGAATATGACATTGTCATTTCCTGGCATTTTAAACTTTTCTGAGAAATATGAAAAGCATCTACGCTTGAATTTTCTTAAGAATGAGGAAAACGGCGGCAGCTGTCATTGTCTTAGCAAACAGCGTTTCAGAAACCTTTCTACTCGTAATATAGACTCAGACTTATTAACATTGAAAATGGGGAAGGCATTAAAACATTTTAGCACTTACCCTGTTAATGATAATTAGGGAAAGGTACTCCCTTTATTCCTACTCTGCCAACCAGTCTGGTCTGCATCACTGTTTTATTGCACTCATTGCCTGTGAGTTGACCCTAATATAGAAATCCAAGTCTAACTGCAACCAGTTAATGTTCGCTAGCTTGTTTGAATCAGTGGCTCTTTGGTTAGCAAGGTATGGGTTGGAGCTTCTCCTAACCTAGGGAAAGTGAAGGTTCAGATCACTGAAAGTTTTATGTGGTGCTTTTAAGTTTGCTTTGGCTTGGGTGGATTCATCTCCCCTTTCCTCCAAATTTCAATTTGCTTTGTTTTGCTCTGAATGAAATAAAAACAAAAAATCTTAAAATGAAAGTTATTTGGGTTGAAATTGCAAACCACACGAAACCCCCGATGGAGCTTAGTTTTCTTCTGAGCTTAGTCAGAAATTTTGTCAAATTGGCAAACATGATCAGAGTTGCAGGTTGGTGTGCATGTGTGTGAGTGAATTCCGCCCCCCCCCCCAAATCTGGAAAACAAATCAATTCTGCCTGTTTTCAGGATTTCTGAGGAGAATGTTTAAACAGTCCTGTGCAAAAGGATTAAAATAAATTTACCTGCCAGAGCCTGAAATTTCTTCCTCTGGGTTTAATGACAGCGTTTTATTAGCTTAAGCCAATGCAGGATTAGACCATAAATATTTAAATCCCAACACTTCCCAGAATTAAACTAGAAAGGGGAAAATTTCAGACTATTTCTTACCTAAGGTAATCTATTCTACCTATGTGTTTATCTATCTGGCCCACTTTTCTAAGAGCTGATTTAGAAAATGGAATACTGAGTCACTAATTAATTTACTTTTGGCATAATTTGCCTAGAATACTTCCGAACAATTAGCACTCCGGTCTAAGGACAGAATTACTTTGACAAAGTCGTGCCTAGGGGCTTCTCTATGACGTGTTTAGGAGCAGAGGTTTTTGGTACTCGCATGGAATTGACAGTGGCTCAATACATAAGGATATCCTTTAGTATTCATTTGTGTGATAACCTCACTTTTGTTGGCACAGTAATATGTCATCTTTTAACCTGACTTAAGGATCTGGCCCTCGAATTAGTCTTCATCATTTTGGATAGCAAGTTGGAATCAAGATTATTTTGACAGATGGCATCTACCCTGTCTAATATGAATTCTACCTGCTCCATAAATATTGATGACTTTAATACATTTTTATTCTGCCATATGCTTCTTAAAGGTAAATTTCCAAAACTTTACTTGGCTGCTTGATTTAAATGGAATTAATCTCCATTTTGGAGGAGTATAAACGAGATCAGAATCACGTGCATTGCGTCTGACGTGGGAAGATTAAAAACGTTGGGAACCACAAGAGAGGGTTGTGTGCATGTGGGTACAGGGGAATATGGGGATAACTCCAGCAGGCTTTCATCCTCATTCCACTCCAGTAGTCCTGAGGTCATAGAAGTTAGAGGGACATTGTGCAGGTGGAAGGTGTCCTAATATAAACCCCATTACACAAAAAGGAGTTCTGGGCAAAGGGAACACCCTTCCTCACAAGGTCCTGCCAGTTGCCAACTTGGAAAATGCTTGAAGCAATTTCTTCCTCTCCACCGTAAAAACCCTTCAGTGCTGTCAACCCCTCTGATTGCCACAGCAAATGCCTCCAAGAAAAAAAAAGATTGGAAAGAAGATGCTGCTGTTAGATGCGTATTGAATTGGATTTTTTAGACTCAGAGCTGTATGAATATCTAACAGCCAAAATTATATACAGATATTCCTTTGTATAGCTACTCTTTCCAGCCTGCCTTTTAGAATATGTACTGCTGCATGCTTTGTGGAGAACTATTTGCTTTAAATAAGGACAGTTTATTTGAACTCTGTCCCTTGCCAGAACAGATGAGGTGTATGGTGAGGATTAGCCTCTAATGCCCATTTTCTACTTTCCTTCCATGACGGTGGGAGCATTCACAGTGCTTTATCTGAAATGGGACTGGAGCCAGGGCTGCTGGCAGAAAAATGGGAAATATGGGCTAGTAAGGGCCCAAGAACCTTTTCCTCAGGCCCTGCTAGCCTTGAAAAATGCAGCATTGCTTCCAGTGGGAGCAGCTTTGTGCCCCATGGCTGCAAAAAGTTGGCTTTGACTCTCAGCAGTTTGTCCTCTGCTGAATCTGCCACCACGTCTCATCAAATACAAGGAGAGGGCAGCCTTATCCCCACCCTTCCTCATATTATGTTTCTGCTGCTTCATTTTCCCACCTTATCTGAAAATGAGCAATTTCTGATTAATGTGTAGAACATCTACTAAGCAGAGTTTTTCCAACTGTTTTATGATACGGCTGAATATAGGCACACATAAAAATATGACATGCCCTACATAGTAAATCATAGTAAATTAGAGCAATATTATGGAATTCCATAAAACACTAAAGAATATACAGAGAAAGAGAGCCAAGTTTTTGTAACAGTTACGGATGATAGAGGTACGTTTTTCAAAGGAAAATTATATTTTCATCAACTTTTTAGGTTCCCATTTAGAATTTTTTTTTTAAATAACAAATGATGACGTAAACTACAGAAAGTGACAGCTCATAGTAATAGAATTTTCTCAAAAATCAGTGAAAGAAATAATTTTCTATTCAAAAATTTTCAGCTACTTTCAGTAAAGTGATAGTTTGTAACTTTGGAAAACAATAATTAGCATTACATCATTAGCAAATACTGATATATTTTTTCCAGATTTAAACACGTATTTTACTTTTTTGTAAAGTATCTGATATTATTTACTCTTTTTCTTTATAAGAGAGAAGATAGTACACTGTAGCTAGTCAGCAAAAGAAGGAAAACAGAACTGAGCAAGCCTGTTGAGGATATTTGCAGTATGCTTTGCTTGATGAATAATAAGCACTCAGGGCTAAGTAGGTAAAAGGAGAGGTTAATGATCTTACTGATGCATTCGTACATTAGTAATGGCTGATGCTTAGTTTGCTGGCACTGAAATCAGACAAGAGCCCATATACAGCACGGCACTTGCAATAAAAATATAGGCTTTAACTTTACTACTCAGAGTATACTACAAAATGACTAAGAACCATTCAAAATTGTCAAGAGGGTTTCTGCGCAAAGCATAGTTATGTAAACTCTTCAAATGAAACAAATCGCTTCCTAGTCTTTCCTTTTGCAGTCAAATTGTAAGAGGCTTCATCTATGTCTGTTGTCACTAGCTTTAACTGGGCTTTAGACTATGTCTCTGTGTATGAATATGAATGGAAGAGTGAGGATTGCTAGAAGAATACATGCAATCAGAGTCAGGAGCTGTCACTGTACACTAACTTATCATATAGTAGCAGCCACCATCAGAAACACAGGTAGATATTTACTAAAGCTTGAAACTGCAGGGACAGTACTGACCAGAAATGCATGCTGCAAATAAGCTCCAACACTTCTGCTTCCTGGAGAGGGGCTGGCCAATGAAGACTGTGTTGCATAAGATTTAGTTTGCCTGAAGAGAGAAAAAAGTCATAAAGTGACTATGCAAAAGTGAACTTGATACAAAACTTGTCCACTCACATAAGCAAATGATATTCTATACCAAGGGGAATGCAGCATACTTTCTGCATATGCAACACACCTGTGCTGTGCAGGTTAAAGCTGAAAAAGGCTTCTCTAACCATACTACAAGAATTATATATTATTTGAAAGAAAGTCAATACCACAGGACTGTCAGGGGTTGAAAAAAATAGGTAAGATCCTTATTAGATGTAAATCAACAAAGTGTCACTGGCTTTAGGGTATTCAGATCAATTTTCACCAGCTAAGAATGTGTCCTTGCACTGGTTAGATGTAAGACAAAGGAAACCTAGATGCTGCAAGAAGAGCTAGTAATTCTGAAGCCAATGGCAATTTCTGTTTTAGCCAGTAATAAGAGCTTTAGAGATGTCTGGGAGTCAGTACCCGGCTGGAGCTGAGTATGCTAATTTGTGCAGGTGCTAAAACACAGTAGCTTGGCAGCTGTGAATGGGAAAGGGAAAAACGAGTGCTTCTCCATCTTTCAATTGTGATTTGACATCTCTAAATGCAGGCATAGGCTGAATCAGTTCAAAAGGTTGGTTTGACCAAATACCCAAGAATATATAAAATAAGGTAGAAAAACAGTAAGAACAGGATTCTTTGAGAGGCTTCTAAGTAGACCAAAACAGCGATGGGAAAAACCTCTCTCATAGCGATTTTATTTACTTATTTTTGCCACTTCCACTTCAGTACTGGTTCTAGAAATGCCAAGGCAAATTAGAACTAATGTGGCAAGAGAGGTTAACCAAGCACTCAAAAGACATTAAGTCTATTTTATTCACTTCCAGGTAAAAGCTCTAGTCTGATCCTCATTTGATTCAAATAATTTTACAGGTACTTAGTTACTTTGTATTTTTGCAAGGATTTAGCTGTAATTGCAGTGGCAGTGGAGGCACTGTAAATTGACAACTCTGATGCAAACTGGCACCATATTAAATAATCACTTATGAATTACATCTAGGCTTATAACAGCCTGGTCCTCAAAATGCTCAAGCATTTGGATCAGAGACTGCTCGCTGCATTCAGATGAGGATACATGCTGGGCACAAGGTTATGGCGCTGTTCCTTGCTTTGTCTCAATTCCTAACATTGTTATCTTTTCATTTTTCAGTTAGCACCACAAAAAATGTCAGTTACATAGAAGTATTCGCAAGAGTTCCAAGGTCTCATTTTGGATTGATAGCAGGCAAGTTAGATCCCATCGTACGGTGAGGTAGTTAAAACTTTTCTCTCCATGCGCATCACTTCGCACTTACCAACCTGGACTTCCAGGTGCCCTTTTACCACCTGTTCACTCATTTTTAAGATATTTGTCCAATACTTTCAAACTTATGAAAACATTAGAAAGCCCAGGTCAAATAACAGATTTTCTTTTTAAAGTTACCTTTTTTGCTACTTTTTCCTCCCCTAGTTAGAAACCCATGAAAGGACCTTCTGCTTAAGTTTTCGAAACTTAAGTTTCTTTTCCAATTATAGTCTATTAACTGAGTAACTATATTGACTTATGCAAAGAAGTTCTCCAAGTATAGTCTTGAAGGACACCTGTGACCCAAAGGCTTTTTAATTCCTTCATCTATTTATTTTCTAATTCATCATCTACTAAATTTTAAGGTATGGCATTGCATGTTCATTTTATCATGCGATTCCTATTCTGATGTCCCAGCAGTCCCTCAACAATCCTGTTTTCCTGTTTATGCACGTTCTCTTTGAGTTCTTTTCTAATTAATTTTGCTGGATTACCAAAGTTGCATAGAGCTGGTGCTCTCCCCCCGACCCCCAAAGCCTAATTCATTTAAAGAATTTCTTAATAGGAAAAAAATATATATGCAAGATATTCATTTTTAAGGAGATCATCATTCTCTCAAGGCCTTGCAAGATGGCAAGGGTTACAGTTCCCATCTTCAAGGCTCATCACAACAGTTTTAAAGAAGGCTAACACAGCTGGTTTCAGACTTCAGAACGGAGAAGATGATCAATTTTTGAAAGTTTTTAGTGAAAAAGGTAACCTCAGGGAGGAGAAAGTTACATAGGTATGAGGAAAATGAACTCTGAGAAAATATTAAACTTATTAATAGATGTATGCAAAATAAAGAGCTTTAAGGGAAAGTAACAGAAGTCAGATCTTTATGATCATGTGTGATGAAAACAAACTTCTTTGTTTCTTCCAGTCTCATGGGGGTATGACTTAACACCTATTGATATAGCCTAACCCGTTTAATGAGGCAGTACGCAGACGGGACAGATTCTGCAAGTACACTAACAACTTTTTGTGAGAAAGAAGAATCTGCAGAGTCCAGATCCTGAAGAATCCAACAGCCTTTTATTTGGGAGGTTCTTAAACTAGTGAATAACCTTAAGCACAAGAGAACTCCCACTGACATTACTGCGTCTCCTGTCAAAGCACATAGTATCTAAGGAAAGCAGATGCTGAAGGTCTGATTCAGAACGTGCACATGTGCAATTTTAGACACCTACGTTGTCTCACTGTATTGGTGACTACACTACAGAAACCATAGTTCTGTTTCCAATATCATTGGGGACCTAGGATAATAAAGGCACAAGAACCAATGCATTCATAATTCCTGGGCTGCTAAAATCTGCTTACAAGATTTTTTCACATATATATTTTTCTCCTAGTCTATGCACACAATTTGCTTTTGAAGTCACATGTGGTGTGTACTCTGTAACAGAGCCTGGGAGCTCTTGTCTCAGGCTTCTCTTGTCTCAGGCTTGAATTTGTAGTGTTAACATATCACATAACACTCCTAAAGGAATAAGCATTCACCCACTAGGTTTGTTTACTCTAGCATTTCTTGGTTTAATAAATGAGGTAGATAACATGAGAACTTTTACATGTTCCTAAGGTTTTGTTATTGCTATTTAAAAATTTTTCTACTGATTTCAGAGGACTTATTTGAAATCAGTACCACATCTTTCTCTCGTTCATGGTTTCGTAATGAAAGTCTTAACATAAAACCTCTTTTCTTGCTTACCTTCCCCTCAATCTTGTTATTTCATATTTCTTTATGTTGAACTGGATAAGTAATTCATGTTTCTAGACTACTTCAAACCATTCAAATTTTAATTGCATGCTTCAGATCACCAGCAGTAAGATCTTCCAAAAGGAATTTCCTGGTAGAAGGAACGAATCATTTAAGTCCCACTGATACTGACAGTCCTTCTCAATTTTAGTCCTTTTTGCAGTTCTTATTTTCTATATGCAGAACACTCTATTAAGTAATATACAGTTCTTTATAGATTTACAGGTGTATTATTTATGAGGCACTCTTGCCATCAGGTAATCGCAACAACCTTGTTGAATAAGTAGCTCCACTTAGATAAGCATTTCATCTTGTCTCAAGAACACTTCCCAATATTGGTAGAACAAGTGGCTTTCTACCGTCCACTTCAACAATAAGAGCATGCTTTCAAGAGCTGTTTTATACTCTTTTCTTTATCAAAGGGTTAATTTCCCATGTAGAAAGAACTTTTAAGGCCTCTGCAAACTCTTTCGCTAACCGTTCATTTACCCAGTTTTGTGTAATGGTTAATGTACAGTCAGATTTCAGGAAGTAGAAGAACAATTCTGCATTCTTCATTCTTCTGTAATTAATACTGTATGACAAAGCCAAATGAAACAGTATTTGTGAGCCTCAGGTTCTCTTTTTACAAAATGGGAATAATATAACCTGTGTGTAGATGTAAAGAGATAAAAGGGATTTCAGATAAGACACTTTTAAACCTTATATGCATTTATTATTCCATATACACTGAAATAGTTTCTAGTGCATTAGAATTTTAACCTTCAGTGCAGTCATTATTTAATTTCTCATGGTAAGTCTTTTCTGGTTGAGTACAAAACTAGTGACCTTCACTGAATTATGAGAGCTATTGGGAACACTTCATGCTTCAGCCTGTACTTCTTTCTTATGCATTTCCTGACTGATGAAGACAGGAGGGGAAGAGTTAGGCCCACTGCTGAGTAGGAGGAAGGTTGTATCTTGCATTACTCAAAAAAAAAAAACACTTAATCGAAGTGCCTAAACAAATGCTGTTAGCCTGTGCCTCAACTATGCAGTAATCACAGGTGACTCTGGTTCCTTGGTAAGATTTTTAACTTCCTAAAGATGGCTATTGATGTCAGTAGTGCAAGGATTCTAAGCAAAATATCTATGCTTATATCAACAGTATTAAATGCCTGTCATATCAGTAATTGAAAACCATCACCGATTTTCAGAGCACAGCAGCAGTAGGAAACTGCTCATTAAATTAAATCAGAATCACCTTGGGACTGGATTTGGTGTCGGAGACTAACACGGTCATCTTTTATTTTGATACAAATGAAGACACACAGCAATTCTTTGTATTTTCCTCCATTACATTTGATTCAGTCACTTCCTCTGGGCTTCACAGGTGTATGTGCTACAGAAATTTGGCTTGATGCACATTTACCTATTCCATCCAAATAGGAGACTTCTCAGGAAGGCTCTCAGCTTCCACTTACAGAATGAGAAAATCACACTACATAAATGTCAAATCAAAAATCAGCATTAATAATTGCTGAAAATTCTCTAAAAAATTGCATGTCTAGTGGTGACAGCATCCCAAAACTTCACAGCTTGCACTCTCTGCTCCTGTATGCTGCAGTTCTGCTAGAGAAGTCGATAACAATAACTGAAACAGGAGTCAGCCAGAGCCAGAGGGAACAGCATGAGATCCTGATTTGTAAATATCACTGGACCACTCTAAAGTGGTCTCATTTCTGGCTTTGCCTTAAGCACCATTTGAAGGGCTAATTCTGTTTCATTTCCCTCTGTTTTCAGCTATTTAGCATAATTAATTTGATCAGCCCAGCAAAAAGAGTGCTTCTTTCTCCCATGCTACAATGATGTAACTTCTTTGACCGCTATTTTTACCTTTTATATATGTATAAGAGGTTCACATAGTTAGAAATGGTGATTATTCCATCACTAGCAGGTATATTATCAAAATACTTGTTTCAATAGGTGAAAAGCGGCATGTAGTTATTTGTAACACTGCAGAATTTCAGGTAGCCTCAGAACGTAATGTGTTGTACTGCGTCCCATCACGTTGCTCCAGATAAGTATCTTTTCAGGCAGACAAATTTAATGTAGCTTTTGGAAAACAGGAGAAGTATAACGAACTGTATAGCTCCATAACAGGAAAATATTATCTTTTCTTAAAATGGGATGTACATGCATAGATTAGCAGTTCAGCAGTTCACTATTAAGGAGGTAACTCAGCTCTGATTAAAGTCAAACCTTTGTTCAAACTTGAAATTATCTTGATGTCAAAAGCTTTAAGAACCAGAAAGGTCCATTAGACCTGTGAAAAGACTGCTATTGTATCATGAGATTCAATTCCACACTAAGTCTTAGAGTATTCGTTTTGTTTTGTTTAAAAAGTGTGATAGCTATTTCTGTCACTCCAACTCTGATTCATCAAGGCTCTTAAGCATATGCTTACCTTTGAGAAAGTAAGATGACAATGAAATTAACATATGCTCAAAACCTGTTCCCCTGAAAACACTGTACTGCTGATTTCTGGTGCGCACCCTCTCTATTCCAAGTGAGCTATCCTCAACACATTGCATGACAGAGTACTCTGGCCTATTCTCCTCCATTCATTTATCATCCATACTTTTTTCAAACCTGCATGGATTCTGTAGACTCTCTGGAGGTAAAGACTACAGTAGGTGCAGGATTTACCAAGTTTACTCCCATCACTGGCCTGTATTATTCTTTCTTTATATGGAGCATTCAGTGCAGTTTTGGGGGCTATAAATTTATAATCAACAAGGCAGATGACGGTCTGATAGATCATAGCATAATATATTAACAGCACAATGTCATGCTTTCAATTGATTGACTGTATCTGGGACATCACGTGTGTCTTTCTGGCTTGGGCTTGAGAGCACCCAGACATCCAGAGTTTCAGACTAACTCAGTCTTCCTCTTCTCCCTCTTTTATTTTTTCACAGACATGCTATGATAATAATTGGGTTTTTGTTCAGAGTAGTCATTCTGTAAGACATGATGCTCAAGGTAATATTTTTATTTTTATTTTATGGGCTCTTGTTTTGTTTTGTTTACAATTATCAGTGCCTGCTGCGGGCTCTCTAGAGAGCTTTCTTCTGAAGCAGGTGCATTTTCAACTCATGTAATGGATTTACAGATATTTGGTCATAAATAGATAGTGTTAAATGCTGCTGTAAAAGTGAGATAAATGTTTATTACCCAAAAGGTTAATAAAAAATCCACCTGGGACCCTCTAGAAAAGAACTAATCCCTTTAAGCCTGTATTGAAGCCAGTGACAGTTGTGCAAGATTCACGAGCAAATTGCATCCCTAAAACATCCTAAAAGCAGGAAAAAAAAAACCCTAGACTGCACACCACACTAAATGGAGTGAAAGACATTCATGAGATAGGTACCATTTATTATCTAATTTAAGCACTTAGTAGTGGCATCTGCTTACAAATAACCATATTCAGCATTACATAAGTCCCATGTTAGGTCAATTTTCCCTTCCAACTTCATTATCAAACAGTATGATTTTATCTGAGTAAAACTGAATCCCCATGAAAAAGAATGAGTTCTAAAATAGTCAACAAATAACCCAAAATATAAGCAGGAAGAAGCAGCAGCAGGTTCCAGGCACTAAACAATTAATGTATATACAGTATTTTCACTAAACTGTATAAGTTCTCATACCTAGCCTTAACGGATTAAAAGTATTTGAGATTTTACTTCCTTTACACTTTGCCAAATACAGAAATAACAGGTAGTAGCCCAGATAGAGACTGAATTTATTTTCATAGGGATATAGATGTCATAGCCATCAGATCTGACAGCTATACACCAAAAAGTGCTAATATATTTTTTCCTCTTGCACGTTTTGGCCTAGTAAGTTCTGTTTATACAGCACACGGTCCTTTCATCTAGTCGCCTGTTCTACCTTCCCTTGCTTAACTCCCCAAATTGATTTCCTTGTGGCCACCTAACATTTTAAAATGCTCTCTTATTTGCACTTACAACTCACTTCTGCTAGCTGTAAGTCTACTTTTTCCACAGCAATTGATATATTTATCAACAGCTATCTATTCTTCCTAGATGCAGTTAGTGGCGTTAAAGAATAATTTGGCCCTTTAAATTTTAACAACTTAGCTGTCAACTCCCCCTTCTGGCTGCCTGCTAAAATAATGCAATAAATTTTGTACATTTGTTCCCCCAAAGAAAATCAGCTACCAAGAGGGATAATGGATTTGGGATAACTAAAATAGGTAGATTGTTTCTGTACCATTTGGCACGCCATCCCCCACACGCTCTGCTCTTACTCTCCTTTTTCTGCAAAATGGCTGCCAGCTTCTCTCCAGTTGAGGATTGCCTCTTCTTCAAGAAATGACTGATTTAGTTTGTGGAAAACAAATGGCCTGCACACTGTTTGAGGTGCACCTACAGCTCGACTCACCTATCTGACTCTTTGGAAGCCTCCTATAATTTCTTTACAACTTAAGTTTTCAGTAAAATGGGCACCATGGGTAAAAGTTTTGTAAAGGAACAAGTGATCTTGATCAGTTTTTTTTATTTCTTTAGCTGTCTAATAGCGATGAAAAGTCGAGAGTCTGTAATAACGTGCATTCATCTAAACGATTACTTGAAATACATACTAGAGCTGAACCTGAGCTAAGAGCTGCTGACCGAGATCTGAACTTTCCTAGGGCTGTGAGCATGTGTGTAGGAGCAGGTAGTTAGATATTTATCTCAGCAACTGAAAGAAAATCTGAATTCTCTCTCGACAGCAGATATTTAAACCACGGTCTAGCTCCTGAAGTTTTCAAACTTTGCATGGAGGGACAATGCTGTTATGCATCTTCAGCATATTTTGGTTAAAAAATAAGAAGAATTGTATAATGTTAGAAGTATATGTTTCAGTACTCCGAAACAAAGAACAAGTGGTGCAAGTGCAAAGCGGTGTAAGTTGGTGAGTTACAAAAGTTTGTTTGCCACTTAAACACAAAATACTTTCATTTTGATCAAAATGAAAGTAAATGGATTAGTTAGAGTTATATTCGCTCTTTAGAGGTCTGGCATAGGATATAGGGGTTGCAGGCTCTGTATTCAAAATAGGTGCCACAGTCTTTCGCACCTTTTTGTGCCTCAGTTTCCCATTCATACAATGGGAAGAGGAATGACTCTCTGTAGAAGGATGAGGTATAAATTCCCTTTCTGTGAGGTAGTCAGATTGTGACAACTAAAGGGGTGTGACCAAGAAGTTTGAAGCAAGATTTTGCCAGTTGCTTTTTGGCTTTATTCAGCTCACTGTAGTCAAACTCTGTTTTTAATACATATTTTCCCTAAAAGTCCTTCTTTAGGCTGTCTGTCGTCTTCTGCTTATTGTCACTGATACCTTCCCCAAAACTAAGGGAGTAGATTTTCTGAAAGTTCTTTATCTCCTCCACACACAAAAATCCTACAAGGGTTTTTTCTTTACTAAATACAAATTGCTTTAAGGTATAACTGTTCCCTTAGGCACATCCTTTGTCATTCACAATGGAATTTTGGAACACCAACTTCCATTTCCCTACAATAGTGTTCACTAGAAATATATCCTGAAGGTAGTGAAGTATCACCGCATATCAGAAGTTTATGCCAGATGTTTCAATCCCCCCCAACTTTGTGATATTTTAAACTAGTGCATAGCTGCAATTAACCCTGCCTTTGTATATCCCCAGGTTTGGAGTCCTGCACTGACAAAATAGCCTGACTTTATCCTGAGATTGACAAGTTATTAATTAGGACAGCAGGCCTGTCACAACCTCTAAATCTCACCAGCCCTTCCACTAGTTCCTTGGAGAGATGTATTGTCGCATTCTATTGGGAAATAAGCTTCTCACTTCCAAAATATAAGCCTCAGTCATGGCAGTAGATTGAAAATGACTCTATTAGTATTTTTGTAGCCTGCTGGCCTGCATCTCCTCCTTTTCAATTTTATGGGTGAAGTCCTGGACCATTGAAAACAATGGGAGTCTTGCCACCGATTTCTTTGGGGCCAGAATTTCACTCTACATATTCTAGAGGGAATCCTGAGAGAAAGAATGTAATTAACAAAGTAGATTATCAAGCACAGTGAAATAAAAATGGCCTTAAAATAACCTCAGTTGTCTCAGTAATGGAGATGGTGACTTGGATAACTTAGGGCAGGACCTAATCTACATAATCTTGCCATATTGGCTGACAAAGCAGCATCTGATGCTGTGAACTCTGATAAACTAATAGTGAATCCTCATTCTAGGAGAGCACTCAAAGCACTTGGGGAAAAAAGCCCATCACTTAATGCTGTTGCACTTCAACAAAGAGGGAAGCTGTTACAGAGGATGATTGAAGGGTGACATTCCTGCAACTCCCTGTTATCTGAACTCTTGCTTCGACACAAAAGCACTTGGAGAATACACAGAATTCGGACTTAAATGGAGTTATATTTTTGCTTCCTGAATGCCATAAAGACAAGCTCTAGCTTACTCACATGAATGATTATGTTTTCAGAATACAAATTGTATTCTATGACTTGGTATTCTCTAATGAGACTATTAGCATACAACTACAGCAATGCAATTGTATGTCTTGAGCTAACCTCTGTTGGTACCGATTGCAGATTTGCAGATTGTGTTTAAAAAAAAAGTTGTCAGTTATACCATTTTTACTTCCCCCTGCTTAAGGGGTGGTAGAGTAGCAGCATATGCAGCGTCAGGATAAAAAGAAAGGGGGGAAAAAAAGAAAGTTGTAAGAGGCACATGCACCTGCATGTGGGAGTTTCCATGAGAATAGCGTATTCAATTAGAAACATACACATTTAGCTGCTGGGCACCTCAAAGAATAGCTGCAGTGCTAAGATGCTAGTGCTTTTGTAACTCTACTAGTTTAGAGACAGCTGCATTTGTTGGATTAGATTCACAAAAAAAAAAACTCTAGCCAATGCCATGTAGGTCACCATGTGGGCTTCTAGCACTTGCCACACTGCAAAAAACATTGTTTAAGACCAAATTCTGTGGAGGAGCCAAAGGCCCTCTGCAGCATCTGGGTTTGCTGGTTCCTAGTTCATCGCTCAGAGCAAAATACATGGTTTCAAGACAGAAAATGGAGAGGGATTAATAGCAGGATTTTTATGCAATGCAGAGCAATGCCCAGTTCCAGATTTTAGTTTTCTACAGATTTATCAAAGCTACCCACATATAGCTTTATAGCCAGCATCTTCTAAAAACCCATAGGCCTATGCATGTCACATAGAATGAATACAACTACTGTACACAGAAGAGCAACACTGCCAAGAACACGTATCTAATTGCACCCCAGCCTGTGTAATACTGCTTTTCACTGTAAAGCAGTAGTCAGTCACAAGAATTAAAAAAAAACAAAAACTTTTCTCTACCTACCTTTTTCTAGTCAGTCCTTTTCAAGTTACCTTTACGTTAATACTATTTCACTGCTGTTTTTGCAAGAGGAAAGGACTTAGTTGTCTTAGATTAAGTTTCCAGTAGGCAAGAGTCGATATCACAGATTTGAGCATACATAATAGATACTAGCTCTCACACCTATTAGCTGAGATCTCCGGGACTGCTCAAGCATGGAGACTACATAAATGCACTTTCCTATTCTTGGAAAAGTTCACATCTAAGTCACTTTGGCAAGAGAAACAAAGGAAAGACAGCATTGTTCATGGCTTTGCTGTTTTACTGGAAAAACAGAATTCCTTCTAGAGGAATATGGATCAACAAGAAGGGTAAGAACTGTTGACCAAACTTCAGTTAACATTTTGCTATTCTTTAGGCACTGCCAGGCAAGTTGGACACTAACCCACATCAATACAATTCAACAGAACAAGCAATTATATCACAACCTGAGATACATATGACTCCAGCTAAATCTAATAAAACATTTACCAAGTAACCAGCTAATAACTAATGAAGGCCAACAGCATCACATTCACAGAAAGTTACTGAGACACTCAAGGAATGTCTCTCCTGAGAGGCACACAAGAAAATTCAGTCATCATCTTTGCAAGTCCCCTATCAAACCTCATATGAGAGGCATAACAGTGCTACTTTTCTCCTATCTGCTGCCTCTTCAGCCTGCCTCTGCTCAAAGGGCCCTCCTAACCTTTCCTTTCTTATATATCACCATCGGCAGAGGAGGTTTGCCACTTAGGTGAAGCCCTCAGAAACAGCTGAGCACATCAATGGGCCTTAAAAAGGTGCACCTGGATAACATTAGGGTCACTGAGGCTTCTCCTTTGCCTGTAAGATCTTTATTCTTAATAATGCTGTGTGCAATGGAATGAGCTCAGGAGAGCCTTTTAGATTAAGAAATTAAGCAAATGCACAGGCTCAGTGTATCCTAATGAGCATGAAAAGGCAAAAGGGTGTTTTTTTTTTTTTTAAACAAAGTCATTTTCCAGGATGGGTTTATATCCTGCAGTGTTTACAAGGCCTGTATTTTCACAGCATTTGAGGCAAACAAAATGCTCTTGATGAAATACCAGCTTTTTCTGTGTGGAAAATATGGTATTAAATTTTTAGAGCAAAGGAAGAAATGGTTTACTTGCCTTGAGGGGAACTGAGGAGTGACAGTAGGCACTTAACAGAAAGTACCAGTTACAGCATTTAAATATAATTGCATACTCTGTTAATCTATGTCAGGATGGCATAATTTTAATATGATTGTCACAGATTCTTTCTAATATTATGAGTGATGTGAATGAAGCTGAGCCTACTGAAAAAGTTCAGTTCCAGGTCTTAATATACACTCTAATTCTGTCTGTCAATTATGCTACAGCAGAGTTCAAGTAAAGGTCTGGGGATCTAGAGGATGTAGCTACCTTTATTAAAGAAATTCTACTGTAAATACATGTGTGGGTCAGGAGACAGTTATCATTTCGTCTTGTTATTTTTTATGAGCCTGCTACTATTAGAATAGACCCTTGTGTATAATGATTTAGATGTGTCATGGAATCTTATTTTAAATGAAAACTGTAAAGTGAAATAGCAAAAATTACAATTTAACCCCTGTAAAAATATTCATTTATGCATTCCCATGTTTGTATTACATAGAGCTATTGCAGAAGACAATTATTATCCAAGGATCCAAAATCATTTGCTATATCCCTTATAAACTCCAAGCTCCCACTGATATAGTGAAAACTTAGGTATGCAAAAAACTGAAGTTCATGGTCATTAGTTAACCCTCAGAATTTAACATAGGCATTACTCTAATTTAAAATGGTAAAAATATGGTGCAAACTGTTTCTTCTGGTGTCAAGACCAGTTAAAAGATATTCCTGCCTCCTCACTCCACCACGTTCTAGTCCCACATTTACTGCCTCACGGGCTGTGCTAGTGAAGCTGATTGTGGGGCTGCACTTCAGACCTGATCAGCCCAATTATCTGAGTTAAAAAATATCCTCTTTTGGAGGATTTTTTTCGTTCCAGTCAGCTCATTGATCTGGTTTAGAAAGTGGCCCGGACAGTTGTATTGGCACAAATAGAGTAATGCATTGCAGCTTGGGGGCTGGAATGAACTACTAGGGTAAAAAAGGAAGAGAACCAGCTTTTCCAGTAGAGAAATTCTATCACAGAACTGCATAAACAGATTCCCAAAGCATTGTCTTTTGCTAGAGAGTATTTGAAGTTTCAATCAATCTTTATACAGTGGCAAACTTTTGATCTTACATTTCATCAAATGCTACTGATGTTTTGTGGGCAGTGTGGGCAGCAGAATTTATTAAACAAATGCAGCCACCTCTTTGGTGAATCCAGTAGTTCCATTGTGGTGATGACCACCATCAGCCAACAGAATAAAGCAAGAAAAAAAAAAGCCTGTTCAATGGAAAGTGGAGGGTGAAAATACATGAAGACTGTAAGTACCAAAATAACGGGCTGATCTTTCTTACTTTTCTGCAAATTGTCACTAGATCTTTAGAATGAGTTTATATCTTATATTAAAATATCACTGCCACCAACATTATCCCCTAGCACCATGCTGGCACTTGGGTTGCTGTATTTGTGCAGGGAGAATGCCACTGATTGAATCACTGGATTTTCCTTGGCGGTTTCCCATGCAACACTGACAGAGCTTGGCTCTGTTTAACTCACAAGATCAGGCAGGATCCCAGCCAAAGTTGCATGGCCACATATTTTCTTTACCCTCCGACCAGCTGCCATGTTAGAAAGACAAGTTGCATGTGCCCAACTACATATTTCTTTAAAGTTAAGATCCTATCTTCTGGCATTTTATTCTCTCTTTTAGTCTCTGAAAACTTGTTTCTGTATCTATATTTAGCAGTAGCCTTATTTTCTCTGCAGTCTTTTATGGGAGCAGAATAATTTTGAAGTACATTTCTTTCCATGGAAAGAAATGCAAAATTTCAAAACATAGAGTTTCTTCTAAAATCACCCTTGGTGAGGCAATGTCTATCCTGGGGGCTTACCAGAAAAGACAAAAAAAAGAGATGTGCATTTTAGAAATCACTGAAGCAAGGGAACAATTGTCCTGTGAGCTCTTGGACAATACTGCACAGAGCTACCATATGCTTCCTTGTGCTCCCCTAACTGCCAGCTGTCTCCACCTTGCTCTTTCCAAATGGCAGAGTGGGCAGCTGAACTGCCAAAACTGATGTTTTGACCTGCAGTTATAGGCAGAGAAGAGGCTCTGGATCAGTTTGATGGGAAGAGGCAAGGATACATGTAAGTAGAGCAAGGACAAAAGAGGGACACATTGTTTCCCCGCTGTCATGCAAGGCTAATTCAGGGATAATGGCAGTATAGAGGCATTTCTGTTAAACTAGAGTGAGATCAGAAAAAAAGCCCAGAATCTGAGCAGTATTTTACACTCACTTTTTCATTCTTTTGCAAAAGATGCAAATGTTAAATGAGGTGCCAGGCAGCAAAAATCAGGTCCACTGCTCTTGGAATTCATATCATGATCTGGAGACAGGTGAGCCTAAAACAAATAAATTGCCAGCACATGTGCAGGCGGGGGAATCCATGTTACAGTCCCCATATCATAATCTCCTTTCTCAGAAAGACCCATATAGGACCAAGTTTTCTTCTATCTCTTCTTGGCCCCCCTTCCACCATTTCTGGCCATGTCAGTGCAGAACCATGCTAGGAAGTCTTATTAATTTGGGCTCTGTGCAACATTGTGCCTAATGTTGGTACTCCTCAGCAGTGAGATGCACCCCAGTGAGTGGCATCCATTATATAGAAATGGCACATCCTTGCTGTCTGCTGGATTTTGAACATATGCTAACACAGAGCTACTGACACTAAGAACGAATGTGCTTGTGTGTGTGTACTTTTAAACTTGATGAGAATATTAGATGAAAGTCCTTAGTATAAGAGGAGAAAATGCACTATTCTACTAAATTACCAGAATTATTCCCTGATTCTGTCACATTGCCATGGATAGTAATAGAAGCCCATGAGAAAACTAGTGAAAGATACCAGCATTCTTAATGTTGTTTTAATGATTTTTTTTTCAATACATTACAACAGTGGCATATCTGGTGATTTTTTACTATACCAGCTGGAATCCTAAAGCTTCTTTCTTATGAGACATCAAATTGGATGGGTTATGATTGTCTGATTTCAGTTATTCTCCAAGGTATGCATCTCATGGGAGATTTTACAAATGAAAGCTTTTACTAATGAAACACAGACCAGGCAGGTGTGAGGCAGAATGTATGAATACATCCTTATCTCAATTATAAACTGAAAGCTTGGGAGAAATGCTAATAAACTGTTAAAAGCCTGTGATTTAGTGTGGCCCAAACAAGCTGTATTCTGTTGCAGACTTAGTTTGGATGTGGCTCTGAGGTCATAATGAATGAATTCTTATGAATTCTTGCCCATGACTAACAGCTTTGAGATACTGAAGACATGTCACAGCTCTGAGGTAAAGTGAAAGACAGTACAATTGTTTTGGCAGTCTTCATCACCCTGTATCTTCTTAAGGGTTTCAAGAACAACAGAGCAAAGGGAGCCAAGATCCACATTCCGTAGCCAGGCCAACCTACCAACAGTACAAAACCAGACAGTGAAGTGCAAAAATTTCTCATCTTATTTTTAACTACCCTTCCTATGGAAGCAGGGCTTGTAGAATCAGGCTGCTGAAGGGACAGGTTTATGGTGGGGTGAGGGATGGGGGTGCTATCTGTCTATGGGTGTTGTGTCCCATAATACTTTTTGAGGTCACTGGTGAATTTAAAATATGTCTCAAAGATGCCTAAGCTTCTCCAGGTTAGGTGGGAATGAGTGTTCGGTCAGAAGAGAAAGACCCACTGAGTGAACCCTGTATATACTCAAACTAAGAAAGCACCTATAGAATGAGCTCATACACTATTAGAGACCAAAAAATCCTCAGAGGAGAGCTCCAAAAGCTTCAATGAGACCTTGCACCATCAAAGATAGTTACCACAAGACATAAGTTCATGCAAAAACCCAGTCTTCATTGACTCTATTTTTCATAGAACATTTTTTCAAAACTCTGGTCTTGAGGCTGCCCCAAAGCAGTTCTAACTGGATGCCATAAACTCACAGGGGCTGTTCAGCACTTATGAATCACCACAGCATCAGGTGAATGTCTTCAACCCTGGAAGAAAACTAGGAGCACAGTGAAAGGCTGGCTTGCTGAATTGGCTCTTCACCAAATAGGAATTTTCACCATCCTAGAGTTAAGGGTTTTTCAGCTTCTTTGCACTACCAAGTGGAACTGAATTTGTGCTTGGTGCATTTGGTCTTGTATTCTCCAGAATGCTCTACGCTTCAAGAGCTCCTTAGTGCAGAAAGATACAAGAGACAAATCAAGATCAAGTAACTAAATAAGATGGTACTCCCTATGCATGTACTACAGACAGACACATGCATGCTCATTATTTAACCCCCCCCCCCCCACCTCCCATCCATATGTTGTTGCTTTTCTCTAATGGTGCCTCCACTTTGACTGTGTCTCTTTCTGAACAGGAGATGCACAACAGCTGGGGAAACAATACAAAGTCAGGGCAGAGTGGCTATTACAGGAGTTAACTGGTGAAGCCTGGATACCACTAGGAGATATTTTCCATGTCACTGTGCATTCTGCATGGAATCTGTGTTATCACATGGTGAGGCAGTCTTGGCAAATCTGCTCCAAAGCTGAGTCTGTTGGCACTTTGCAGCTACCATCCCCCCTGCTGTTGCTGCTCTTTGGCTGCCTTTCTGCAAATGGTATTCTCTTGATGTCACCTCTGCTGCCACACAAACATATAAAGCTAAATTCGCTTTTAGGATACGTAGATAGTCAGATATTAGGCTAAATGGCATTATTATGGTTTCCATTTGAGATAGCATTTGCCTATAATAGACATCCTGTAAAAACAGGGATATAATTATTTTCTGCTTTTATCCAGGAACACAGGAAGTATTCCTGACTGTCTTCGGACATAACTGTACTCAAGTCAATTCAGTTCAGATGTTATTTTCTCAAGGAACTGCAGACATTAAACTTGAGTTCTTTAAAGGCATTGCAGGCCTTACTTGGAACAGTAGTCTCTTGTGTGTAAATTAGCATGGGAACCTGTAACAAACTATGCTGAAGATAATTTGTGTATCTGTCACAGGCAGTTCCTGCTACAGAAACTGTACTCGCTGTGGGTACATGGTTATAGAACTGGAAAGGCCTGAGGATACAGCAACTCCTAGCTCCCTGTGCACATGCCAAATGTTGGTATGGTATCGTACCATTCTCCCTATTATGCTAGACCAACTTATTTTTGCTCCTTTGCTACCCATTTTCTGCATTTCATGTGTCCCATTAAAACGTTCATTATTTTATGAATTTTGAGGTATTCTGCAAGACAGTTACTCTGCTTTGATGCAAACTGCAGAAAGTAAGATGTTATTTATCATTCCATTCTGCTTCTCTCATTTACCATTGAGAAGACACACTTGCTGTCAGTTGACCTCTCTGGATTGCAGGCAGCAAAGGTAGATGGGATTTGTTCTATATCCGCCGTACAGGAGTCCTTCTCACTGTGACTAATTCCCTGTGTTAACATGCACTTCAGCATACCTTGAGGATTTTTTGCTTGTTTTTTTTTAATTTGATCTGTATGCAATCACAGCTTTGGGCAGGTCTCAAGGAGAATGGGCTCCCACGTTAGAAAGAAACCGGCCTGACTGTTCTGGGGGGCTCGCAGTAGTGGGCCACTGCAAAAGGTAAGCACCCTCACACAGGTCTATGAGCATTTCAGAAAAACAAAATTTAAGAGCTGGGATCATTATCCACATGAATGACAATCCTACCCAGAGGTATCTTTAGAGAAGTAGAACTGCTAGGTTGGTATCTTCTTTCCTCCTCCTGCTTACAGTAGTACATTTGTACAACCTTTACTTCTGTTAGGAAATTCCTTGTCTCTGAAAAATTTCACTGACTCTTTCTTTAAACTGATACTATGTTTGATAACATGCCTTTATTTACCAAAAAATAAGTTCAGTCTTTGATGCAGAAAATGAAATAATCTTCAAATGTTCTTACTATTTCAGAAATTGTTGCTTCAGGCTCCAGCTTCCTATCCTCTGCCTTTCTCTACAACTGACAAAACTTTCAGACTTTTTTTTTGCTGCCTTTGACATATTTTTACACCTCTTTCCCAGTCTACCTTGTGTTTTATTCCCCTTCTGCTCCTAGCTACTGTATTGCCAGTGGGAACCTGTGGTATTTAGAGATAATGTAATTTTTCAGAAAAGGTTTTCAACTGCAGAGGGACTAAGGGGACCAAATACATTTGTTCTGCTTGTCCTATATAAACCAGATAAACAAAATATATGGACATACATAGGCCTCACTGGACATTCAAACAGACAAAAACTATGCTGGTGTTTGGTTTACAGACTCCCCTCAAGCATTTTCTTCTCATAGAGTCAGAAGTCTTTTCCCATAGCAATAGTAATTTTCATCTAGCATGTTTGGACTATCCTAATCAACTTGATATAACTATATGTTTTAAACAGTATAGCAGGACAACTAGAACAGTGCAGTACGACTTGGAGCAATTTTTACTCTAAACTTTACCAGACATTGTCTGGTTTAGTTTATCTTTATAGCGGGTTCCTTAGCTTCTGGCAAGGCAAGTATTTAAAAAATGAACATATGTTGCATAAAATGACAATGCATGTAAATTAGTTATTTTATTCTGACATACATTGCTAGCATAACCCTCACTCTGCAGAACAATCTCTACTGCTAACAATTCTGATCATGTTCTGTGAAATCTGGCCGTGTCTATTAAAATGCCATTGTGTTTCAGAAGTCATTCTTTACATGTAAATGCATGTAAGCAACCTCTATGAAGTAAAGATGCACTTTTAAATAATTGATCTGATGAGGAGGGGAAATATTATAGTAACCAGTGCTTCAGGAGTAGCAGTTAGGGTTCACAAGCCCTCCCTGTGGATGAAACTTGTTTACTGAATATCCAGTTCTTGGACTCAGGTTACCCACATGCAAAATGGGTGCTACTTACTCATCTGCCTTACAGACGTGTTGTATACAGATAATTTTCTTTAAGCAATGGCAAGGAAATATTAAGCATGTGGTTCACGTTTGAAAGCGTGCTAAGAATAAGCATACTTTTTGCTTACTGGTCCCCAAATTACCTTCCCTACTGGATTTTTGTTCTTAACAAATGAAAGTGAATGAGAGAAAACAGAATCAGAACTGCCTGAAATGTCAAATCTTAGGAGCACAGCTTGGAGAGCAGACAGATGGACCTAGCAAAAAGCAACCGCATACAAAAGTGCTATAATCCGTTGGAGCAGCATGTTAGTCGAGAACAATCAGATTCAAAATTGTTCCTCTGAAATTTTCTCGCTGGCAACCAAACATTGTGACTTTTGTCATCGTGCTATGAGGATGAATCAGATGGGTGACAAGAGCCAGGGACTGGAGAGAAAGCAGCAGATGTGAACACAGAAAAGTGAAGCCAGCACAAAATGCTGCTATTGCTTATGAGGGGAGGTAGTGATTATGGCATTAATCAACATTCCATAATCAATGGCAAAAACTCTGAAGGGTGCCAATATCGATTCATCTTTATTTACACATATGCCACTCCTTCTTTATAACACTGTCCCTGGGAGTAGTTTCTAGGTTATAAAGATTGTTGCTATGAAAAGAGATAATTGTAGTTCATGACCTGGAGGCCAAGGTAGTGCATAATAATGCTATTGTGCTCTAGGACGTACAGGGAGCTTTATAATGAGGGTGGAATGTAACCAAATACAGCAGTCTGGTATAAAGTTAACAATGCATTTTAAATAGAAAATTCTAGCTGTGCTACTGGAAATATATTTTTGCCAGGATGCAATTACACAGGCAACCAAATTCTATCACAGGAGTCATAGCATTCCTGACATCAACGGCCAAAAGGCTTAACCCCAGGGGCTTACCAGACCTGTGGACAATGGAAAGTTGTACCAGCGGGCTGTTAGCTTGGGACTAACATCGTACCTTTGAGTACGTAGTGCTTAACTCTTTCCTTGCTTCTTAAGCAATGTTTTCTGTCTTGCTCACCCCATAATTACATCCAATATCTGCCATTTTTGAGACAGGGAGCTATTTCCCTGTTTAGCATAAAAATGTGCTGGTTATAAGCCTTAAAATCATCTAAGACAGAGTCTAACTTAGCAACCTTTGAGTCTGCAGTTTCCAGAAGGCTTAGGCTCAGCACACCAGGTAAGCAGGCCTCAGGGATGTTTTGCTATTTTTGGCGAGGGCCATACTAAAAGCCTAAACCAGTTCTGACTTTTCCTCTTTACTGGTCATAACTTCATTTTCTATTTCCAGCATTCATTTAGAAGAATATTACAATGTCTTTTTTTATAGTAAGAACTACAGATAATAAGTTGCATTAAGGTAAGTTGGAGGGTTTTGCATGCTTTTCTGGGAGAGTGGAATGTTAAAAGTTTATGGGAAGTTTAACTTAAAGCTAGAGTCAACACCATCCACTCCAGGAAAAAAGATAAGGCTCCTTTAAAGCTTTAACGCGATGCTCCACTTGCATTGCATGGTATCTGGATACACTGGGTTAAGTTGCTTTATGTGATGTTATGTGACTGAACGTAACCAAGTATAACCATATGGTCCATAAAATAACTTGTGAAATAGACTTGCCTTACCCTGGGAATAGATGCTGTTCATTCACTATCCCCCAAATATTCTATTTCTGAATTGCTTGCAAATGGTACAAGAGATCTGGGCTGTATTTTGAGGACTGTGTAGCAGCAAGACAGAGTCCTCATGCCAGTTCAGCTATAAAATATACTCAAAAATACAGTACAATCTATATTATGCTGACTGCTGTCTTCAGTGCTTCCCAGTGCAGATCTGTTACATATAAGAACAATAAAATACCATACCTTGTTATGTTAAACTAGAACTATGAAGGCTATCACATTATTCTGGTTAGTTCTCCAAGGAAAAGAATAATTTCAGAACGTAATCTCCTACACATCTTACCCCAAGGATAAAATCATCTGCTTGAAGTGATCCAAATTTATTTTTCTTTAGCCTTAGTTCCTGTCTGCTATCTTTAACGGTAAATTCTTTTTCATTCCTTTGGAGTGTAGTTTAATCATATAAAATTACACAAACACTTCCCAAATATGTCATGATAAACCTTGAAAGGCTATACCAACATTTCCATCTTTGTCATTTTTAGTAGCAGTTGCGTGTTATGCAGTAACTGGATGTTACGCAGATGGATCATAATTACAAAGTTAAGGCTCAGATCATAGTTACTTCAACATCCCAGATTAATCTAAATTTAGAGTTTGGGACTAGGCTATGATCAAAAAAAGGGCAAGATATAGAAGTTTGATATCTTCCCCAACGCTAAAGGATGCTCAGATCTGGAATTTTCATTTGAACCTTTTGCTAATATCAAAATTTCTTTACTTTGAAGAATGGTTGGGCATAGATGAATGCTAACAATATACTGCTATGAGAACAGAATTGGAGCACATTGAACAGTTGATAAGTCACCTGATCCTCCTTTCTTTATTCTTTATTGTCAATAATGACCCATGAAATTCATATTTTAAAATATATAGAAGGATAAAGAAGAAAGAGTAAATAATTTAATCAGTGGATTAATCTAATAATCTTATGGTAATACTGGCAATAACCATTGTTGTTTTAAAATAATGAACAGTGCTGTTTTGATTAAAGCTGCATGGAAAAAATGCACGCTCTGGTTCTTAAATAGCTAATGAAAATAGCTTTACTATCAGACACATCCTTTCCCAGTTGCCTTTGAATTAAGTTATACTAGCTAGAAACCTTTGGCTGGATAAGTAAATCAAAGGAAGATATTTCTGATGAATGTCCAGAGGCAGTTCTATATATTCCATGCTGTAGCCCTATAATTAAAAAGTGTAGTCTAAATTCAAATGTTGTATCAACTACCTGTTGACTTTATTAGATCAGTACTTTTTTATTACCTATTAGATTTTCTGGAGGCATCCATAAAGTTCTGAACCTCTGCTAAGGGTATAAATCTGGAGGCGATGAACCCTATTTCATTACTGAGATTTATGCCTTTAACAAAAAATAAAAATAAAAATAAAAAGAGAATATTTGACATTAATAATAGAAATCTTTGCAAATTTCCTGGGGGTTACTGGCCTATATTATCTTGTGCAAGTTATTGTATTCTTAACCAGTTTCATGTGCTTTTTAAAGACTGAACTTCCATCTTTTCTATTGTGTTAAGTAAGAGAGATTTCCTAAATTATATAATATATCTCTGTATGTATGTGTGTCCATGCGTAAATTTGCATGTGTGTGTAGGAAAGTTTCTCTCTACTTTTCACTCAGTAAAGTACCATATAAATCCACTTAGAACTTTGTTTTCTCTCTCTCTCTCTCTTTTTTTTTTTTTTTTTTTGCAGTCAGAGCGTTCCCACAGATTTCAGTGGTAAAAGTATCAAGCCCCGCTCACGAATGTATATGTTGGATGAAAAGAAATAGGGACATTGGCTTCTCTGCTGCTAAAGAAACTCATTTTTGAGAATTATTTCACCTCCAGAAGGAGCCAAAAGTCTGAACTATTTAGACTTAAATTATAGTGATGGGGACCAAATATAATTGTTGTACCAGATACTGAATTCTTATCCAGATCTGACATTAAAGTGCAATGATGGAATAAGCAGGACAGGAGGGAATTAGAGCTAAAGGGATGTAGGAAAGGATATTCATTCTTAGAGGTACACATCAAAGCACTGAGTCCTTTTTGCAGTTACTTGGCTTTTCCACTGTCACTTGGTCTCATACTAAAAAGTACTACGAGCAGGTGGCCAGAAAACAAACCATCCAAACTTGTAAGCCATTAAAAAACCCTTGGTCTTGTTACTTAAAATCTAAAATTCCAGTAGTAAGACACTTAATATGAAAAAAAATAGAAATAAAAATATAAAGTTTTTTTGACCTATGTCCTTTGCACATCAGATAGATCTTTTTCCCTATTGTGACTGATAAGCATAGCTAAAAAGGAACGAAGACACCCCAAGAATGTCTAATTTCTTTATTTGCGAGTTCACTGCTGCCTTCCTAAAAAGAGATAAACCTGTGTATATTACATTATTAAAGCTGCGACTGACTAACAAAAATTGGTGTCTCCTTCCTGTCACATTTTATAGCAGACTGAGGATGTGCAAATCCTGAGACCATGGATTCATTTTCCTTAATTTCATCAAACATGCATCTGTGAGGGAAACAGGCACAGCCAGGATTATTCCCATAGAATAATTTCATAAATTGCACATGTTCAGTACCGACTTTTAGGCACAGACTAAACATTCATCACCCTTAGATTTTTTTCTCAGGTCTCTCATTTTATTTTTCTCTCCCCTCTGGCTTATAAAAACTGGAGCCATTTCCTCCATAAAATAATCATCTTCTCCTTAAACTGAGAAAATAGAAGCTTCTGACAACTGTACATCATTATGGTATTTAAGCTATATAAAATAATTCCAACATCTGTTTCTCTGTCAATTTTCCAAACCCTAACCTACTAATAATACGCTAGGAGAATGGTAAAATCACCTATTTTGCTATCTAGATCCTTCTGACTAAATAAACGTACCATGGGATGTGTGGCAGCTTTTATGACAACAGGAAACAAGGGGAAAAAGTTAGATGCAAAAAGAATCACAAAAAGGAACATATACCATCAATAACCAAACATTAAAAGTAAACTCCAGAAGAATAATTCTAAGACTATTAATTTATCAGAACAGACTTGAGATGTTATGTTTTTACAGTTGCATCACTTACAAGATGGTCTCTTGCTGGTTTTGAAATCATGGCTGATCCATAAGCTTGGTACAATTCTCTTTCTCTGAATGTATCTAATGCTTAGAAAGATGTTCATGTGATTGACCTTGAGATTTCACCATAGGTACTTGCACCCTGGGATTGCTATTTATCAGTTTTAGTGTTGGGAAGTCTGAGGTGAAGGCTCTTGTCATCCAGTCATGCAAGAATATTGAGCATGTTCTATTGCATTTGACTGTGTTAACGTTCAGGAAATAACAGCTGGATTTGATAGAATAATTTTCCCTAACTGTGTTGGGGACACAGTTGAGACAAGAGAAAATGGAGGCTGTCATGACACCCATTTCTGTGCCAGACTTGAAGAAGATACTGCTCCAACTTGATGCAAATAATATGACTAATGACTGTAAGTACCTAAGAACAGCAAACTGAATCAGACTGGAGGTCCTGCTACCTTAGCATCCTCTCTGATAGTGAGCAGCTGAAAGAAAGCATATTAAAACAGAACAAGTAGACAGTGATAGCCTCTCCCAGGTTCTGACAGTCTTCATTTCATGAATTTTCTAATCTGGAGATTGTGTTCACCTCTTTAATTGCCCTTCCTGGACGTTGCTTCTATGAATTTGAACAATTAGTTTTTGAGTTGCCTTATCCTTGTGGTTCTCACATCTGTGTAGAAGCCGCAACTTGGAAGAATTCCTGATATCACCTGGTTACATTTTTTTACAGTATTTAATATGAAAAGTGGAAGTCATCTGTAGCTGCCTCATTCTTTTTCATTGACTCTCCATTTGACTTCCAACTCATTTTAAATTGCACGTTCCTCTATAACACGAATACCTCCCTTTGTCTGTAACTGGCCTTATGAATGAAGGTGCAATGATTAAAGTACAGCGATGACATTCTAGCATCGACTTCTCTGCTATGCGGTGTAAGACAGGGTTTGTCACTTAAAGCCTCTCAGGAAGTGAGCTGTATGAAATATCTTGCAAAAAAGGTTCCATTTTTAACGATAGAATTCAAAGTATCAAAACGTAGCTGGAAATAGAATAAAAATGGAACGAAATACCAAAGTTTTATGACAGAACACGTTCTAATTACAATAACGCACTCCAGGGCTTAAATTATCAAATGATAATTTACACCTAGGTGATTTGACAGCACTCGGCCTTTGGCCTTCTGCCTAACAACACAATAGGCGTAAATCATTACCAAGTGATTCACACCCTGTCATGTCTTATTGCTTAATTAATTTGTCTAAAAGGCTTTCTGTAAGAACTTATAGCAAATGCCTTTGTCATAAGCATCTTTTAGTACGGGGTTCAGCACCTGCCCTCTCTGTCATTCTCAGTCCTCATTTCAGCCTCTTATGTTTTAACAGTGTCTAGCAAATTCTTAAAAGTTTTACTCAAAAATTTCAGATGTTATTATTTTTATTAACTAGCAACTGTCTGTTTACTCAAACAGGAATATCAGTGTCATGTATAATGGTAGGACAAGTACAGCTATATTGACGAGCAGACATTAAATATTTTGAATATAAATAATATATAGTGTACTTTTGCAATGATACAATCCTAAATCCCATCAGTTTCCTGCAGAACAGTAAATGATGATATAAAAAAGAAGTTAAACAAGTTCATGGAGAATATATCTACCAATAGCCATTAGACAAAATAACCCACCCAATCAGTCCTTAAACTACTGATTGCCAAAAGCTGGAATGATTATACCACGGGAAGGTCACTCCAGTGCTATTTTTATATTTTATCCTTGCTCCTGACTGCTTTTGTAGTGAGAGTGCTAAGTTAGATGGCTCAAATGTGCAGAAAGGCATTTGTATGTTCTTATGACATTGATAAGCAGAAATTTCTGCTGGAAAAGATAAGGTAATTACAAGAAATGATTTGTTAGCCTTTGCAACGATTTAATACAGTTTTCTAAGTGTATATTCAGCACATACAGGCCCTACCCAATCCCACAAATTGCTTCCTTTACTAAAATAATACACTCATCACAAACATTCCCTCTCCTGAAAATGAGGGAACAAACAGTATGTGACAGGTCCTTGCAGCAGAATTGTCATTGCTGGGAGGTGCACAGGATCTAGAATGATGAACATGGTACAAAACTGAAAGTAGGAGCAGTAAACAGATGTGAGAAGCAAGGCAAGGGAGAAGTTGGAGATCTGAATTACCTCTCTGAATAAGCTACGCTCTCCTAAGGAAAAGCACTTCTATGATAATTTTTATCCTAAATTCTCCTTGTTCCAAATGTTGTTTTTCATGAAATCATTGCTCTTGTAAATTAAAAAAAAAAAAGAATCATTCTTAGTGAGTGAAGTGGCTCTGACTCGGAAGCTGAAATCCTCTAGCTACTCCTGCAACAATAGGCTCAGCAGAAAGGCTGGTCAGCCACCAGGGTGCCTCCAACGTGTCTTGTTGGGCAAATAATGACGAATTGACTTTGTGTCTATTCAAATCCTTGGCCTTTCTTGCTATGACTGTTACCTAGAACTAAGCAAATAAATAATGATAACTTGCTTGTTTCAATTTTATTTTACTGATCATAATTTTTCCAAGATGAGATCATTATTTCATTCAGACTTTGTCACCTGGCTGAATAGTTCCTGGGCAAGAAGCTATCGAACTGGCAAGTCATGGAACTGTTGCAATCAGCCACACAGAAGTTTTTATTCTCTGTGCAGGTGAATGCAGAATCAAGTTTCTGTCCAAGAAACACTTCCTTTCCCAGATGCGTCTGCAATTTTCATTAAAAATTATATTTTGGGAAACCATTATTCTAAGGAAACTCTGCTAGGTCGCTGTAGACAAAAGAAAAGGCACAACTTGAGGAAATGAGAAATTGGCTAAATAGTTGAATAGTCATAGAAATCTGTGAAATTTTCACTTCTCTGTTCAGATGGGATACCCTTCCAGCAATGTGTAGCATCTGTGAAACACCTGTCCCCAAGGAACGAGATCAAGACAATTAGTATATACCATAGAGATCAATGAAGAGCTATGAGATATAGCTTTCAAGATTTGACCCAGAGACCAAGAATTGAAAGTCTTTTCATCTCAGAGCTACCCCACAGCTCCTCCTTGTTTATTAATGTTATAAGAAACAAAGTGGTGCCAGGAACATAAAAAACAGATACAAGACTACATTTAGCTTCCAAGACTCTTATTTTTGAATTTTTCTCTTTGAAAATGAGAGTTCACTACCTCTGACCTACCTTATTTCAAAATAAACACTTGCAAACTATAAAAATCTATTTCACCACTAAAGATGGAATATCTGGTAAAGGCAATCTAGAATATGACAGTTGGGAATTTGATTATTTTTGCAAGAGAATATAAATTGTTTCCTTAAACATAGTTTCCAAATTAAGGCTATTTTATGAGAAGACCCCTTACCAATGGTACTTTCTTTCTAATGCAACTATTTCTTAACTCAGTTTTCAGATGAACAAGTTACAACTACTTTTACATTTTTGCTTTATCAGTAACAATTTTTTTTCCTTCCATTCATCTAGGCTTGAGTTTCCACATTGGACCATGCTCTTATATGTATTTGTGTAATGGTAAGGTCAAGATGCTGATGTTAGAATTTGGCTCTCCCTGTTTATAAAGATGTTGACCCTCTAATTATGTAAGAGTCACAGGGACATACCCTCTTTTGTCTTTCAGCAGATCAGCACTCACTGTTGTCTAGGTAGCTATTTGCTCCAGAGCCTCAGGGTGGTTGTTTGTTTTTTTTTTTTACCTTGCTTTGCACAAGGGAAAGGATGCTACAAAATAATAAAGAATCAAGCCAATTGTGTACTAGGATGCTTTCAAGAGGCAAGGGATTTTATCAGTGCTAAGTGTTATTACACCTCTTCTCATTCAGTACCAACTGAGACACTCAAAATCCATTTATAATTTTTCAGGCAGTTAAGGAACATATACTATGCAGACTGTGTAGAATGCAGATGTGTTCAGCAATGCTACAGGATGGTTTGTCTAGATCTAATGGACACATGGATGGAAGGCACTGAAGTAACCTCAGGTTGTGAAATTCAAGTTTCTGGTGTTTAGTTGTTCACCACTAAAAAATAAAGAGCTAATAACTGTATTTTCTATTTATTTATTTTTATATGATCTCTGCAGTAGGATGCTGATTTTCTTTCCCTGTTTAGTATCACCTGCTTTGGGTGATACTGACTGTGGGTACGAATATACTGCTACACTGGACTTTCTTCATACAATCTCTTTTCGCTGTAGCTGGGCAAGAGAAAGAAGTCACAGCACTCCAGTAGCTCATTCCTGCTATCTTGTTATTCCTACTGTCTAGTGACTTGGCTGTTCCTGGGAGAGTTCCATTACCCACATCAGTCCAAAGGTGTTGGGTTCATCTGAAGAAGGAGTCATTGCTCATCCAGCTCATTTTGTCTCTTGCATGTGTGGAGGATCATTCCATAAAGGAATTCCAAAAAGTTTTGCAGGAAAGCAAAGCTTAGTAAAGGAGTGATAATGAATAATGGGGGCAGCTGATGGCTGCTGACCTCATTGGCTGTATCATGAAGAGGAAAAAAGAAGAAACTCAGAACTTGAGCAGTCATAAAGCCAAAGTTTTCCTACTTTTGGAACAGCTCCTCTGTGCAAGGAATGGCTGTGAAATACATTACTAATATTTTGAAGGAACAGCAGGGAAAAAACTCTCCTGATTCTGAAGCTTTCTTTGTTAAATATTTAGCTTGTTTGAGGCCACCTTGTACCTGATATAGTCAATTCAACCATTTGTTTTAAGAATATCATCTAATACTTTTATATAACACATGGTTCTTTTAGTATAGGAGAACAGATCTTGGGGTTGGCAGATGACTACTCTTTTCTAAGAAGACAGGTGAGTTCACATATTTTACCAGAGTTGAAGGCCTTTGCAGTTAGCAACAACTTAACACTGGTCAGCCAAAATGCTCTGCTCTGCTCAAGCTAAGAATCCCATGTTACATTGCTCAGATGTTTAGCAGTAAGGAGGGCCAGACTATGCAAATACATAATATTGCATGGACTATGCAGATGAGCCCTACAGTGATGATTTCAATGGTGTTTGCATAAAGATGTGACTGCTCTTTTAGTTCCTATCCAAAAAAAGGAAATTAACCCACTGCCATTTCATCTCACACAACTGTTGGAAAAGTACCCATAAGTCTAGCTAGCAAATTAAAAGGAAACTTTATGGGGACCACCCAGAATCTGTCCTTGGTGATCCAGGACACTAGAGCCTTAGTGAAATTTTCTTTTTTCCTTGTTATTCTTTTAAACTTTTAAAAAAAAGGCAAAGAGAGCTCTTTAAGTCCTTATGCAGCTGCTCAGACCCTGGCTTTCTCTGTCAGTCAGCTTGGCCCAGGCTCTCTGGCTTCCCTTATCTTAGTGCTGAGCCCTCCAGTAATAATGCTGAGTTCTCAAACCATGAGCCACTTCTGATTTTTCTTTAAAAAAATAGCAGGTCTCAGTGGCTGGATTTTTTTAGATGCAAATATCTCTGGTTATTGATTTCTTTATTCTTGGCCTTCAAAAATGTGCTGAAAGACACTATTAACTGCAGGAACTCATTTATTTCTTTGACTTCTGAAGCCCTGGGTCTTGCATGGAGCAGCCTCATTTCCACTCACTTGCCATGTTCTGAACATGATACAATAAATGCAGCTTTCATTGATAAAAGAAGCAGGCTGTGCTATTTGCCAACACTGTCCTTCAAACAACAACTAAGCAGCAGTTCTTTATTCTTTTTCCCAGTTCAGAGGATCCTTATTTTGCAAGTGTATTGAGTTAACCAAAAAAAAGGGAATTAAAAAGGCAGGCTATATTGAAAAGTAAAAGACAACAATCTATTCAGGGAGGGTCTCCTTCAGATTTGTATTTGTATCAAGAGCAGAAGGCCAAGTTTCTACTAGACCAAATTTTGTTGTTGCTACACCTGGCAAGCTAATAAAAGGCAGTGCAACTACATAACTGTAATTGAATTTAACAAGAGGGGCATGGCATGGTCAGAAAATTTAGCCTGCAAATCCTCTGTAAAGATTATATACAGGACAGGGAAAAAACTACTTTTAACATTAGCAAAATAGCATAAAATATTATCTCTGCAATATAATTTTTTAGTTTGAATAGAAATTCCAGATTAAAACTGCCCTTTAAGACTAATTGAACCTTTGTGGTTTGTTTCCTAGATCATAACCCAGGCTACTCCGCAATTTACAAGAAAGCTTTGCAAAAGAAATGATTCACATAGCATGACCCAAATATGACATGAGAGCTCAGCTTGACCTCTGGATCATATCCAGGTTTCTATCACCAGGAATGCCCTGGGTCTGGCCACTTTTGATCAGGAGATTTATCCAGGGGTTTATGATAAATATTTTTCCTGCGCTTTGGCTTTATTTTCTCTCATTGTAGTTAATATCATTGTAGAAATGGAAGCTGAAAAGAGCCCCTTTGATGCAAATGCTTTAAAAGCACCTCTAAATTGTGATCATACCAAATTTGCATGTCTGCCATCTGCACATAAAAACCTTGTCTTTGCTCCAGTGAAGCTGACTCGCTGCACTTACAGTCTCTGGATTTGTACATCCTTGCACCATTGCATGATTATTTGTGTAAACATGGACAAGAGGAATGGCAGCAGCTGCGCATGTCCATCTGAAGGCAGAATGCACCCTTAATCTTTAATAATAGTAGTGGCAATACTTAACATTTAAATAAGCCTTTTCATCTTCAAAGACCTCCGCAGGCCAACAGATTCGCCCAACATATCTCTGTTGTGGATATTATCAACATCGTTTTACAGAAAGAATTAGGGAACAAAGAAAAATGATTCAATTTGCCCAGGGCCAATTGTGGAATCATTGGCAGAGACAGGACTATGAATTGGCATTACCTGGACTTTTCATTTAGGGACCATCAGAAAGAATGACGTAGGAACACGCGCTCAAAGAATCGCCAAAAGAGCTGTTACTGTCTGTGTGATGCTGTTCTTCTGTTAGGTTTTATAAGTATATATTCCAAACATTAACAGTTCTAAAAGGAGCAAAAGAGGAAATTTTAAACTGGTGAAAGCCATCAGGAATTCTCTTGTTGCTAGTTCAGGATATCACTCAGTGTGTTGTGATGTAGATTAGATCGATTTGTCACAGACAAGTGCAGCATACTGCAGTGAACATGAAATATCACCTGGCTTTTGCTTTAATGTACATTGATTTAAACCATACTGAATTCAAATGCAACCATCTAGAGGCTTTGTATCAAGCCACCCTCCTATAAATATATGATCAATATTTGTATTTTTAAGGGAACCTATTTTAATATGAACAAATTCCTGTGCAAAAACTGAAATGCAAAAAAAATCAAAATTATATTACAGTAGCTGAAATCCTAATGCACTGCATCCTGGATTGTACCTCTCTGAGAAACATGACATGTATTTGATTTAAGCTTTGGGGAATACTGTGGACAAAAAGCCTTTTCAAAAGCTGAGAATAAAAATGGTCTGATTTGAAATTTGAGTATAACAGCTAAAAAAAGCACTACTCTCATCTTTATTAGCCTGCTATTCAATCCACATGAAGTGGAGAGATCGTAACACTGCTATTATCACCCCACTTAGACCATGGAGTTGTAATTAATGGAAAAAAACACATTATCCAAGGGATCTGATCCTGAACACACTGAGATGCTTATTCCAAGCCATGATTCCTTTTAGCTGTCATTGACTTTGGTGAGAAATCTGGGCTCTCCAGACTGAGTGCACAATACTGAGTGCCACACTAGACTGAGCTGTTAAGTGAGGAAAGTAGGCCTATAGTAGTATTTTGATCTGAAGAATGGCATCTTTGTTTTAAAATTCTAGGACAGGCATATTAAAAATATTTTAAAAGGAACACTTGCAAAATGTATTTACCCACCTTGTTTTGGTCCTTTTGTTTCATTTTAACATAGTACATCTGGCAGCATAAAGGTATGGCAGAAGAATGCTTTATGACAAATAAAAATGCTTTTTATTTTGTCTAAGATTTGTGAATTGTATGAAATTAAGGATATTCTGCAAGGGAGCTGCACTTCTCATAAACACATTATCCCTCAGGAAGTGGATTTGTACTTACATTCTCCTGTAAAAAAATTCTTTAACACGCTCTTCAAAGTTCATAATGTCATAAGCACAGAGTAGGAACATATTACTGCAGCAGTATAATGTAGACCAGAAAAAAAAAAAAAGACCTTTTTCTTAGGAACTATAGCTAATGTCAGAAATCTTATCATTAAGGGTGCCGTTCATTTTTCTCTTGTCCTGAATTTTCAGGAGGCAGCTATAGACATACCACACACACGCTAATATTTCTGCAGAAATGGCAGCCATCTGGGTGCAGGAGTGGGTGCACTGAGCCCTAGGGTGCCTTTAGCCAGTTCACTTGAAATCTAGAGTCTGTCCTGTCCTATCACCCAGCAGCAATAGAACATTTGTTCCCTGAAGGCCCGGCACGCTGCCAGCAGCAGGTGTTAGGCTGTCCTCTGGGATGAAGGCAGCAGGCATGAGCACTGATGTGTGCCTATGACAAGATGTTGCAAATCTGCTCTCATAGCGACGGTGACAGCATCTGGGACAGTGTTGTGAGTCACCATTCTGTAACCATTAAAAACCAGTTGCCATTCCTTTCATCATAATAAATTAAAATATCATTCCAAAGTGTGCTGGTCTTAGGAAGAAAATTAAAGAAAGAACGCATCTACGCATAAACACATGCATGTGCATCAGCACACACAAACAGCATTACAGCATATATTATCAAACCGCATTCAAGTGATTGTTTATAAAATTAGTAGGCATAATTGATGGTTAAAGGATAGGTCTGTGGCTACTTTTCAGAATGCTTTCTTAGATCTTCTTAAATACAATCAAGAAGAAAATGCTTAAGAGTCAATTAACATTTTTACAAACAATATTGGGAAGGTATATCCTTTTGAATTAATGATTTCTTAATTTATAGACAAATCTAACACAATTGCTCCTACTAAGTCCAGATCCCCAATCATTTAAGTTTTAAATTTTATTTACATATGCTCAAGTTGTTTTTCTTCTGCCTATATTCAAAGCTAAGCAGGATATACTGTGTTTTGCAAGAAAGGGATTGGTATTAATGTATGCATGGAAGCAAAAATAGATTAGCAGTAGCTGTCTGTTTCCAAAATGTCTGTTTTGAAAATACTTGTATGGATCTGTAGGCAGGTGCACAGATATTGTTTCCTTGATCTCTTCCCATAGAGATCATATTTTTCCATTCCAGTTTATATTTGATTTGAATACGGATAAAGCACATTTTAAAACCTCTCAAACAGGCCATAGAGCAAATATCCAAATAATGCTGTCCCTTTATTTCTCTGGAGCCTTGTTTCAGTCTGGCATGCTTAACTACCTAGCAATCTAAAGCTGAGACCTTCCATCTTACTGACCTTTGTTGAATATAACGCATGGGATTGAAGAAATCAGTGACCAGGCCTCCCTTTGACTAATGCTCTTTTGTCAGCAAGCCCACTGCTTTAATTTGGGCTGATGCTGACCCATTTCAGATCAATGGCAGAAACATTAATAATATCAACAGAGCCACCCTTGGTCTCATCATTAAAATAGTTAGCATTATTGTGAAAGAGTTTTATAAGCAGTTCTCATCAACATTGGGGACTTCAGAAAGAGAGAACTCATATAATGGCCAATGCCTCAAGTCACGTTAAATCCAACATAGTTAAGCCCAAGTAGCTTTTATCATCACTAGTGTTTCCCCTCCATCTATTCTCAGTCTTCACTTTGCTAACCAATCCAGCCTGGTTGTTCACTGCTTTTAATCTACCAGTGAGTCATTTTCTCACCTGCTTCCCTTTACACTTTCTACTAAGCGCCAGTTTTGCAGGCTTGCCTAGTAATATTTGCAAATAAAATTTGCAGGCTTGCCTGGAGATGTTCAAAACCCGTCTGGACGTGATCCTGGGCAATATGCTCTAGAGGACCCTGCTTGAGCAGGGAGGTTGGACTAGATGATCTCCAGAGGTCCCTTCCAACCTAAATGACTCTGTGATTCTGCAATATTCTATGCTCTTCTGAAGGCCAGATAGCTTAGCCTTGCCATATTTGCCTTTGCTGTAAAATAATTTCTTAAAGAAGATGAGAAGATGGTCTGAAATGGTCCATCTTGAGGAAATCCTTTTTTTTTTTTTTTTTTGCTCTTTCTTTTGCTTTCCTGTTTCAAAATGAAAATTTGCTCTAAATGTTTTGTCAATAATGAAATGTTCAAAATAGAACCAGGATTTTTTGGACTGTTTTGAAGAAACTAAAATTATTTGTAAGTAGAAGAACAGATTCAGTGAATAGTTTGGTCAAAAATGGCAGAAAATATTGTAAATTGCAAAGTACTTTTCTAGACATTTTCAAAATAAAAATGTCTGACTTTAGGAATGTGATACTTTTTGATTAAGACAACTTTAGAATTTTCTTTTAGAAAAGGGCGTTTCTTATTTAAAGAATCGTGAAAGAATTAGAGCCTTTTGAAAGTTTACGTGATCTAAAAAGGAAACAAAACACTTCATTTAAATTTGAATGGTAAGTTCTGCTTGACTCAAAGCAAAACATTTTGATGTTTATTTTGTGACAGGATCGAAAAATCCATTTTTGTAACATAGGGTTGGGGAACCTATAAAACCAATGACTACACACTATAGCAGCAGCATCAAACAGGCAGCTGACAGCATCCCCAAATCAATCCATCCAGGATAATAAAACCATACAGGGTTCCACACTGCTCTCATTAATCTAATCTGTTGCTTGCATTACAACTACCTACTTTAAATCTACTTCAGATATTTCTACATTGCTAGATAGATACTATAATGACTATATAGCATAAACACCTAGTAAGACAGTCAGAAAATAAACTTCATTATGAAAGGGGAAAGTGACAGAAAAAAACAGTCAAAAATACTAAGTGCAGCTTTGAATCTACAATGCTATTTTAGCACCGCCTGGTAGGTATGTATTTAGCTACATAAGAACATCAGAACCAAAAGGTGCAGAGTACCAGTAATCTCCTTGACATCTGCTAAAGCTTGGTGATCATCACCTCTGAGGTCCAGCGCTTTTGATTTTTCAGTTGAACTCTATAGTTTTCCTTCAGTCTCACACCTCATTCACTTACCTCCTGTGCATTTAAGATCAGATTTTCAAAGCTAGACATGTGCATTTGTGCACGCATCAACATTTGAAAATCCAGCTCGCTGTTTAAATGGAAAAAAACAATCCTCTCCCAATGTGAATACTACAAACACCCCAGAAAAAAATGAATGATTTATTGAAATGCTTGACAAAGAAACCACATACTGCATCTTTTTGATGGATTAGTTGTGGGTCTGCATTTTTTTGAAGAAAAAAGCCTTTGCTGTAAATCATCAGCATGAAGAATTAAAACATGAAAACAAAAGCGTATTATTTAAAGAACAGCCTGTTCCCTAAACTGTTACTATGCTTGCTGCCAAACCACATTTTGAGATATAACATGTACAACCTCCTCTTGCACGTTTTACTGTTATGCTTTATATGACTTGGAGTAAGAAAACCCTGATAGTTCTGTCTTAGACTCACCATTGCCATAAAGACAGGTCCACTCATAGACTGAGATCACAACATGACAACTTCCTCTAAAGATGATGATCTAGAAGAGGTGGAAAAGTGTTTGTTTACTTGACAACGTTTACGAAAAGAAATCTGAGTTAACTAGAAACGTGTATAGTGGATTTGTTACCCTTCATAAAACACTTGGTAGACACAGAGTGAAAATGACCTTGCTTGCAAAGTACCACACATGCAAAGTAGGGCCACTTAATCCTCATACAAGCCTAGCAAGAAATGACAGCGACCTAAGTTTGGATGTGAATTTAACGCACATCAACTACAACTACTGCCTGTAGGAAAGCAAGTCTGCAGAGGTAAATATGAAGTACTTTAATTCGCAAAGGGTTATGTGACATTTCATTTATAGTGCAGTAACAGAATGCACACAGACAACTACTATGGAGTAGCTGATGTTCACCAAATTCATGCTCAAATTCATGCTAGAACGTTTTGTTTATTTGCCTATATCTTCCATAACTACATTTACACTAATCCTTTTTCAAAGTTCATCCAGGTTAATTTCCTAGACATACCTGAGCAGATAGGCCTAAGGAGGGTTCAGCAGCCTTTTACAGGTCTGGTTTCTAGTCACTGTACAAGCACTAACTGAGATAAACTCACAGTTTGGAAAAAAAGAGATCTGACAAATTAGCAAGAAAAGAAAGAACTGGAGCTGTTTGTACTGAGGATGATGCAGGCATTCAGAGGAATGTATTACAAGGGTAAAGCTTTCTGTGCCTTTTAATTTTTTCTAATTAATTAATTGATTGTTAATTTAAATTAAATGCAATTAATTAAAAGTGATTAAGTAAATTGAGATTGAATAAAAGTGAAATAGATAATTAGGACTGTTAATTCACTCATTCTTATTGCCTAACAGCTTTTCTCTTTTGAGAAATGCCTCATGTCCCCCCTGAACTCAAAGTATAGAAAAACGTCTATGATCTAAGTGAAGGCACAGCATAAAATAGCCTATTATTAAGGTGGCTCCAAAACTGCCATGTCTAGTTACTTATAACCTTGTAAAATTTCCACACTTTGGGCTGAAGTTCTCCATGTTATGGCAAGCTGTCTTAGGCTGATTTGAGCAAGCCATTTGCCTTTGAAAAAAGCTGCATCAAACAGAGTGTTCTTGGTAAATGCAGCTCTGGTCTGTTGCAAGCCATTCTGGGTGAGCATCTGGCTTCTCTCTGTGCTACACTGGCAATGCAAAAGGAAAAACTGCCTTATGCAAACACAGAAGAGCATATCTCATGTGAAGTAACTGGGGCAAAGAGCCTGATGTGGTCAGAGCCTACAGCTGGAGACTGGTAGGTGAAGGAATGAAACTAAGATTTGAAGCATGGGGAGACTGAGTAAAGAGATTGGAGCTGGAGCTAAGGCCTAAAAAAAGACTGACTGAGTGCTGGTGGAAGGAAGAGACAGACTAATGGGGGATGTGGGACCAAAAACAAGAGGGGAAACTACTAGGCTGAAGGAAGGAAGGAAAGGACTGGCTATGAAAGGATGTAAGGGAAGCCAATTTTAACTTGGAGCCAGTGCAGAGACAGGCACAGCTGGAAAAAGAAAAGACAGACTGAGTGAGGAACTGGTGTGGGAGAGCAGAAACTGGCTGGAGAAAGCTGAGATGGAGAACTGTAAGTGTGATACTGTGACTTCCAGTGCAAAGAGTGGATTTTTCTGTCTATTGGGAGGATGAGCTGGAGGCATGAAGATTTGGGACTGGTGAGTTGAGGAGAAAAAAAAACTTGTATGGGAAGCTAGCAGTGCTACAGAATTTGTAAAGAGGATCTTGCTGGAGATAGAGCTAAGCTGGAGAAGCGGAGTTTGGGCCTGTTGGAGAACCACACTTACTACCAGAGACTGGAGTGAAATGCAGGATTCCTCAGTTCCCAATTACTCTGAGGCATGCAAGCATTTCTAAATCCCCTCCTAAAAAGCATGTGCAAGCTGCTCTTGCTGTTAACTTGCTCCATTAGCTACGAAGGAGAGGTCCATGCTGTGGTATGAGAGGTTCCAGACTCGGGGATGACCCACAGTCATGTCAGTGTGATGCAAGATCTGCCATATTTTAAGGCCAAGGACTCATGGGAAGAGAGATTATGGAATCAATGTTGCTCTCTCTGTTCATTTGCACTTTATTTTTAATAACACAATGGCATGCCAATTTTTTCTGCAAGACCCTTGCCTCATTCACTGCATAGTTCTGACCTGCTTTGAGATGAGTCAGGGTTGTGTAGTGAAGTCCAGTCTTTGCGATCTGCACATACTGAGAAACCAGCAATAGTAAATGAGATTGAGATTACAGGAAGAGGTAGGAAAATCTCTTGGTCAAATCCACTGAAGATAGAGATCTGGATTCTCTAACTGTCCGTGCTAAAGTCATCATGTGATAATAGGCAAAGCACATAATCAAGGGTATTGGCTATTTATATGTACCTCATTTTCGGAAGGCCCAATTTGATACTCCAGGGTTAGAGACAATGAAGCACTGAAATAGCTGAGGCTGAAGGCAAAGGAGAGCCATACTAAGAACATATGAGGTTTTACTTAGATATTTCCATAAAACACTGTAATAAATTTAAGTTTCAGTAAAAAAGTAGTATTAACTTTGAGCATATTGGAAATATTTCTTTAAACACACTGAAAATACAAAGTGGCCAGAATCTAAAATTCTCTTTTGTGCATATTACTACTGGATTCCAATGAAGAAAGTGACTGACTTTAATAGCTGACTAATGTCACTCAAGTAATCCAATTGCTCCAACTATTTTCCTTGCTGCATTTTAATAAAATAATGTTCATAAGAGCACGTTTTCTGTATTTATCCCCAAATAAGTGTACTGATATGAAGATGTGATGGTAAATATTCTAAAATAACTTTATCTGTAAATTAGGATGCTTTCCTCTTTTTCTCTTTGTACCTCATTTCCCTTCATCTTCTGGTGGTATGACAAAAATAAATTAATTCATGTTTGTCACATATATAAATGTTACTGTAAAAAGTGCTGTAAAAGAGATGAAGAGGAAATTAATAGCTCTTTCATCAAACTAATGACTGAACAGGGGGCTGTAAACAAGGCCTGGGACCACACATTGGACTGTGAGGAGAAAAAAAAAGTATATACCTACCACCCATCTTATATGTGAAAAAAAAATAAAGCAGTCAGGTAACTGTAACATAGTGTATACATGGAAGTTGTACAAGCTTAACTGTAGTTTTATAATTCACTGGTCTTTGAAGTCTCCTCTCTTTTTAATATTCTTTAAATGTTATTTCAGTGTAATTATTGTGTGTGTCTAATGAGAGAGTTGCTTTCCCAAATGGAGTTTTTCATTATCAGTCCAGAGGGGGAGGAGGGAGAACCTGGGAAAGAGGGAAACGCTCCAGGACTGTCGCTCACTTACTTAAACCTCTTGTACGCCCAGCGGATCACGCTGACCAAGTCGGGAGACTATTCCTCAAAAATGTTCATTCCAGAAGACCTGGAGTAAATCGCAGAAAAGAGCCGCTGAAATAGTTTATTCCCGAGTAGCCGTGCGCGGTGTCCTGGCCATAACCGCAGGGAGGGGAGAGGGGTGGTGGGAGCGCCCCAGGGTGAGGGAAGGCAAGCGTTACTGCGCGAGAGTGACCGCTGGTGGATGAAGAAAGCCAGCCTGGCTTTAGGAGCCAGCACCAGGGAAGGGGATTTACGTTTTTAGGGTGTTTATGTTATAGCTGGGCGAAGGTGCAGAGCTGGTGCTTTCCTCCCCCCCTCCCCCTCCCCAGAAGGGGGAAGCCACGGAAAGAAACGGAGATGAAAAGGAAATGAGAAAACAAATGTGGTATTACAGACGCTAAGGGACAGTTTACCCTCAGCACTGCAAGCAAAAACTTGGAAAACACTTGGAAAAGTCAGAAAACAAGCTAAAGTTGGTTGGCAGACGCTGACAAAGCTGACAGCTAAAACTACCCCTGGCGCGTTGACAACAGCGCGGCACCAATCTGTGTGTAACAACCTCTACTCAGAAAGCTCCATCCTTGATTTAAGCTCGCTCTTCCTAACCTTTTCTCTACCCAGCCTCCGCCGCGGCGCAAAGAAAGGCGCTAGCGCGGACACCGTTTCTACCTCGCTTAGGACGGGGGGCGAGAGGCTGCCCGCGCCACCCTCCCTGCTGCGACGTGGTGGCGGCCGCCGGCGGCCCTCAGCCCTGCGGCCCCGAATTCGCACCCCTACCCCACGTCCCCCCCGCCGCAGCCTTCCCCTTGCCATATCGCTCCTTCGTACAGCCAGGCCCTGGCTTACGCGAGGGAGGCCTGTCCCTTCACCGGGGAGCCGGAGCAGCCGGGGGGCAGCGCCTTGCTCCCCGCCGGTGGGTGCGTGAGGTAAATTACCTCAGGAATTACCTCAAAACAGTTCCTGCTGAGGGGAAGTGAGCTGGGTGTCACTGCCGGCGGGCGGGCGGGTGCGGCGCGCGTGGGCGTCCCCGACAGGATTCGGGGCTGCCCTTGCCACCCGCAGCCACCGCCTCTTCTGAAACGTTTTGTTTTTGGGCATCCCAACGTCCGCCACGGTTTGGGAGCGGGTGCAATTCCCTCATTGTGCCCCTGAAAATCAGTGAGGAAAAGCCTGGGGGCGGCTGGCGGGGCTGGGGTGGCGGGGGCGGGCGGCCGCCGCGCCGGGGATGTAACACCACCCTTCCTCCCTCAGCGTAGACAGATATCGGCGTCGGCGAGGGGATCCTTACGGCCGTCAGAGGAGAAGCGGCTTTCTGCCTTAAGGGAAGGATTTATTTCCCCCGCCTGATATTAGAGTTGCAGGTAATTCGGGCAGAACTTACCAGCGCAAATTGATTTCAGGAGTTTTCCCAGAATTAATGTTCACTGACTGAGGATATCATGATTATGGTCATAAATCTTCTTCTTTTTTTTTTTTAAAGCATAAAACAAGAATGGGGTGATGTAGATGCTGACGCTGCTGCGTCCCTCGACGCCGGTGCTGTTACGCTCGCCCTGCCGCTTGCGCCCTTCCTAGGGCCTCGTCCCGCGGGGTGCTGCGCGCTTCAGCCCCCCTTCAGCGGAGCACGTGCGTCTCTCCAGGCGTTCAGGCAAACCTGTTGACTCGTATTCTTGAGGTTAAAGGTCAATTTAATAGTAATAGGCCTTCCAAAATGCTTCCAACTGCTGCTTCTGCAGACCCTGCTGTTTAAAGCCGCAGAGAGCCTGTTTGCAGTGGCTGCAGGGGGAGGGAGAGGGAGAAAACTCATCGTTTTCTGTCCTTAAAAACGAGGAGTCTGACTCTCAGGTAGCACTGAGGTCACCTGTAGTTTTCTGGCAACGTACAGGAAAGGGATGGCAATAAGGCTTAGGCCCAGCAGCCCTTCCTGACTCACGCATTTGTCTGAGATGCATCCCACCACATCACGTTACACTGCAATAAGTTGCTGCATGAAAGTTATATATACTAATGCAATAATACTCCCTTGCCCACGTTTTTGTGAAGTTTCTAACTGTATCCACTATTTGTGGGTGTTGGTCAAAGAAACCCTATCTCTGTACAACTGTAAGTGCTTGCTCCGTTGGCAATATCACATGCTGACCGTCAGATCTCAGTGGGTGTAAATCAGCTTAGGTGCTGCAGTAGCGGTAAGCCCAACCAGCTTGTACCACCTGCAGATTTAGTCCCAAGTAAAGTGGGTTCAGAAGGTCCTTTTCATGCGGTAGTCTCACAGACTGCCATATAAGATGCCACGGAAGTTTTTCCCTCCACGTTGTTACTACACCTTAAAAGTAGTCTTTTGTTTTGAGAACCTTCAATGTTCTTAGATTATCTGTGTTTATACAGTCTCTGTGGTCCCAGGATTCCTGTGTATTTAGCTGGATGATACACAAATAGTCTTATTTGTCAGTTAAATCCTCCATCTCTCCTATCCATCGTTTGAGAGACTCATCTCATTTCTATATATTTCTTTATATAATCTCCCCAAGGAATTTAGCTATGCCTCCCCAATAATCTTTTAAAGATCTCTAATCCTAGCCTCACAATATTCAAACACTTCAAATACATTAAACACATCCGCATGTAAAATATCTGCTTCTATGAGCATCCAGCCAAAGCTTACGCTGCACAGCTCGTACAAATGCTGTAATGACCATATTATTTTGATTACAAAAGAAAGCTCTGCTTTTTCAGTCATGGTATGCCTAGCTATCATTTGCTGCTGCATGCCATGTTGAGGCTGATACTTAGCAACTGATGGGGAAAATGAATTGCTAACATCTGTTTTATCATTTTCTGATGAATGAAAGACCTTATTTGTGCCTGGTTCATTCAAAGCAAAGAAATATACACAGACTGATGCCATCATGCATTACTTTTCTAGCAAACAGTACCCTTCAAGCTTACTAAATAATTTTAGAGATTTTATTTAAAAAAAGAAATATCATGTTTGCTGCCATGGAGACAGCCCTGTGGTCCAGCTCAGCAGATCACAACCTTTGCATCACACGACTATTGTGTCACTGGTCATTCTATTGCACATACTGAGGCATCTATCAGAAAAACTAAGATTACTACTTTTCTTTCCCATTTCTCGTATGCTAGAGCCATGTGACTAGTGGGTTTGTTTGGTTCACAACTGCAATAACAAATAAAAATTCCATCTTTAACACTTAGGAAACTGTCTATTTTTAGTTTGGTTTCCTATGGAAACAAGGCGTCTGTGATCAGGCTGTCTCTGTGCATGTATCTGTCCTTGTGTACCCCTTAATAATTTTTGAATCTAGTGGCCTTTTCCAACTAACTGTGACAAAGTGATGGAAGTTGCAAGGTAACTGACTTCTAACAGATTTAATGGAATAGGTGGCCAGAGAGAGGAACAAAAAAATTCTAGGTTGCCCGGCTGAGGGAAGGCTGCAGCATGAACTCCCATCTTATTAGGCTCCAGAGAATCTGGTGAGAGCCACAGTAAATAACACAACTATAGAGAAAAGCTTCTGTCCTAGGTCACACCTTCTATGCATCTCAAATTCATACGAAACCAGACTTAATTCATAACATTGCTCTCGCAACTGTTTGTTTAAGACTTGTAGAGGGTCCCCTTCATTCCTCAAAGGATTAGAGTTTGTGCTACCCTCTCCCCATATCCCAGCAGAGAATCTAGTCACAGATGTTTTTGAATTTGACCTGTCACTTAGGTCAGAGGATCAGGATCATGTTATACTAGCCTATGAAATTAAAGTTTCCCAGATTGTGTAGACTGCCTCAGAAAGCTTCAGGGAATGCCTGGAAGCAGGATATCTTGGGGAATTAACCAGTGAGCCCTGCAAGGAGAAGAAAATAATGTAGGACTAGGCTATCCTTTTAAAGCTGGCAATTAAGAAATGTGAACATATTAAGAAATAAATATGAAGGATGGGTGGTGTTTCACTGACACAAGAGTGTGGTTTTGGTCAGTGGGAGAACTAAGTGGACAAATGGAAGCAGTAGCAAGGCATGTTGCTGAATAGACAGTGGTAGGAAACTGTTCCAACTCAAATTATCTTGTTCCTTTTTTCTAGAATCCATCTCTTGCTATGTCTTCAATCTTCTCAGTATTGCCCAGAGCTGGCAAAGAAGAAGCTGAAAGAAGGGTCCTTTCAGGTAAGGAAACATGAAGAGAGGGTAATGTAGTAAAAGGTACATACGCAAAGTTTACCTATACTGCAAATACAGATACCATAGTTGATTTTGTGCAGGCTAACTCCAGGACTGGAATCACTGAAGAAGAAGGAACAGACAATACATTCCTATGGCTCTGTCTAAGCTGGATCTGAATTTATAGAGCTATACTTTTGAAATTTTGCATCCAATAAGCTCTATCCCTGAGGATGAGCTGCTTCTGGACCAGTTTTGTGTGTGCAACCTGAAGGGATTTACTGGCTCAAGCTGGTGTTTGTTTGGGGCCTTTTGCCCTGTGCCCTGTTGAGCAATAAAAATATACTCATGTTATAAGCGGAGTAGCTGTGACTGTGGATGGTGTAGGCTGTGTTACTAGGGAGCTAGCAAGGCTAGCAAACTGGGGAGAACTGCAACTTCTACTTTCCCTGGAGACCAAATGTTTTTCAAAGCCTTCCAAGGTCTGCAGAGAAAGCTCAGCTGGTTTGTAGCTCTTTTCCGCTTTCTAGGCTCATAAATACTCAATATCCTGGGAAACAATAAGCCATTTAATGTGGAAATCCTCTTCCTAACAAGAAAATGTCCTGACTGTCTGATAGCTTCCTTGCCTCTCTCTTGGCTCTGAGTAGAGCAATGATGCCTTTCCACTGCCCTGCATTTGCTTCAAGGACACAAGTTCACTGAGGATCTCTCTTAGAATGCGTCTTTGTAAAAGAATTGCGCAAAAATTGAGGATAAAAATAACACATGAATCTGAGGAACCTAAAGGGCGTTGTGCAGATATGAGGCCTTGAAATTTAAGAATTACTTGCTTAGAGAAAGAAAAACATCTATCTTTTTAAGATGTTGGTATGAAACACTCAATGGCAGTCACAGAACCTCTGGATATGAAAGTCAGTGTTCTCCTGTGCTCTGTCTACATGTACGCTTTCCCAACTATATGGTAGCTCAGCGTTCCCTGAAGTTGGTGAGGGGCTGGAGAGGAGTGGAAGTGAATGCATGTATGACTGAGGGAAAAAAATGAAATGGAATGACTGGAGGCAAAGTGGAATTTAAAAGACCTGTCAGATGTAGCTTCTTTCTGGAGAAAGTGTGTGTGTAATGAGAGAGTGGAATAAATAATCTGAGGTACAATGAAACGGACACAGTAACTCTGTACAGAGACTTCTACAGATTAAAACCTAAAGTTTGAGGATTCCTCCTGGCAGATATGCTATAGACTCTAGCTGTCTGGCAGATTCTGTAAAGAAAAACCTGAATAATTAATGCAAGCTTCCCAGAATAGATGCTGAAAAAACAAAACAGCAGCCAATGGCTAGTGGAAGACAGCCTGAAGTACTTCAGAAGGCATGAAATACTAGTAAGGAGCTCAGGGGACTTCCTTCTTTTCAGCAGCTGGAGGATGGATGGAGAAGATGAGGATATTTATCTTCATCATTACCTGTTGAGGAGGAGTTCCCACAAATGTAAAGATTTTGGATTTTCCCCAAATTAATATTATGGTTGCCATTTCTATCATACAGCAATCTGCTGTTACTTCATCCTGTTCTGTGTAATAATTCAGTAAAATCGGTTATACGCTTATTTGCTTTTGATATGGACATTATTTTGGGGTATCTCCTAATTTCTGAGCTTTAATATGAAATAATAATGAAAGTCTTTGAAAAATAAAAATAGGCAAACAGATTTTTAAGATCATATGCCTGACACTGAAAGGTAATATATTTCAGTTGTGTAGGGTTTTTTTCTTTCCAATTTCCACAACACTTACCGTAATTCATTAAGAAAAGAGTTTAAAAAGCAGGGAGTATAATTAATGTATTGATCTAGTTTTCCATTATGTTGTTATCACAGGTGAAAAATGCGCTTTTGATGGAATTGTTGATTAAAACTACCAAAAGATCCATTATATCTTGCTTACTTTTCCTTACCTAATGAAGCAGATGGATATAAAATGAAGGAATGCCATATTGACCTTTAGTAGAAATATATATGGCATATAACTTGAAACCTGTAAGGTAATTAATATTAATCCGACCTTTTTAGTTTCTGGGCTAGAGTTCTATTAGTGAGAACAGCTACATAGTGTATTGTGTGTTTTCAATGCACAGGTCACAAGCTTGCTAACAGTAGAACGTGGATCAGCTTGGACTATTCTCAGCATCTCCTAGATTCAGAGCAGGGAGGAGGACCTCCCATACACTCTGGTAGGTCAGGGATGTGCATAGTACCTCTTCTGTGGGCAGGATATTTCAGGGAGGAACGCCAGCCTGCTGGCCAGCATGAGAAACTGCAGAAGCAGTTGAAGCAGGATATTTGATGGCTTCAGCAAGACTGTCCCAGTCCTATGCTAATCACTCCTGAGCAAGGACAGTTAGTACTTGGTCTGCCCACTATCTAACACAGTATTATGGCAATGTTTATTTTATACAGTGAGGTTATTGGGGCTGTGTTAAGTATCTGATTAGGGCTTGCCTACAGTGGAATTACTCAAGATGGCTTTTGCTACTGAAATTCATGGCAACCCTAATCAAGTTCACTTTTAAGTACAAACAAGTCCTAAAAAATGTAAGAAATTCTGCAATATGCTTCACAGAATATTCTTCTCATAAGTACTTTTTGTAATTATCCAAAGTCAGTGTTCTTAGGAGAGTGTCCTCTCCTAAGATTTAAAAAAGGCCTGGATGTTTGCTGCGTCTGTATTTGAGAGCAGCTGTCCTTCCTATTGGCATGAAAATACAACCTGTGCCTAAGTTTCTCCTTGGTCATTTGTTTATCGTTAGCACTTTGATCCCCAGTCTAAATTAAAATTCTTTTCTTTTTAGGATAAATAAAATAATCCATAGCAAAATCACATTCTCTTTGGTTTGATGAAGCACAGATCGTTACAGTGGAGCTTACCACAGTCCTTCAGCTCCTTCCATGCAGCCCCCTTCCTTAAGCATGTTGAACCCACTATGAAAGGAAGTTTTCAGTGCAGCGCTGTATAATTAGTCCCTTCAGTGTGTGCCAGAGGTCCTGCTAAACTCTCCAGAAGCCTGACTTTTAGTGGCTTGTACTAAAATCCTAATAAAATGTTAAAATCCACATAATTTTTATGTGGCTCAGGGCAGCAGAGGGTGCTCCTCACACTCTTAAACATTTCAGACAACTGAAAGAAAACAACTTTTATTGGGCCTTAAATAAAGAGGATCTGGTGAAGACGTGCTACCGATCTTTGTGTGCACAGGATTTGGTTTCATCATGCTGCAGAATAAGAAAAGTTCTGAATTATGGAGAAGTTGCACACAATTTCCTTCCTGACTTTCCATGGCCAAGAAGCTATTCCCTGTCTGTCGGTTATTATGAAAATGCACATGATATCACTTTTTTATTCCATGAGTTTCTTATTCAGTGCCTGCATTTGCTCACTCTTCTTAGAATGTTTTTTACGGCAGAAGTCTTGTTTACATTTCTCCAGTTTAGCGTTGCTGTTTGCACCTGGTTCATAAACCAGTTGCAAGCAAGTTTGTCTTTGATCTAGTAGGCCTTTTACAGATATATTGCATGAACTGGGCAATGAGGTTGTCTCTTTCTTATTTGATGTCTCTCATTTTCTGCATTCACATTTTCACAGATTCTTAGCAAATAAGGCTTGAAAAAAATATGCAAAGTTGTCTAATCCATCCTTTTGGGCAGAAGTAGGTCAATGTATTGTTTTAACTAGAACCAAACCTGGGTTTCAATGTCTCCAGTGATGAATATTCCACAGTGTTCCTTTTTCTTTGTTAATCTTTCTCTGGACTGCTCAGTTGCCTTTGGTATTTGAAATTCTTTCTCTCAAGTTTCCTTCAAATCGTATGTCCCACAGATGCTCCTTTTTCTACCTAAAAATCCTTTGATAAAGCCAAGATTACAGGTGAATACCAGTAATGTATGTGTTCTGTTTCCTTTTTCTGCTTCTTGGTGCCAGTGAGCTACCTGAAGTCTCAGGTTCTGTTCTAGCTGTGCTCTCTGTGAATTCCATGTGAACAGCTAAGCTAGAATAGTCAATTCACATGCAGCTGGGTGTTTTGTAAACACGATAGAATTCAGAGAGGAAAAGATATTTAAAAGAAAAGAATAGGCAATCAAAGTTAAGAGAACCATTTTCTATTTGTGAGCTCTTCTGTGGGGTTTCCCATGATTATTAGAAGGAAGAAAGCTGAATATGGCAGTTTTTAAAGAATCCATCTTTTCTGCCTAGCTGAATTATTGATTTCTAGATGCAGCCTGTGGAGCTGGCATGCCAAATGCTGTCGCTGTGTTCACACCTCTTAAATCTCATAAACAGCTTAGAGGGTATTTGTATGCTCACCTTCAATTAAAGGTATCCTCCGAGAGTAAGCTCACAAGGATGTGTGGAAAAATGTTTCCTCCGCGTGGGACAATTCTAAAAATCTATTTGCTGAAGCAGTTCCATTACTACATATTTCAGTAGCAAAATACTCCCAAAATGTCAAAGTGAAGCGGTGAAGATGCAAACAAGCCTGTATCTTCTGCTTGTTCAAGATCAGTCCAGCTTTCCTGGTGGTTGGAGTACAGCCTATTTACTCTGTTTCCGCACTGCTGTTCCACTTTCCTGTTTCACTCCTCTCCATGCTGTGAGTGCTGCAAGACACTTCTGTACGTATAGCATGCTGCAGGATAACACAGGAAGACTCCACAGTTCTGAAACAAAACGCATTCTTTATTAGGAGCGCTCCTTACCATCAGCCACGACTGCAGCCAGTGCTCCAGCCATTCTCACTGATGGAGCACTTGGGCGCCTTCGCCCCTGCAGCCTTGGCTCCTCCCTTCAGACTCCAACAGGCAGGTTTCAGCAGTTGTCTGCAGGCTACATAGACTACATGGAGTGGCTCCCCTTTCTCAAGATCCCCACTTGTTACAAGTTTCTCAGATTGACTTCTTCCCTGTTTCTTACCTCACTGTACGTCAATGTACTTCACCCTAAGCTCCTTCCCAGAGTCTATGGCTTCTCCCTAGAAGTCTGCCATTAAAGTCTTCCTTTCCTCCAGCTCTCTTCCCTGCCTTATGGACACTTACACTGCAGACTCCTCCCCAGTCCCAGTCTCTTCCTTATTATCCACCTCTTTCATACTTTGCCCAGCTCTCAAACTACAGCAGTCTGATCCCCTCAGGAAGGTAGGACAAGTGTCATGAGAGAGATCTGCATGGTAACGTAAGTGGCCGAACCCAAAAGGCCACGCGCTTTTGATCAGTTCTTCAGGGCTGTGGCAGTGATGAACCTCGTGATTTTGATTTCCACAGACCAGATGTCATTTGAGCCGAAGCGTATTTCTTTTTAAAAAATTCCTTCACTTTTTCTTCAGTTTCAAAAAAAGGTGAATGGAAATGTCCAAACGAACTTTTCTGATTTGTATATGCATATGTATATACATATAGTCTAAAGATTACATCATTATGCAAACTATATGTCTTAAAACCATAAATAAAATATTTGAAGAATATTTTTTATTTCTATCTCTTTACAGTCAGCAGTACAGCCATCTCTTCTTTTAAAGATGCCTGTAACTCTTTTCTGGCTAATATAAATAATGTAAATAATTCATGTATTTAGTAATGATAAATATTCATATTTCATTTAAACCAGACAGTGGTCGTCTAGATTAAATTAAACTGCCTTGGATTCAACAGCTGGCAATCTCCCCATGCCAAATAAGGGATTTTAGTCATACTTTATTTAAAGTATTTAACTACCAGAAATGGGAGGTGAGCAGGAAAGGAAATTGACTCTCTTACCCAAACATATAACATATCTGTCTATTGACAGTACTTTCTTCAAACTTTGCTACAAGCAAATATACTTATTCATGGAACAGACTAAATGAGTGCTGAAAGGAAGAATACAGTTTGCATACTTTATAAGCGTAGATAACTGTGTCAGTCTCTTGCTGTTTTTGGAGCTAAATTCTTAATAACTTATATTCCTGTAGCCTTGGGAAACTAGGAAATTTTGGGGGGAATTCAAAAAAAAATTTCCAGTAGAAAAGAGTAATGAAATAGAAGCCCTTCACTTCCCAAAATAAACAAGACCTTTCCTTATATGATTAAACTCAAAGCTATATTTTCATTAGTCTGAAATCATCATCATTAATGAGAAGCAGGAACTACATAAGCATGGAGCAGGAGTGAATTTTTAGAGTGGGAGAGATTTAGGAATTCTGCTTTGAATATTTGGAGAAATGGTGGTTTCCTTCCTAGCTATTCCAATGAAGTGTGCAGTAAGGGGCCAGGGTGGGAGGAAAAGCATCTGTGCTTTCTTTCTGTGTTTCCTTAGTGTTTGTGTGCCTTCCAAGGTTTGTAAAATAGGCTACTAGGCGAGAGGGCTGGGAGGTGACGTACATTTTCTTGCTGGGGAAATTGTCATGCCTGTGGCCATAACTGTTTGGGGCATTCCATATGAACCAAGGAAAATCTGTTTCCTAAGCAGATGAGGTAGAATCACCAGCCTTTAGAAAATCTCAGGCAATGAAATCTGCAGAGCAGGATAGAGATATTTCTGGAAACAGCTGTTCAAATGCTGCATACATCTCCATGAGGGAAAAGGTGTTTTTTAAGCCAGTTTGAGCTAAACCATATTAAAATCCTGCTGAAGACAAGGCAGTTGTACTTTAATGTGCATTATCTACTTAAGATTAACAATAGGCTTATTCCCAGGGGTACATTAGCTGTATAACATGAATTGAATCTTTATCCACCACGTTATGGTACCGATTCTCGGGCTAGGGATATGAAGGGTGCCTTTCTATTGAGATTGGGATATTCTGGACTGGGCCTGTAAAGTATGATTGTAATTCAGTGGTAGGTAGTTATGGAAGTCAAACTATTTTGTGAATTTTCCCTGTTTTCCAAAAGAGCTAGAGGTGAGAATAGTCAGGTTTTTGGGCTCAGAGTATGCGGGACTGACATGAGGAGGGCTCCAGGCTGGAGGGTCCCAAGATAGGCTTGCCCAGTTTGCTAATAGCAGCCTTGTAAGTCATAGAGACATTAATAACCCCCTATGTGTTATTATTTTTACTTGCTTGTGTTATTTCCAGTGTTCAGCAGGATTTAGGGCAACTAGGACATGTCACTACTGGGAGGCAAGGACTAAGATGGCCAGTGGAAACATTCTTCTTATGCATGCTCACCATAAGACATTTGCAGGTGGGCTGTCTGGAGTCACAGCCATGACTCTGCCTTGTGTTATTTCCTCATTTGTTGTTTTCTCCATCTGCTCATTTATTTTCCTGGTTATGATCTTCTTCTCTGTCTCCATCTCCCCCTGCTCATTTGTATAAGTAGAAATATCCTTCCCTCTGGCAACTATGTAATATGCTTTCGCTTTTATGTATATATTTGGCTTGCAAATAGGTAGCTCAAAAAGCAGGGACAAGACAGAGAAGCCCTCATCAATTTCCAGCAGATTCTTCACATATTTAGAATATATTGCTGCAAGTTTTGCTCATATTTTTCACAGAAATGTTTTTGGCCAAGGCATATCACAATATAAACATGCAGTAATGAAGCTTTATTCAGTACAGGTTATGTGGGAGATCATACTGAAGCACAGAACACAATGCACAGTAACTGCCGGCTCTGTTACCACCTCACTTGTGCACAGCAGGGATGGAGAATGGGTGGGTTTGCTGAACAAATAGCGGTACTCTGCCAAATGTATGGCTGCTACCTTGCTGCTGAAAAAGTGTGGCTGCATTTGTTTATGCTCAGTGCCAGTTGTGAGGTGCTTCTCTATTTATGCTCTGCCAAGGGGAATTGCTAAGGAATTGAAGTCTAACCTACCATTCTTTTCTGGATCGCGACAATATTGCATCTGACTTCCTAAGCGGCGTAAATCAGGAGCAAATTTGTGGCGTGCGAAGGAGCATAGGGAAGGGGGCAGCCTGTTCTCTGTCAGACAGTGGTGAGGGTGGCAGCACTCTTAGTTCCCTGCTAAATCTGCCCTTTGTATGCATGTGACTGGGATTTTATAACCTGTTATTGGTGTTTTCAGCTATCCTAGAAATTCTGCCTGGCAATTAATTTTGATCTATAGCACTGGGGAGCTGCTGGAGTCCAGTGGATAAGGTGCAAGCCTAGGTGTCTGGTGCTGTGGATTGAAATGCTTTGTCCACTGAAACCTATGGGGTTTTTACAGTGATTTCAGAGAAAAAAAGGATTTCACTCCAGAAGAGGATTCTAAGCTTTTCTGTGGACCTACTGTACGACCTTTGGCCAACTCAGTCACCTTTCTACGCCTCTCTCTTTCATCTGTCCCATGTGTTTGAACTTCAAGCTATTCAGAGTAGGCATTGTCTCTTAAAGCGTATTTGTGTTGTACAGTACCTAGGCCTGTGGGGCTCCGGTCTCAGCTGGGACCACTGGGTGTGACTGTAATGTAAATAATGAGTAATAATAATAGCATCTGTGGGGGTGTAGAAACAGGGAGAGAGAGAAAAATATTTTCCCCATTCTTGTCTGCTTTTTGTTGTTGTTCTATTTCCTATTCACAGAAAGCATACAATACTGATTAATGAAAAATTTCTGGCTCCAGTTCAGTATCTGGCTTCAGTACATTTGCTATTTGATATCTGAGATATGTACAACATGTTCACAGTGAATTCTCCAACTGAAAACAGTAGAGTTCAAACCAAGTCAATTAATTCACAGAGTGAATGGATTCAAGCCCAGATTCTCGTGCCTTGTGGAGGCCTCTTTGAGTCTCCTGCCAAAAGATATCTGTTTATAAATGCAGTAAACGTAACTATTTGATACTTATAGCTCTTACAGCCTTATGTGATTTTTTCCTTGTTATGGCTGATCTCTGATAATTGAGTTACATTTTGCAGACATTTCGAGCATTCTCTGTCTCTCTGTGCTTTCTTCCCCCCCTGGCGCTATAGCTCAGCCAGTGCTTTGGACGGTTTCACATTTCCTTTCTCTTTGTTGCCTTGGATATTCTGCTGAAGTAAGGCATAACAAAACTGTATCCAAAATCCATACATACTTCTAGCCAGGCTCCTTCTTGAACCCGCTTTGTGGCTCTTGCCTGTGAGAAACCTTAGCTTATCTGCGGAAGGAGAGGAGAGATAAAACCTTACATTAAAAATGACTGCTGTGTTATACATTGATGATCCAAGAACATTAATAATATATCTTTGTTGAGTAGTGTCTCTCATTCGAACATTCCTACATTTAATCAACTGATGTATATAGTAGACTAGGCATTTTTGAAAAAGAGTCCTTATGTATATGGAGTATAACAGGTAACATTATCAAACAAAGTGGAAAAAAATTGTAGGGGGAACATCATTATCGCTTTGAAAATTTAAGCTAGAATAACATAGAGTGAAAATTTGGACAGGATATGTGGGCTAGCACTTCTTCTCTAACAAGAAACGTACAGAACTTTTTTTATTCTTTATGCCTAGTTTTTGTTTCTTCAGCTCCTTGTTGTGCCCTCTACTTTCTTTCTCTCTCTAAGTGAGGGTGCCCCAAGGCTCTTTGAATTGTTTTCTCCTCTTTTTTCCTTATACTCCTTACTTATTTTTTATTCCAGCCATTCAGCATATTCAGTTGCTGTCTTTACACCAGCTATCCTCAGATCCTTCTACTTCTAAACTGTTTCCATGCATCCGTCCATCTTATAGCATTGCAATGTCTTCCTGGCTATTTTACTACCACTGAAATGCTCTATAGGCAGATGTCAACTCCTGAATTTTCCTTAATATTTCCCTCATGCCCTCTGTTCTTTACCATCCTTGGCTACACCACTTTTCCCTTACTACTCAGCTCTGCAGCCTGGGATGATCAAATTTGATTCATTCTACTCTTTGCCCCAGAAAACAAAGAATTTCATCCTGCCATCCTTCTCTTATCATTTTTTTTTATAACTTCCTACTCTTTGTCTCTTCAGCTCACACTTCTCATCCATCTGGTCCAAAGGAATGGCACTAGCACTTTCCTTGTCCATTTCTCTGACAAATTATTCCAATTACTCATCCTATTTTACCACATCGTCTCCACTATTTTCTTACTCTTTTGGGTCCTTCCTTACTGTATCACTGCCTCTCTATGTTCTTATCTTTTGCTGCAGTATCCATCTGCCCTTGCTCTGACACAGATCTTGGACAAGTTGCTCACAGACCAATCTGTCATACTAATAACTCTGTTTTTTCTACTGTGTTTCCCATCATGCATAGTGAACTGAGTGCTACCCTCTACTTCTGGTTCCCAGGATTCACCTCTGCACAATATCAAAATAAAATCAGTCAGTGAAAGAGGCCTGGATATTAATAATATCCATATTTAAAATGTATACTAAAGATATGTACGTCCTTATACTCCTCTCTCCCCAAGTTCTGAGTACCATTTGCATTCTGACTGGAAACTCTAAGGCAGCAGTTGTTTTCTTCTATGTATCTCTGCAGCACCTTGCGCCATGGAGTCCCATTCTGCTATATTATCATAAATACTGTCTAAGAAGCAGCAGCTGTAGCAGATGAGTGTTCCCTAACACTATGTTGAAGCATTAGAGGCTTTTATTTAGCTGCGTAAAGAGAAGCACCACATATGGAAACATGAAGCTGGTGTAATATCGAATGAATATACATTGTCCTTAGTATTTTTAGACTAGAAATTAGAAGACAGTTTGTAGCTGCCAAAAATTCTGGAATGGCCTCATCAAAAGGATAGCATTTCAAGAACAACTTAATGAATTAATGGAAGAGATTATGTGACAGGATAACGGCAATCTTGAAACCAACTTTTATGACCTGAGGCTTCAGGTGTTTGAGTTGTTGATTTGTTATCTGCAAAAGGATAATGAAAAGAGATTTGATCACTGAACATGAGTTGTGTTGTGTTTGTGTGGTATTTAACTAATCCCATGCTTTTGGGCTTCTACTTCCCTTTCCAGCACCAGAAACTGACTAGATACTAGGTGAGATGTTTTTCTGTTTAAAATGGTTCTTCTGAATTGCTCAAATTGACAGGTGGGTTCAGCTGCACATACTCAGCTTTAAACTGATGGTTGGATCGGGAGTCAGTCCCTACTTCCTCTGTCTCCCATTCAATGGCAAGTCGCTTTTAGATTCTTTTGCAGCAAAGTCCCAAAGCTTGCTATTGGGTTTTGGGAGGTGTTTTGTGTCATGTGAAATTGGGGATCTGCGGTCCGTTCTGGCTTTAACATCTGTGCTGTGGCTATCTGCAGTCACAAGGGCTTGGAAGCACTGCTTGGTGTGGCCTTTCCCAGCAGCTCCAGTTGCTGTTCGCCAGAGAGCTCCTCCTTGCAGACAAAGCCAGTCATACTCCACTTGGCAGATGCTGCTGAGCTAATGGAGTCCCTGCAAAGGGTGCTATAACCTTCGGCAGGCAGTAGCACTGTTGTCAGTGCTAGCACACTGAGCTGTTATTTGTGGTATATTTCGATAAGGAAAGATAGCTGAGGAAATAAGTGTCAAAACTTAAATCATTTCACATTGTAAACTGTTGAACTGTATTATTCCTACAATAGTTCTGCTTCTTTCAGTTTATTTAAGTTCAGTCACAGCTAGATAATCAGCGCCTCGCTATTTTTGCAACCACAAGTAAACCCTGCCAGCAGTAAGCAAGAAGGGAAAAGGTGAAAGGTTGAAATAGTAAAGACTAGAAAAAATGAAATGTCAGCATTACTGTGCTAGTAGCAGATCTCCAACAAACCAGCAAAGAACAAAAATGATCACATTAAACAGCCAGGAACAGCAGTCGAAAGAAAGCTATTTGGATCCTGGGACAGTATTTCATCTCAAGCAATGACAAGAAAGGTCTAGAAAGGCTTTTGTTAGAAATCCAGAGAATTCAAGAGCAAGTCTTGCTTCCATTTCTCTTCTTGGAGCATTTATTAAGGTTATCATTCAAGTTGCCTAAAACTGCCTCTCCTTGTATAGAGGAATTCTCCTGGAACAGATAAAATTTTATGTGTACTAATTTTAAAAAGACATCTGACAGATTCTTCACTACACTTACCCTCTATATATATAGGTAGAATTTCATTCCAACAGTGTTCATGTGTAGTAGAAAGTGTTTATATAGCACTAGCTATGATTTCCCTCCTCCTGGTTAGGAAAGTATCAGTATCACATGACTGGTGCATCCCATCACATACCATGAACACTGTCTAATTGAAAACACATGAAACCAGATACCTGGTCACCAACCCTTAACTGAAATTGATTTTCAAAAAGCATTTGAACAATTTTGAATAAACAAAATGTGTTGATAGACAAGTTCTGAGCAGGAGGGAAAAAGTCTAAATTCATCCATTTTAAGCTATGAATTAAGCATAGTTTCAGAAGTTGCTTCTGTCATACCATAGGTTTGATGTCTCCCTCCCCAAATTTTAGTCATACCTTCCTTTGCTTTCATCTTGGTGATTAGAACTTCCCGTGGGATATCTGCTCCAAGACACAGCTATCCAAACAACCACATTTATTCTATCTTCTCACAGCTCTTTTCTCTCCCCCTCACTTTGGATTTCCAAAATGCTGTTGCTTTAGAATACCTCCATTGACTTCTCCGTTCAGCTGTCTCCTAAACATGTTACTTTCTTCCATGTCTGGCTTATCTCTCTCCAACCCTTTACTCAATGTTTCCTTTGTCCATCATGTAGGACAACCTTCCAATTCAGTGCTTCCATGCTTTGCTATCTAAAAACTCCTCTCTCTTATGTAGTAGTGGTTTGGTCACATTTATAGCCAGTAATTTAAATTCTTCTCATCTTTGCTCTACTCTTTTCAGAGTTTTTTAGGTAGATGCTTCATAACAGAGTGTAGTAATATAAAAAAATCCAAAGGGTAAAAGAAAAAGTGAAATGAAATGAAACCTTCAAATAAACCTAAGAATGAGGCTGAGACCTATTCGCAGATGTTCAGTGAAGTCAAAAAGAAGCTGATTTGAGGAGATAAATTATTCATAGCTAATTATTTGCTCTTCTTTAATGCTAAATATCCTACATTTCAGCCTCCTGCAGGCAACTCAAGCAGTGATTCCTGAGTTTTTTAACAGCAACAACCACACAGAGTTTTTGAAGTGTTTTTGGTCCCTCCGGGTTGACAGGTGCTACATAAAAAGAAGATAGGATATTGTTATTAAGGCTCTTGAGAGTTTCAAGCAAAAAGTCCTGTACAGTGAGTTGAGATTGTATCTTCAAAACACGCATATTACAACTTCAGTATACTCATAGGCTCCAGGCTGTTCTTTTGGCACAGACTTGAGCAAAGAATGGTGTGTCAGTTGCTCCATTCCAAGTGCATTCCCTCGGGGACTTTGTGACTCAAACTTGGGGCTGAATTGCAGTTCATTATCTGCGTCTACTGTGCAGTGAGAAAAGAAGATGAAGCTGCATCAATTGCCTGCCTTGTACCAAGACTTGCTGGTTCTTCCGTGCACGTGCTGACTTTGCTGCTTGGCCGAAGAGCAGTGGATGGCTCAGGTGGAAGTGGTCATTGTCCATGTTTTCCACCTGCCCAGAGGAGGTAGTGACTGAGCACAAAGTTGCATTTCCTCCTACATAAAGACACAAGATGCAGCTTGCCTGATCAGAGCTGTAAGATATAGATTTACTCCATATGCATAGCTCAAGTATCAAACTGACCATCCGTGATCCTTCTGGCTGTGGACACTCTGGTCTCTTTTATTCAAGGAATTTTCTCCCTCCTTTTTAGCCTGTAATTCAGATTATTCCAAGTCTGGAATATAGTTATCCATCACTGAATGAAGCCATACTCATGTAATATACATTATCAATCCAGTATAAGTGTAAATCCAACATAAAGGTTACTGTTGAAAAAGACTTCTGTTCCTTTCTTTCCTTTCTTTTTTTTCCTTTTTTTTCCTTTTGTTTATTAATTAAAAAAAAAAAAACAGAGATACTTGTATTATGTAAATGAACTCAGACAGCCCAAGTCAATCCTAAGACATTCCAAGCCCTTTGGTAGTCAGTTCAGACTGGCGTGCAGCCACTCACTTCTGCACTTGCCTGTAATGAAATCCATTCAAACATATCAGCTCTCTGAGAATGATGTGCCTTGGTCTAGGATTACCATAAAGGAACCTACAAAACAGGCAGATACAATGTGGGGACTATTTTTTATGCATCATTTTATTTCCATTGTAAAAGGCTTTTCCAATGCACAATAAGTTCCAAGTTCTCTGTGATATGATTTAGGCTGGCTACTGGAGTGTACTATAGATTTTGAATATGGTTTTTTTTGTACATGTATGTATGTATATAGTGTTAGAAGGATATTAGCTTAGCAAGTTCAGAGTCATATCAGACTATGAGTGGAAGTCAGTGTGTTTATAGAAACACTGAGTAGTATGTTAAAGGCTTGTTTTTTGGAAATAAAAGCTTAATTTCATTATCATAATGATGATAACATACAGCTTTGGATGGTATTAGTTCCTGTTTACATGACTCATGGTGTTGGTCTAAGCTGCATTTGCCATCTAGACATAATTACTATTTTATTATTATTTTTTTCACAGTTAAGTGGAGCATTTTAGCACAGCTGAATTGCTGCAAGCCTTGGTGGAACAAATCTATTAGTGGTATTGCTTGAAACAATACACAAAAGAGCCCTGTGTGTGGTCTACTCTACATGCCTTTCACTTCCTTATGTTAAACAATAAATCTCTGAGTCAGCTAGAACTCGGAGACTAACATCCAACGAGAGCCGCATTTTATCTTTTATTCATTGGCAGGAACATAGCTGTAGGAGGTATTCAAATCACACTTTTATTTAAACAAACACAGCTGGATCACAGCCTCTTAATATAGCAATTCTCTAATGAAAAATAACAACATAGTATTTATCTCTTTTCTTTTGTGCAGCTCTCAATTTGCTAAAATTAGGCAGACTTCAATCCCATACAAAATTGGCATGTTTTCATGACCAGAGCTCATAGCAACTAACTGCAAAATTATAATGGGAGTGTAATTATAGTAGGGCATGTGAAATACACATCCTTTTGCTGCTGTAAGCTATATGGGGTTATACAATTATGCTATAATAACATCATTTATCTTAAAGAAGTCAGACAGCTGATTTCATTTATTTAACTTGAGTTCTCCAGTTATGTGCTGTGTCAGTTTAACATTAATATATTGCACAAAGTAATATGGTGCAAGAAGTCAGGGCTTCCTCAAGATGCATTGTTCCCTTGTTTGCACAAGTTTATTTCCTTTGTTATCCCTGTGAGCATTTGGAGACAACTAACCTGATTTTCTAGTTCTTGGGGAGCGTAGTAAAACATGCTTTTCTCTGTTTGTGGCTGCACTGTTCATTTCTCTCTGTGGTTGCGATTTGAGCCCAACAATTTGTAATTAATTGCAGAAGGATGTAACTAAATAAAATAGCTGAGTCACTTGGCCACATGCTGAGTGAAAGTTTGAAAATAATCACCTTGCCATTTATGTGGTTTAACAATTAATGTTGACCAAATTCTGCGTTCATCCATGGCAAAGCAATTGCATTGAAATCAACAGGACTTGGGTAAATCAGTGCTATCTTTGATCTCCTCAGGATTAAACAGAATACTAGATTTCTATGAGTGCAGCAATAGTTACAGAATATTTTTAAGGTGATTCCAGCATACTACCTCAGAAGTAGTGGCTTTGCAGGAATGAGTTTGCTTTGCAGGAATGTGACAATCCTGTTATCAAAGGCTGAGAGGTGCCGTGTTTCCCACTCAGATACCCTGGGAAGTCTTAGCACGGAAAGGCAGCAGGGAGACTATCATCTGAGAACATCCTCTTCTTTCGGAGACAGACTTTGACTGGATAGCATGTATCAGTGTTAAGTATTTGTGTTTTATTATAATAAATAACTATAGTAATTATTATTACTGTTCAATGCGACAATGCAAACACAAGGCATTATGAAGTTCCAGGTGAGGCTTATTTTGAATAAAATTAAATGAAAAACACCCAGGTTTAGGGACACAGACAGATCTAACCTAAGAGAACTTGTGAAGAAAGAATTGTTTGGGAAGCTGGATGATCATGGAGAGGGACTTTGTGCATTTCCCTCCTATTTGACAGTGTGATTAAGAAGGAAAATGTTCTGCAGAGAAGTGGTTGTCACTCTAGATTTTGGTAAGGTGAAACTTCTAGACATTTTGGTGCTTCTTCCAAAGCTAAAAACAGCTCTCTAGCCTATAAAGCAACACTCCAGCTGTTTCTTCTGCTCATCATTTTATTCCTGTCTCACTTAATATGTTTTTCAGTTAGTGGGGAGCATTGGCCATTTTATTCATGTCTATGGGAAATACTTCAGTGAATAATGGACGCTAGGAAGTATATTCCTTTCAAGTCGTATTGTGTAGCTTGGGATCACAATGCCATGCCAATGCTATGCTTCCCCTTACCTCTTCCTCGTCAGGCATTTTTTAATAGATGGGCACATTGTGAAAAGTTTTAATTTCAATCTGAATTGTCTACATTTTTAGGGTGTTAAATATTATGCCCGCCCTCAAAATGTCCTGTTATTGATGGAGATAGGAAGTTTGGCTTTCTTGAGCTCATATCAGTTCTCTATACACACATAGGCCCTAGTATAGACAAGACTAAACAAGCTCTGTGTTCATTTCAGAAAGCTGGTGTTCAGCACACCTTCTATGATGGATTTTGAAAAGGGTTCAGCCTGCATAAAACAGCAGCCACATGGTTTTCAGTACTGGAGGGCTGGCCAGAATATGAATGGATATGACACACACTGTCAATAAAAAGACATTTTACCACTAAACACACAACTGTAATATTTAAGGACAGTTTTGGGTCCACATCCAAAATATCTGAATGTGTGGAGTACTGAAATCTGGTTTTAGGCTGAATTTTAAAATTGTTGCCATGGATTACAAGCTATATTCCCCAGTAAAAGTATCAAATTTACATAGCTTAATACTGAATGTTTTGGCTGAACGAGATCCTTTGTATTTGTACCTAGTCTGTTGTGTTGCCTAGTTTTACTTTTTGAGGTCTTCTCCTTCTGCCAGTGTAGATCTATCATCTGTGATGTAACATCTGAATTGTGCCGTCCTCCAGAAGTTATTGTTCAGTCTTCATTAATTGCTACTAATGTCAATGAGGACCAGAAGAACAACCCTTGCCCAAACTCTGTCTGTTCTGTAATTGCCGTGCTGCAGCCCCAGATAACAGAACTATTGTAATAGGGCTCTTTGCTTTTTATTTTTTGCCATGAGTTGCACAATGCATTCAAAGTGCAGTCAATGTTTCTACAACTTAACTGGTACTTTCCACTTTCCTTAAATAAGTGTATATTACACACTTTTCTCACTTGTTCTGGAAATAGATTGCTGAGGTTGAGGTTATGCACCATGATATTACTGAGACCCAAACATTTTCTGTAATGATTATTTAAGAAATACTTTTGTTTTCAAAAGTACAGTTGCAGTCATATTCAGCTGGTAATATATGCCCACAAATCACAGAATCACAGAATGGTTTAGGTTGGAAGGGACCTCTGGAGATCATCTAGTCCAACCTCCCTGCTCAAGCAGGGTCCTCTAGAGCATGTTTCCCAGGATCACGTCCAGACGGGTTTTGAATATCTCCAGGGAAGGAGACTCCACTACCTCTCTGGGCAACCTGTGCCAGTGCTCCATCACCCTCACAGTGAAGAATTTTTTTCTCAGGTTCAGATGGAACTTCCTGTGGTTCAGTTTATGCCCGTTGCCTTTTGTCCTGTCACTGGGCACCACGGAGATGAGACTGGCCTCATCCTCTCGACAGATACTTGTACACATTGATCAGATCGCCCCTCAGTCTTCTCCAGGCTGAACAGGCCCAGCTCTCTCAGCCTTGCTTCAGAGGAGAGATGCTCCAGTCCCCTCATCAGCTTTGTAGCCCTCCACTGGACTCTCTCCAGGAGTGCCATGTCTCTCTTGTACTGGGGAGCCCAGAATTGGACACAGTACTCCAGGAGAGGCCTCACCAGGGCTGAGTAGAGGCGCAGGATCACCTCCCTCCACCTGCTGGCAACACTCTGCCTAATGCAGCCCAGGAGACCATTGGCCTTCTTGGCCACAAGGGCACATTGCTGGCTTATGCTTAGCTTGTTGTCCACCAGCACTCCCAGGTCCTTCTCGGCAGAGCTGCTTTCCAACAGGTCAGTCCCCAGCCTGTACTGCTGCATGGGGTTACTCCTCCCCAGGTGCAGGATCCTGCACTTGCCTCTGTTGAACTTCAGGAGGTTCCTCTCCGCCCAACTCTCCAGCCTGTCTAGGTCCCTCTGAATGGCAGCACAGTCTTCTGGTGTGTCAGCCTCTCCCCCCAGTTTAGTCTCATCAGCAAACTTGCTGAGGGTGCACTCTGTCCCTTCCTCAAGGTCATTGATCAACAAGACTGGACCCAGGACTGACCCCTGGGGGACACCACTAGCTACAGGCCTCCAGCTTGACTCTGCACCACTGACCACAACCCTCTGAGCTCTGCCATCTAGCCAGTTCTCACTGTCCACTCATCTAGCCCACACTTCCTGAGCTTACCTAGGAGGATGTGATGGGAGACAGTGTCAAAAGCCTTGCTGAAGTCCAGGGAGACAACATCCACTGCTCTCCCCTCCTCTACCCAGCCAGTCATGCCATCAGAGAAGGCTATCAGATTGGTCAAGCATGATTTCCCTTTGGTGAATCCATGCTGACTACTCCTGATCACCTCCTTGTCCTCCAGATGCTTAGTGAGGACCTCCAGGAGGAGCTGTTCCATCACCTTTCCAGGGATGGAGGTGAGGCTGACAGGCCTGTAGTTTCCTGGCTCCTCCTTCTTGCCCTTTTTGAAGACTGGGGTGACACTGGCTTTCTTCCAGTCCTCAGGCACTTCTCCTGATCTCCAGGACCTTCCAAGATGATGGAGAGTGGCCTAGCGATAACATCCGCCAGCTCCCTTAACACTCGTGGATGCATCCCATCGGGGCCCATGGATTTATGGATGTCAAGTTTGGACAAATGATCTCTAACCTGATCCTCCTTGACCAAGGGAAAGTCTTCCTTTCTCCAGCCTTCTTCTCTTGTCCCCAGGGTCTGGAATTCCTGAGGACTGGCCTTAGCAGTAAAGACTGAAGCAAAGAAGGTATTCAGTAACTCTGCCTTCTCTATTTCCTTTGTTACCAGGGCAGCCGCCCCATTCAGCAGCGGGCCCACATTTTCCCTAGTCTTCCTTTTGCTATTGATGTATTTGAAGAACCCCTTCTTGTTGTCCCTGATATCCCTTGCCAGATTTAATTCCAAATGGGCCTTAGCCTTCCTTGTCGCATCCCTGCATACTCTGACAATGTCCCTGTATTCCTCCCAAGCGGCCTGTCCCCTTTTCCACATTCTGTGTACTTCCTTCTTCCGTTTGAGTTTTGCCAGGAGTTCCTTGCTCATCCATGCAGGTCTCCTGCCTGCTTTGCTGGATTCCTTACTCAGAGGGATGCACTGCTCTTGAGCCTGGAGGAGGTGATACTTGAATATTAACCAGCTTTCTTGGACCCCTCTTCCTTCTAGGGCCCTACCCCATGATATTCCCCTAAGTAGGTCCCTGAAGAGGCCAAAGTTAGCTCTCCTATATATATATCTGAATCTTGGAAACTAAAGCAAAAATGTAGTGAAGAGTTAACTACAGTTTTAAAACCTCTTTCAGTTAAGATGGAATTTGATTGTATAACAGGTTATGAAATAGAATATGGGACCTCAAGATTGTGTCAGGTAGAAAGGCCCTGTAAGGGTGAGCGATTCTTAGAAAATTTGACATACCAGTGCAGACTCTCAGGGAGTGAGATATCATCCCACATTACAAATGAAGCTATGGAGAAATGCTAAATATTTTGCCTTCGTCTCAGACAGCAGTTCTTTAACGGAGAGAGGACTTAGTCCTCTTTAGTCAATGTGATTCTACATTCCAAACAAAATGGTGCTGTATTGTTTTTAGAGCTTAATTTTGTTGTTTGCTTCCCATCTCTACACCTCTATCATTTCTCTCTAACATGGTAAGCACCACTTATTAGTATTTTTCTAGTGTCACACTTCACTGACGTTTAGCCATTCCACTTATCACTGTCACAAATCCTGGAAAATTCGGTTAGGAGTCACTTGAGTGGAATGAACCTTTGAGAACAAACTAAGCTTATGAATGCAGCCTATATTCTTGGGAGACATTTGGGAAGGTGTGGAATAGAAGCAATAGTTGGTAAGCAAATCGGATACTCACAGAAAGGCATTTGACAAACAACAGAACTCTTCCAGGGACTGTCCACCCCCAACTAAAAGTGAAAAACAAATAAATTAACCTTGGCGTTGTCCTTGAGGAATGAAGCTCAGTCAAAATGATTTCTTTCCATGGATGCCTTGCAGATCATCATAATGACAAGTAACTTGTCTGGGCACTGTGACAATTTGTGGATTTTGTCCCTGGATGTGAAATTTCACTGAACACAGCACTCATGAATGCAGATAAATTTCTTTTTGGATCTAAATCCACTATGGTCCACTATAGTATTAGAGATGGGCAGAAGGTCAAATGTTAAGATGGGATAAAGCACTCAGCTGTTCCAGATGTTTATTCAAAACCATTTGAATAAATGAAGCTGAGGTAGAGCAGTCTCAGGAGAATAAGCTCTCTCACAAGATGTTCGATACTTCCTGTTTCTGATTTTACCAAAAATAAATATTTCTAAATGCTGTTTCAGCTTTTGTGCTTCTACCCCTGATTAGAATCAGGAAATTTGGTGTTACAGTGGGGAGGTAGGTGAAATCAAAGGGGAGAAATCAACCCACTCTTTGATACCTCAGAAGAGTCCTGGTTCAGGTTTTTTGAAAGAGTGGTTTTTCCATTCCCGCTATGCAGACCTTAAGTGAAAAAACGCAGCATTATCAATTCGTAGGTTCAGCAGCATAAACCAGACTGACATAAGTGAAAGAGTATTCTTTCCTCCAAATAATGTGTGATTCTAGAGTTACAAAGCCAGCATGATTGTGTGTAGTGGCAGTATGTTAAGTGGATCTTTCGATATTCTGCATAGGACACCAAATCAAGTAGAACGTCAAAGATAAATGTGAACAAAGTTAATAGGGAATCAGCACTGGTTTCTAAGCACTGACTTTCTGTGCACCTGCTAGATTTTCAGTGGTCTTTAAGAACTGCCAGCCCTGGAGCATGTTGATGTAATTTTACCTGTAAATTGTAGAGATGTGGATGTCCGTTGCACTATTCTTATGAGAGAGATGATTTGTACCGACTTTGCAGTAAACACAAACTGGAAAAAGCACAATTTTAGCTGTTTATAAGGCTGTCCAAATGTTCATCCCATGCATCAGTTCTTGCAGGGAGTTCTATCCTGTCCAGTTTTAGGATGAAATTTGTTAAGGAGTTCTTGAGTGTTTTCCTTAATGATGCAGTGCAGGAAGACTTTTGTTTGCTCTTATGGATGAACATAATATCATCAGCAAACATAGCTTCACTCTGTGTTCCAGGCTGACCAAAATCCATGTGGCTATGTTAACACAGCACGAAGCCCAAGTTAATATATTTAGTCACTGGCAGAGCTTTTTCATTCAGGCTTTGACCATCTTGGAAGTGGACGAATGAGCTTGAGTCTGTGCAAAGTATAGATAGGACTCCCTGGAATCACTGGAGTAGCCTCACTGGAGTACTGAGGCCACTTCCACTTCAAACATCCTCTTTCATATAGTTACTTGCTCATTTTCTTAAAGCATGGTTTTCTGCTGTCACCCCTTCTCCTCCTTTTCATCAGCATCAGCAGAAGGCTAATTTTGATCTTATGCCTAGGGCAACTTGTCAAAAAATTTTAAATCAGATTTTTGATGTATTATATCACCATGCAGAAACCATCAAATATATTTTTTTCAAAATGCTTTTGCAGAATTACTAAATTAATAGATGTGTTTTCCCTCCAAAACTGGGTACCACTTTTGTTAATGACTTCCATGAGTCCCTAAGCCGACATAGTACTTGTGTTTATGGCCTACAGTTCTATTGAGTAGTGGTACCTAAGGCAGAGAATATTTTGATGGTAGGCAAAATTTTGAATGTGGAACAATAAGCATGCAGTAACCCTTCAGAAGTAGCCACAGAGCTGGTTCAAGGTGTAGGTAATCAGCACTCTCACACAGTTGCGGAATGTCAAAGTTGATTGTTCCTGAGAAGATGGAGAAGGGTTTTTTCTAGCCTCTATCTGTAATTTCTGCTCCAGCTTTCACTGTCAAAAGTAGCAGTTAGAATAGCTTCTTCTGGTCCTATCCCTTCTCCCTCCTGGCTTTGTCCCTAGCTCTTTCTCTGCAGTAGGAAGAAGTATGAAGAAGACAGGATCTGAGTTTTGGACAGTAGTGAGTATGGAGATTATGTATCCCTGGTTAGTGGGGAAGAAAATGAAATTTCAAGGATGTTACTTTAGGAGAAGGGCAAAAGGAAGGAAAGATCTTGCTTTCCTCAACAGATCTCATAGAACCCACTGTTGTTCTCTAAGTTCCTTTTACTCATCTTGGATCCCCACTGGCTGCCTCTCACCTTCTAGCCTTTCTCCTCCAAACCCTTTTGCTTCCTCCCAGAGTCCTGTGTGCTTGTGCCTAAGCTCCCTGTGGACCCCACTTTGGCTGTAATGTGGGCGGTCCAGCTGGCTAGCAGGCAGAGAAACCTGGGCAGTAAAGAAGAAGGGGAAGGACTATTCCTATTTGAGGTCTAGTATGGTGGAGGTAGTATGGATTTGAACCGGTAGGTTTTGTGAACTTAAGCTCAAAGCAAGGCTACCAAAGGCAGTGTTGTTGAAGCCACAATACAAATAGGAAACCAGAGTAAATCCTGAAAATAAAAAAGACTTTCAAACACTTCTGCTTTAAATCAATTAAGTGTCACTTGAGAATTGTGACTGAGGATTTCTCTCTTTAACCTTATTAATCTTCCCACAAATAGTGATATTCCATAAAGCCCTATGTAAGGAAGAGAGCCTTTTTTTTTTTTTAATAAACCCTCTCAAGTTGATTTCTAAATGGAACACTAGGCTAGAGAGTGTGCAAAACAAGGACAGCAAAAGATAGCAAAGCAAGACATTGGTCAACCAGAAGAGCAGCACACATCTTCCACTTAGTTCTCTCTCACGCTACCAGCATGCAGGAGGCTCATCCTGCAAACACATATTGAGAGTTCCCTTAGAGATCCAAATAAGCTGGAGCTCCAAGGACTTCCCTTTGAAGGAAAGATATAAAGGAAAAGTGGGGAAGGAGCTGCTTTTTTCCTTACTTCTTGTTTATTTACCTGCTTTTACATCATTTACCAGAGTAAAAAGCAAACAAAAAGAGAACTATAGAGACAAAACACTTAGGTTGCTTTCAAAAGTCTGTTAACAAATCTTTTAATTATACTTAGGATAAAGGCTCTAAAACCTATTTATTGATCTATCTGATTGCAATGCAGCAAAATTCCCCATACATATAGCTTTCTTCTGTAACTCTCAGAAAGTCTATTCAGAAGGTTGCCTTTTCACCTAGCTACTTCATAGCCTCATTTACTGACAATAAATAGGATTAGGAATGTATATTGTTTCTGCTTTCCAGTTAGATGTGTTGAACTGCTCAGCTATAAAAAGGAGATCAGGGTTCAGTTCCAGCAGACACTTCATTAACAAAAATGGCATATAACCAACCCCCCCCCCCCACATACACACTTGGCAGAAACCTGAAAAGGGTTAATGAAGGACCTATTTGCCTCCCCCATCTGTGAAAAACTGCCAATCACAAAACAGCTGCTATAAGAGGCAGCAGCCCAGCAAGAATAGGAGTAGTAGGTGGGGAGGTGTTGGAGAAGCAAGCTGTGGGAAGCTTGGCTGCCAAGGAGGGCTGCTGGGAGGGTAGGAAGACTTGGTCTTTTGCTTGTTCAGTGCTGCCTTGGAACCTGGTGGAGAAGGTGAATGTGGGATCCCTGGTCTCTAGCAGGAAAGGAAGGGGCCTCTCAGGCTTAGGAGTCCTGTTATGTACTGCCCCAGTGCTGGATGTGGGACCCTCTAAGGGAATGACTGATGTTTGTGACTATTGCGGGGACTGGAGAAAGATTGTCTGAGGCAAATAGGGACTGGATGGAGCCTTCCCAAGTCTTTTCTCACCCCTCAGTGAAAAGCAAACAGAATCTAAGCTGATGAATGCCCCCATCTGCCAAATGATAAGTTTCATTAAAACATCTAATGTGTTATTTGTATGTCTATCCTCTTATCACAAACATCTTACATGCCTTTTCAATAATCCCATCCTTATTACTATATTTTGTATATATTTGTGCTGTTGCTTGGTAAGAACATACTGTAAACAACTTATTTGGGAGAGGAGGTGCTGACTGGGTTAAGTTATAAGCTCAGCAACTTCCTCTTTCTCCTTTTTTCCCTTCTTTCCACCTCCAGCTGTACCAGAGAGAGAAAATATGAAAAAGGGGATAGACCTTGCTGGGTGTGACTGGAGATGAGAAAGGAGTGTGGCATAGATCCAGTCTTGTACTTCCTATAAGACTTCTTTCCTCAGTTGTTAGATAACTCAGTTGCTCCAACCTTCACAGTCTATCTAGTGGGACTCTACCACTATGGTTGCTGGTAGATACAGATATGATCCTGGGATCTCATTACATTTAAAAAGCAGGTCTAGGGGGGAAAAGGGGTCATCTAAAGTAATATTAGCACAGAAGTGTGCACAGGAGCTGGGATTGGAGAGGCTTAAGGGAGATGGAAAATGCCTTCAGCAAAATTAGAAATGATAGAAATGATGTGTCAGCTATCAAAGACATTGACTAGCAGTAGGAATACACTAATAAAACTTGAAAACAGCAGCTCAAGGTGTTTGGTAGATTGTTTCCTTCATGTCTATTAAGCGATGGGAAGATAATATGAGAGAACAGGGAATATTCCCCAAACTTGCTTATGCCATTCTCCAACAAATCTGGTGTGGACCGTGTCACTGATCTTTTACTCAAGTTCTTAGTTTTGTACTCATTAACTTTACCTGTTAAGTAGAAAGTTCAAGAAAAAGCACCAGTCAAATGGCAGATCCCCACATACATTCTTTGGTAAACTTCACTTGTGTAATTACAATTAAACTTCCTGTGTGTCACAGCAGTGAATTGGATATTATAGCTGTCTGCTAACCTGGTTAAGAGTTTCTGCAGATCCTTCCCCAGTAAAAATCATATAGCTCCACTGTTTGTTATATGAAGAATGAAGTGGTTGAACCTGCAACAGGGACAGGATTCCTTTAGTGCTTTGAACTACAGTTCAAAGCCTTTTTCTCTAAGGAGTTGTGCTTGCTACATTTGAGATGGGGCTACTTGAAACGTTACTGCAGGTCTAGGTTCTTTAATTTCATCTGTCCTGTGTTGTTTCGGTGTTTCTGGTGTTGGGAGGTGAGTTTGCTACCTGCCCATCATGAGAGGCCTTTGTCTGCAACATAATCAGCTCTGCACCAGGTTAGCTTGAGCCTCTTGGTGGTCTCTGAGTTCTGTGTTCATGATCTGAAGTCCCTGCAGCCCAGCTTTGCTGGTATGCATCTGTGAGCAGAGAAACTGGAGGAAATGGGCCATCTCAAACAAAGTAAAGATTTATTCTAGTCCAGCAAAAAAACTAGACTTTTTAAAGAGGTGGAAACAGGGAATACATGAAACAATTATATGTCATAGTTTCCTTTCTGTCTGCTCTGTTTCCTTTCCCTAACAGCATTTAGGAATGTTCCTGCTGTTAGGGAGAGCCTTTAGAGTAACACCAATTTGCAACATGGATTCAGGTCTAAGAAAGATGGTGAAAATACTCTTGAGTGCCAATTTCACAGCTTGCTGTAAGGCTACTTGCTCTGGGCAGCCTATTTTGGGAGGTGCTACTTTTTGAAGAAGAGTGACTTCATCCTTTGACTTGAAATCAGGATTCTTGATTCTTATGAAAGCCATATTCCTCTCTGGTGTTCATGAAGAAACAGGTTTTAATTTTTCTAATGCAGATGCAGTAGCGACCCTTGTTGTGGGAATGCCTACTTTCAATATTCACGGCTTTCTCTGGTGTTCTGACTTTCCTCTGAACAGGGGTCTTTTATGTATGGAGGCTTTACTTGGCTCGTCTTTTTCCATTCAGCATAACACATTTTAGTACCCTTTCATGGTTCTGTAATATTTCACATTACTATGCATGAAGTATTAATGACACATGTACTCTGTTAAACTTATAGCCTTTGCCATATTTTTAGCTTTTTTATGGAGACTGTGTGATATATTAACAGTGAAGGCAGCTGCCAAAAGACTGCTTTGTCTGAACTACTGCTTCCACTCTCATCCTTCCATTTTGCCAGGTCAGGTACTCCAAACATCCCATTTCCTGTGCTGCTCTCTTTAATCTTCCATGTATCCTCTCTCTGTATTTGTCCGTAACTCTCTTATATACGTCCTCTGATTTCCATGCTGCCTTCCTTGCTTCCCCTTCCTGCCAGGACAGGAGAGCAGAACAGACTGTGTGATGAGCAGGAATTTGAGAGTGGGAGTAACAGGGGTGGCTTCAGGGTGCAGGATCTCTGAGGCATGCCCAGCTCAAGTGAGATGCTTGTGCCCTGCCTGTCTCCAGGGTAAATGAACGCTAGCTGTTTGGCAGTCTGAAGAAGGATGCAGCTTCCTATGTAGGAATAGTTTGTTGGCAGTAGAGTAAGCCAGTCTGGATTTCAAAAACCACTTCATACCAATTTCTGCTGTTCCATGATGTATGGAAGGATAGTTCATTTAATCTAGTATTTCTTAAAGAAAGCAAATCTGTCTGCATTATGCACAGCTTAAAATTCAACCTTTGTAACGTGTTTAACAAGGGGGATAATCCTTTTAGAGCATGATATGCTACTCAGGTGTTCAGTTAGCTATACATTGTTATCAGAAAGCCTTGCACATGACATAGCACCAGTTTTTTTTAATATTTATACTAGATTTATGTCTACTTGAATGAGTAGATTGATCCCAGTGTGCATGGGGTGTTGGAGGTGTTTCCCTGTTGGGATGCTGGGGTGCAGCTCAAAACCTTACAGAGCTAAGTGGTATTAGATCTTTGGCTGTACAGGTTTACTGTTGCTTTACAATGCTACTTGCTCATAAGTTATTTTCTTGCACACGCGAGGCCTAGAAATTTTGAAAGTGGTATCTAAGATAATGTTATGACTCTAGAAGTTGGGGGTAAGTAGATGATAGACATAGTGCCTGGGACTTAATGAATGCTGAGTTATTCCATCTGGGACCACCGCAGTGTTGGCTTCTTGTCAGTGAGTCCTGAAGGTTAGTTAACTGCTACACAAGTAATTCTAAGAAGCTGCTCTAGCAAGTAGGTTCGTTATACTGTGTGTGTTTGTCATGTCCGCATCTCCATCTCTTCAGCTGCATGGGAAATATTCTTGAACAAGACATGCTTGACAGGTGGGGAAAAGCAAACAAAGCCAAATGCTGGCCTCTTCCAAAGAAGGAAGCGTTACTACTTTGGCTGGAGCTCTATTGTTGCCATGTTAGCCATATAGAAAAATGGCGTGGAAAGGAAGGCTTGAATGTAGTTGGGAGTTCTCACAGTCTTGTTTCTGTGTTATTTGTGTTTGCGACAGTATCAGCCTTCTCCACATAAATACCCGGAAGGCAAAATTTCTTTTTTTTTCTGCAAAAGCTCCAATAAACAATCGCTTGGTGCCTGCTCTGCAAACTGACCCTCTTCCTGAGATAGAAATGTGAGGGCTTTGCTTGTTGTCAATGAGCCTGTCATGGTTTTCAACATGTTACTTTGCAAGAAATTCATTTCCAGTGATCAGCTTATAAACCTGCCATAAGGAAGTGTGTTTTCACACTAGTCTAGTGTACTTCTTGTTTTCAAACTCTCGAGGACGTAGAAATACACCAGATTTTTGGCAGCACATGGTTTAAAAATCAGCACCAACGTATCTATTGAACATCTCAAATGGGTAAAGGAAAGGGCAGGTTTCATCAGGGGTCAGTAAACAACGAACATCTGCCTTGCCAATCTTTTCTTTTGCTACAGTTTTGTGCAGTCCCAAAAATCCTTCAGACATATGTTGAACAGAGTTTCAAAGCGCCCAAGCCTCCTGCTTTTGCTGATATTTTGGCCAGTGCTTAACCCTGTGCAGTTCAGTTAGGATTTTTCTGAATGCAGCAGAATCAGATTGGACAGATTTGGCTAGTGTTCTGGGCTGGAAACTGAGGTCTCTGATCTCCAGGAGGTTAGATGAAGTATGGGCAGAAGCTTTCGAAGTCTCTTGTGCAGTTACCTGGGATAAACAGCTGACTGAGGTACTAACTGATGTTCTTCACCCCTTTTTGTCATATTTTGGCACGTGACATAAAATGTTTATTATGGAATGTCCCTGCTCTGTGTACGTTCTGCCCCAATTGGCCATAATAAATAGTTCCACAATGCTCTTTAGCCAAGTAAGTGATTGACCTAATAATGCATCTTGCTCTCTGCCTTGAAGCTCAGCTATGCCGTGCTGTATAGGACACAACAATGCTCTCTGAAGGTCAAGCTAAGCTAGTCTGCCAGAAGAGAATAGCCATCTGGTGACCCTTTGCTTAAAGCATCAGCCTTCCTTCCATAAACATGCAGTCAGTGGATTGCCAACAGATGCATTTAATTCTGAGCTTGGGCGCTGGGATAGAGCACAGAGAGAGAAGTGATCCATAACGAAGCTCTGTTCCAACCCATGTAAGGCTTTACTGGTAGACTGATGCCCAGCAGCAAACAAGCAGGTCAGCTCGCAGATCAGGAGGAGTAACTTACTCATGCTGCTCTGCCCTCTCAAAGGAGTGACAAAGTGAAGCTTGTGAGTAATCTTCAGGGACAGTCAAAAGTAGAATCAGTTAAAGTTACAATTGTCCAATGTGGACGTGTTTTGCTTTTAGTCTGTGTAACCCAGAAGGCTACCATCTCTTGGCTCAGCTTCATAAGCAGAAAATGAAAGGAGCCAAAGACAATATCGGAGCAAATGGGACGTGAGCACTGTTCCTAGAGCACTCTTTTTGTAATGTGGAAGCATACATCATTCTGTCCAATCTTTGCTTAATTTGTCAGAAACATCAGGTAGCGCAAATAGTGACACTGATCTTTGAGAGAGGTGTCCACTAGGGACTAAGAAGAAATGCATTGCCTTGTTTAACTCTATTAGATCTTCTGTATCTTAAAGTACTGGCTTGGCCACATCTGAATTGAAGGATGGCACTTTGCCTTTATGACTTGTGGTGAGGAGGAACTTTCTCCAGTTCTAATGAAGATCTGAATGTATGGTGAGAGAGAGCCTGCATGTTCTGTGCCTTTCATCCTGTACTCAGTAACTTCTCCAAAATACTGTAGAAATGTAACTATACTATCTTGGTGATGTTTCACACCCACTCGGGAAGGTTTTATGTAACTGCATACTGTAGTAGGGCAACAGGTTTCTACCTTTTAGACTTATGTATTGTTCTGAATGATACTGGAAAAACCACCTCTGATCTGTATCTTTGAAATGGAAAGAGAATTACAAATGTTGCAGATATAATCAAGTAGTATAGCTGATGACTAGATGCTGTTGAGGGGGGAAAAAAGAGGGAAGTATCTAAGATTTTTGGATTATTTCTCCATTTAAAAAATGCAGCTCTGTCAGAACTGAACAATTCCAGAAAGAAAGTTGATTTAAGTAAAATTTCACGCATTTGTATACCCTCCCTTCCCTTTAGTGAGTGAAGAAGCATTATTCTAGCAATGTCAAAATGTTCCATTTTGACACTTAAATTAAGCATTTTCATTCTAAAGGAACTTTTTAATTTGTGTGCACAACTAGCCAAGTCAAAATGTAAATGGAACAGTCTCATCATGATATATTTGGGTCTATTTTTGAAAGTATTTTTCTTGGAGAGCATATTCTGAAGTTTAGCTTTACTCTGTATAAATGAAATAAATAATGAAATCCTTCACAAAGCATAATATTTGTCTTTGTAACTCTAGTTACTTTAGTGTTAATCAGAGTTTCTACTCAAGAGAGCAGATCTTTTAAGGATTTCAGACCAGTGGAAAAGATCAGAAGTGTTGTTTGATTTGCTTATACGTTAATTTGTACTAACACACACATATTCAGTTTTCATAAAGAAGCCGTTCTGATGTATAGCAATTTCATCTCCACACCAGTCACAAATCTAATATGTAATAAATGACAACATATAGGACACATTTATGTCTCTGCTTGCTTGCTTATGGGATTTTCCCACAAACTATCAAAAAGAATCATGTGTCCTTTTAGCAGGGAAACATTGAATGAATACAACTAATGAGTCAGTAAAAATGCATAGACATTGATCTACTTAGTTATGAAAATTGTAGCCTGAGTTTTGGTAACTTTATTTTGATCACAGACTAAAATGGAATTTCTTACTCCAGTGTTCCAGTCCAGTGCTTGCTACATGGACTTGGTAGTTCTCCTCCAATAGAAGAGGGTCGTACCTGAACTAAATAGAGTGGCAAATGTTAAAAATCTTGCATGAAAGCAAAATTTAGGTGAAGGAATCCAAGTTCCTTCAGTCCTCAGCCTTCAGGCTCATTACTCCATGAACACAGATTCAGGACCTAAGTAAGAGTTTCTTCATGTCTTAGCACAACATGATGTTTTCTTTCATATCGGTGCCTCTCCCTCAATAGAGGAACCTTCCTTGGCCATGTAAGAGTTCTGGAGGGAAAAGTTCCTTTCACATGTCATCATGTAGCTGTGATACATGTAGCTGTCACAGCTCCCAATTTCCCATCGGAATCCTCCTGGATTTATTAGCCACTTCATGCCTGTCTTCAGATTCAAAGACTTTCTGCCTTTTGATTAATCTGGAGACTGCGACAGAATGTAAATAGGCCAATAATACAGTCTTCACCAGAACCAAGGTCCAGCTGGACTTAATGTCAGCAAGTAGCCAGACAGGTTTATTCCAGAAAGCCCACCTACCCCTGGGGATATTGTGTGGTACCACCCACAGCCAAGGAGTTGTGGGATATGGATGTTGGTTCTTTATGCTGCCCTTTTGTTGGATGATTGTACCACAAGCACATGACGGTGCTGAGTTGAATGACCCTTTCACAGCTGTCTCACTCTATACCAAGGTTTTGTTATTTCATCACTGATTTCAGGGAATCGGATTGTATTTACGGGGTCAAAGGTTTAAGTATCCACTGCATAATTCTCATAGTACTGTAGTGAGGCAGGCTTACATTAATACCACCTCATCTTGGAAGCCTTCAAAGCCTGTCATATGTCTGATAGTGTTTGGCACTTAGATATGACAGTGAATGGTAATTTGCAAGTGCCTCAAACAGACAGAAAATAGTTTTCATTATTTTTACTTGATTTGGAGTAGTGTCAAACACCCAATAAAAGCTCAGATATTGCTAGGGCTGTGGTGTTCCCTAATAGGCGACTGTGAGCAGGACAGCATGTCCCATCCTTTGCTCAGGACTTAGGAGATCGGGTTCCATTCCTGGACTTAGCATTGTTCTTCTGGACGACCTTAGCATAGGAAGCAACTTGTTTATTGGGTTTTGCAAAATGCTTTGAGAATTACATATGAAATGCTATATAGAGGGGAAGTATGACTGTTATGGTAATGGGTGCTGGGGAAACAGGTGTTACAAAAGAACAAGCGAGTGTCACAAATGAGGAGGAGGAGTAGGAAAGTGGTGGAGGGGGGAGAAGAGGTAGCTGCTGTTTCCTGCTGCTGTAGGACCTGGGTGAGGTTCTCAAGGTGCTCATGCCCTTGGCACTAGGACTTCAGACAAATCAGCCAGTCTGCTTTCACTTTGGCTTTCACAGCTCCTCTCTGCAGACCAAATGATGTACTCTTCCTTTGAATAAGCTATAATTACAGAAGAGCCCAGCGGCACTTTCCTGTGGTAATAATGGATATATCAGCATTTCCACAAAGTCCCTAGTGATGGATTTACAGCTCAGCCATTAGTATTAGCTACGCAGTGGGTGTATAAGCTGCTTGTCCAAAAGTATTAACAAATAGTTTAAAACAGCATAGCAAATTTTAGTAGGCCTTGTCTAGAAGCAAACTTGCACTGGTTTGATAAAGAGTGAATTTAACTTAGCTGGGTGAGAGCATTGCTTATTTGTATGTACATGCTCATAGTTGGCTTGAGGGTGACTTATTTCCGCCTATTCTGGTTCTAATAAACTAGAGGCTATGCAGAAATTCTATAAGGATTCCCTCTTCATGCATACCATCTGCTGTGCTGAACATCTCCAGTATCTTCTTTGGTTAAACAAAACAAGCTTCTGATGATACAAATAAGGGGCAGTACACAAAATCAATGTCTGTTTAATCAAACTAGTTTTGAACATACCTGCGGTTAAACTGTTAAAAGATTGTGCATAGACACAACCTAAAACTAAAGAAAGGAGAGATCATGCGATTCCAACTATATTGTTACTATAACTGTGTTAAAGCTGAAAAGGAATATCAGAACCTCTCGGCTCAGTTTAACACAGAACCACATAAATACTTTTATCCTCTCCTATCTACTTTATTACAATGGGTAGACATAAGAAAACATTAGTCTTCCATTTCTGTGACTTAAAAATTACATGCACGCTTACTGAAGTAATAAACGAAACCTTTGAATGTCAAAGGTAAAGCTGAAGGCTTCTTCCATGGAATGATCTTCAGTGTCAGGAGTTCCTGGTTCAGAAGGCACTTTCCTCTGGTAATGGAATCTGAGGCAGTGCTAATATCTATGGCTTTTCCCGTTCTGAGAAAATACTTTTGGCAGGGAGGGGGGAATTTGTTGGGTGTGATGATTTCCCTACAAGTAAGGAGTATGAAGCAATATAGGAGGCCTCATACTCTCATGAAAGCAAGATCCCCAGATTCCTTAAAGATCAAGTCAGATGCTGGGATGTGTGTAGGCTGGTAGACTGAGCCTAAGCCCTTGGGTAGTTTCCCAGTTCTATCTTGTCTTTGTATGCTTTATTTGCATTGCGATCCCTTTGCCTCGTTATGGCTTTAGAAGTCCTTCTGTAGAAGGCCTGTCTCTGCTCCTGTAGCTCCCAGTGCAATGGGTTCCACTGGAAACTTTGCTCACCACTATAATGTAAATATGTATTACTATTACTACTGTTATCACCTAATGAACTGAACAGAAAACTGAGAACATTCCAACAGAGCATAATGGAGGCTCTTGATCAGTTCTTAATCAAGACATGATCTGAACTGATTTTTTTTCCTTCTGTTTTCTGCTTCTAAATATGGTCTATGTTAAGAGCATTTAAGAAAATGGAGAAGAGACTGCTGTATAAGAACCCTTTTTTGTGGCACATGTGTTCATGTTGGAAACGGGTGCATGAAACACATTCAATAAAAGTTAGTTAGCCTATTAAGGTACTTTCTTCTCTTGAATAAAAAGAGTTTTAATTTATTGAAGGGTTATGTGAGACTGGTGATGAGTTACCTAAGATTACGCTCTTTTACCTCTGCTACCCATAGATGTAGGCTTTTGCCTCATAAGAAGATCTATTGATGATCAGCAGTGGAGCTACTGAACAGCTGGAAGTGTTCTGCTTTTCTCTTTAACATAGCAGAAACCTTGCAATGAAGAATGAAATGACTTATATACAGAATGCACGGAAGTGGCCTGATTCTATAACTTCAGAGCTTCATAGCACTACTACTACTCACACTACCATTACAATAAATATTGGCACAATTCAATGATGTGCTGTGAAATATGATCATGCTAGCATCTGTACAGAAACCAGTACATGGGAGCTAGTAAATACCACAGCAGATACTGAACAGGGTAACCAAATAGCAAAAAAAAAATTGCATGTGTGCCCTGTTGAACCCTTGTGAAGGTGTCTCAGCCATCTGACTGATCAGTTTTCAGAGGGAGATGTGAGTCTGCACAGAAGGCAGGATCCAGTGCATAGCAGACTTCCAGAAAAAAGAAAGTTCTAAGAATTTTATGTATATTTTGTGCTCTGTGTGTGGAAACCCTTTCATTCCCCATGAAAATGATCCTGGCGCTTCTGCTTCATGTTGTCAGGCCAAGTGAGGTTGGTCCCCGTAGAGTTTGCTTCTGTAAGGCTAGGACTGAGGGTGCTGTTCAGTGACTTGATTGAATTCACACAACTTAATATACAAGAGGATGCTTCTGAAAATCCTCAGTATAACATTTTTCTTGTAATTGAATAATATTGCAGACTTCTTAGACGCTCAACCCATTCCATATTTAATGCTTTCAGAATTAATAACTGATTCAGTTTGGGACGTGATGAACGTCCATGTCATAGTCTAATCATATCTGGCTTTTGTTCCAGCATATTCCAGAGACAAAACATTCTTTTATGACTGTCCTAGACTATGCATTTTTAAAAACACAGAATAAAAAGTCTTGGCAGCAATCCAGTCCCTAGAATGATATTCATTCCAGGAATATTTTTATGACCACTTCTTGCTGTTCATCCTCCTGCTATTCTTCAGCTTCTTGTTCTTGTTACAATTGAGACATCCTTTTTTGTCATTTAAAAAATTGTATCTGGTTTCAGGTTACTCCAATAAAAAGACATAAATTCTACTGATAAAAGCTATTTATTTACATACATTTATTCACAAACCATCACTGTCCTCGAAACTTCACAATGCAAGTTGGAAGGAAGCAATAAAGCCAGAGTATGATTATGTATTCTAATCTTCATCCCTTATGAGATACTCGTATGAGCTACACATACTCTCATTTCAATAGAGGAACACTTTATCATAGGGAGAGTTGCAGGGATGGCAAAGAACCAGATTTTTCTGGTGTTACTCGAGCCTGAGTAACTCAACATTTGCCTACCCTGCCCATGCTTGAAGATGTTATACCAAGCTATTAGAGTGATTGCCATGTAGGGTACCCTAAATAGTCTCAGAAATCAGTTCAAAGGTAGTATGTGCCTAAGTGAATACTGTATAGGTCTAATAGGGCTTGGGAAATTTGACCCATGACAAGATAGAGTCCAAAAGAACCTTTCTAAGGATGTTAGGACTTATAAAAATAAATCCATGCAGTTACTGTCAGTAATAAAGTTAATGACACGTGAATAACAATGCTTAAAAAAAGAGAATTTGGTCTTAACAAAACGTGCGTTCCTTGAAGTTGTTTCAATTATTGATTACTAGATTATGGTATTGGCAATAACTCAGAATTCTTGAAATGTTTTAAAGTAGCCTTTACACTTTGATACAGGGAGATTGCAGAGATGCTTGTTCAGCAAGATGGGAGGCATATGTAAATAACTGACTTTTGGCTTTTAGTTTCTTCGTCGTAATAGTTACTTCAATTAACACTCTCCTATGGGAGAAGAGATTTTGACCTTTGGCTTTGAGATCACCAGTGTTTGGAACATCTTTTTCTAAGAAACAAAATTTAATATTAAGAAGGCAATCATATGCAAACTGGCAAGAATCAATGCTTGTATACATTCTGACATTGAATAGCACCTTGTTAAAGGGACAATTCCAAGGTGATAGCTTGTAAACTTTTGGGTTTTAGGGCAGGAAGGTTCAAAATGATTATCTAGTACTGCTTAACAGGTCATGGAAATTTAGTCTTTCCTTTTGGATGTAAGCGTATAAGACCAAGTCTGTCACTGACACGTTAGTGCTCCTACTCTCTTCAAATGTTTTGTCTTCTCATAGCAACCTATAGCTTTTTTGCTTCAGGAGTACCTCATCCTTTTATGTATATATTCAATCAAAAGATAGTTCTGATTTTGTAATTGATGCATTCTAATGGGAAAAATAGAAAGTGCAGTGACTAGCATGATAGATTTCTCATCACTTGCAGGCTTTAAATCAAGGTTTGGTATCATTTTAAGAGATACTCTTTATCTCATTAAGAAGGCATGGGTTTTGATAGTGGACAAACAGGAGGCAATTCAATGCCATGAGTTATGGAGGCATGTCTGACTAGATGAACAAATGATCCCTTCTGGCCTTCAGATTGCTAAATTATTTCATGCATGCTAACCATAGTTTACAGTAAATGTGTGCTGTGGAAATTACCAACATAATGATACAGGCTATAACACTTGCTGAGTTTTAGGGCTTTTCTTTTTATTTTTCCACAAAAGGTCCCAAAATGTCAAAAGAGCTATGTAACAAGATAACATGTAGCGAATGATATTACCTATGTTATTCTAAGTCAAGGCAAAAGAATTTGCTTCTGTGTCCCTGTGAGGAAAAAGTGAAGATTCCTGTAATAGCTGGTGTGTTCATAATAATTAAGGGCTAAAGACATGTGATTGTTAGATTAGAAGGGTGATGATACTGGTGCACTTTTGTGCAAAAATTATGTGTTCCCCTTCCAACTCTTGCCTATTGCTAGCTGGCTAGCTAAAACAAATAACACTGCATGCTAAATATAAGTGGCTAGATCCTACTGTGGATCCATCTGCAAACATGCCACATGCCAGTTGCTTTAGGTATGGTATCTTGGCATAGAGGTCTGTTTACAGGGAAAGCCTCTCTTTTTTTTTTTTGCTGCCCTAATTGTTTCCATGTATTTCATACCTGCACTTCTCCCATTTCATGGACATAAGAGCAATTAGACAAGAACTTACAAGCTCAGCAAAGTTAGAGGAGTAGTTTATAAACAAATCAGGGTTGCTCACTAGGCATATTTTCTTGGATCTGGTGAAATGGTAAATGCAGTCATCTCAATTAGTCTAACCAGTGAGAGGGGATGGGATGACCTGGATAAAGAAAACACAGATACTACAAAACAGATGTCAACTAGTCAATAAGATTCTACGATAAAGGCATCTTAGGTAAAAAGTTTATGATGCTTCTGGCTTAGTTTCACAGGTGATAATAAGCTCTTGAGCTGGGAATACTACATAGTGCACTGACACCTATATCTTAGCCCAAGTCTACCACGTATGGTATGAACTCATTTGCCTTGTGCCACAGCCCTAAGAAATCCCAGTTCTCATCAACGACTCTGTGTTCAGGCACACTGCTGTGGGTATGAGCTATGCAGCTCCTGGCCATGTGCTAGCTGAGTTGGATCTAGCTTAGGTGGTCTCCATACTGAAGTCGCCAGGGTTTCTGGTGATAGCATTAGCATGTATGTGACCCTCTCGGCAGTTATAGCATAGTTGATCTGCTGCATGGTTACCCTGCCCATGGACGAAACAGTTGACTATGCGCAAGATTTTCTTGGGGTCTAGTTTAACAGTAAATGCTCTTATCTGTTCTTCATTTTGGCTCTTTAAATTGTTGATTTCTGTGTGTTTTTTTCAAAATGTATGGGTTTTTGCATACATCCTTGGCCACGATTTTCTCTCCTTTCTGCTCCTGTTCCTTATATTAGATATATTAGTGATGGTAGGAGTACCAGCAAAGGCATATGTGCAAGTGTTGCACCCAAATTGTAAAGCAATCTGGACCTTTTTGGTTTTCAAGGCTTTTATGTATATGAGCCTATCTGTAAGTCTGGTTATAACACAGGGCTCCTATTCGGGACCCTTATGCCGAGCACTAGCAATATGTATGCAGGTAACTCCAGTGAAATCCACTGGGCTACCAGGATATGTAAATCATGAGAAAGGGTTGGAGAACGAGGTCTTGAATATATAGTGGGCAAATGTGCATGGCTATCCGCTATCTTGGTAAAGTTAAGTTTTCCGCACTGAAGCCAAAAGTTTTAGGAATCAAGCCCTTGTCTATTTTGTCACTGTCAAACCTGCGGAGGACAACGCTGATACAGATCTACTTTGTAAATGTCTAAGGAGTTGTTTTTTAAGAAGAGCCAGGTACATGTATACTAGTCATCTCCTTAGCACGGAGCCTCTCCAGCACTCTAACCCTATACTTTAGTCACTACTGACAGGTAGAGGGCAAATTTGCATAATGAACTGTTTAAATATTCAGTTTTATCAAGGCTTCAAGGCACTATTTGTCCTCCGCATCTTCAATAGCTAGTGACCCTATCTAAATCAACATCATTTGTCAAATCAAATTAGGCTTGTTGTTAATTTCAGACAGTGATGTTCATCTTTTTGATGCTTTCAAACAACTCTGAGGTAAATCCCTGTGACATAATGCTACTTAGATATGCTAAATGAGTCACTTGTTCAATGCTGCAATTGTCAGAAAAATATGAAACTTAGCTCTAAGGTAAATATTGTTGGGTCACTTGAAATGTATGCAAATTTGACATTTCTCTACTGATTAGCATATCTACACATCAAAGTTTTCTATATATCACATCAGATATTTTTGATTCAGGAGAGTTAAGGTCAGTGGCACTTGGCATACTCTTTATTTTGCATCAAACAAGAAAAGAAATGAAAATCTTAGGGAAACTTTCTAGCTCAAACCTTACTTTGCTAAAACAAGAAATAGAGCCTTGCAGAAGAGTATTAGAAGATAGCAGAGGTTCTTGTTTTTTAGTATAAAACTAATAAAGAAGCATGAAAGAATTATCCACTTACCTAGTGAGTGTCAAAAGAAGAAAAAAACAAAGGAAGAGACTGGGTATTTGGGTTCAGAAATGGTAAAAGGCTTCTCTTAACCTGTACAATGACTCTTTCTATATGAAGTGAACAGCTGCATATGTATGTATGTTTGTTGCCTTTGAAATGAATCTGTTGTTGATAAACAAATAATAGAAGGTATATCTTGTTCTTCTAAAAGTTGCACCTTGATTTGTGCTTTAATTGCTCTGGTGGGAATTTTGCCTATCCTGTAGAGTGCAAGATGAGCCCCCAAATCTCTGAGAATTTGATGGAGTGGTACAGTTCATAAGTTGCTTAGCTCAGTGATTGCTTCCATAGATGCTAATATAGCTGGCCACAAGAGTTAATTGTTCACGTATTTTGCACATCAGGCCTTTAGAGATCATCAATAAATTGTCAGCGGATTCAGATCTCCAAAACTTTCTGTGAAAATCCATTATATACAGTGAAAGATGGGTATAGTTTGAATGGTCTTAGGCCGCCATGTACATAATCACAGAGAAGATAATTTATGTAACTCCTTTGAAATCCTGATGGCTGAACAGTTCTGTGTCAATGAGGGTAAAAAAAGTACACAGCAAGCAGTGAGTAGATGCTAAAAATCCTAAAGTGTTTCTTGCTGGAGAGTAAACTGAGTGCACATGTACAGCAACTTTCTGTTCTGCTACTGTGGAATAACTTCAGTCATGTAGATTTTTCTTTTGAAAAAGGTGAACGTAACTCATCTGCGATACACAATGAATGCCAGCAAAATTTTGTTTTAAAAATAAAAGAAACATTTTTTCGAATTATTGGAGCGGAAGGATGTGTCAGACACCATGAACATATGTTTATTTTTCTTTTTTTCTCCTGTAACTGAAACTTAGCCAAAAAGTGTTTCCTTTTCCTTTACATTGTGTGAGAGAGTGTGTGTGTGCATGTATATATCTGTAAATTTTGTATTTACCCTTGTGTAGAGACCTGGCATACTACATTCTAAAAATGATTGAATGGACTTACTAGACTCCAGAAAATAAGAAGTCAAAATGTTGGTTGATCCATTATTGCTGCAGGGCATATACCATCACTCAGCTACATTAGTAGCTGATGTTTGATAAATCAATAATAGCTTTTATCTTCTAAGTAAAATATATTTTATTCTCTTCTGCCTTTCCCTTGATGGGTGATATAAAACTAGGAACTGAATACATGTTCTTAAGGCAAGAATTTAAAAACTATTTTGGTGTAAGATTCACATTTGCAAGCTGCCCATGCTTCCCATATTGGCAATGATTTTGACAAATGTAAAAAAGTCACTAATATTTTGACACTTTCACTGCCCAACTATGATACCAGCTGGCTGTGAATTCAGTTATTCATTGTTCTGCTGTATTTTAAAGACTGGTCCAGAGCCAATGTACTGGACCAGCTCCATTCATTCATTTTCAAGATTGAAGTCTCAGCTAACTGTAGTGGCCATTTTTCAAATAGATCTGGAATCCTCTTTGAATTTAACAGGATCATACACAATAGAAAAAAGCAAGTGTGCATTTAGATTTAAAGCTACTCTCTTCAAGGGAAAGATTATATATATTTCAGCATAAATCAAGCTAGTTTTCACAAGATTTCTAAATGTGTTCTTCTTCTTTAAGTCATGATCAGTGTTTTCTTCACAGTAAAACAAGCAAAAACAAATAAAATATTTATAGTAATTAGATGGATTTAAAATAATATTAAACTAAAGGAAAACTGCTGTTCTGAAATTTTTTTAAAAAACAGTCACTATACTGGTCATGCTGCCTGAGGTTTACCATAACTCAACAGTTACTTTTAAAGAAACCAGAAAGAAACTTACACATTTTTGGTTTCAGGTAAACATGTATAAATTTTAAATATACTGAGATGGAGCTCTCATAAGTCCTTAGTGCATCTGCAGTGCAGACCAGAAGTACAGGACACTTGGTAAGGACAATCTCTTCGTAGCTGAGTGTTCTGGAGAGAGGTATATGTTGAAGTTTGCAGATCCTTTTGAAGTGCCCTTCTTTAACAAATATAGTAAAAATGTGCTTACTTAGTAAGTCTTCTTCATTGTGCCTACTATCATTTTACAATATTTTCCAGAGCCAGTAACAATATTCATCCCTCTGGCTTGTAACTCACTGATTAAAAAACAGATTGCCAGCAGTCATCTGCTATTGTCTGGCTTCTTAAATTCTGTTTCTGGTTTAATTTACTTGATTGTTGCATACACTATTCATGAGTTCTATAATATTCCAAACTTTAATTTCAACAGATTAATTTTTACTAATTATTCAACATTTGAACCTGCACATGAGAATTCTACTGTATGCACCATCCTGAGGCATAGAAGGCAATGTCGAATCGTTTTCTGATTTCAAGTGGAAAACAAACTAATTATGTGGAAATATGATAATATATTGTGCTGCAGGGACCAGCCCTTTGTCTGTTTAGAAATGTTTACTTATGATCGGCTCCCTGTGTTATTTCTTCCAGGAGGAGCTGCCCTTTCTTAATGCATAAACATTATTGACTGGTCCATGATTCTTTACATCAAGTAAGCTGATTTACATAATTTTATATTACTTCCGTCTGGTGGAAACAAACAAGACATCCCGGGAAAGTAATAATTGAGCTAGCTGTAGCAATCTTCTGGAAAGATAAGACACGGAAGTCCTTGGAAATGGAGGACCACTTATTTCTCTTATTTCTCCTGCTTTTTTTTTAATGGTCATGCAGCTTTACCCCTGTTCTATTTGATTTTGTGTGTTTCAGCATCCAGAATTTTATCACAGCATGGTGTAAATCAGCCATCAAAAAACTGAAGTAGAACATACTTTCTCTGGTTTTCTGCTGAGGTACCCCAACTGAAATGAATCAGGTGACACAGGCGCTGTGAAATATCTCAGTAGGGGGACAAGGCCAGGCGTTGGTTGGGAGCTGTGTGGTGCAGTTCCACTGTGGTTAGTGAAAGTGTGTTTCAGTTTACCATGTCTCAGTGTTACTGTGCTAAAAACAGTGGTGACACAGCAGAACCTCACTGTAGTGCTGATCAGCAGAAAAAGACATGATTTAATTTAATATAAAGGGGGAGAGTAAAAATAAATAAGTAGTGCACTTTTGCATCCCATGCCATATGAATGCAGTAAGTGCTACAAATTGAAAGGTTGAAATATGTTTTCAGAAATTAATCACCAGAGAAAACTCTATAAGAGTAAATTAGAGAAATCAAGTTTCTTAAGGGATCCTGATCATCAGTAGCATTATGTAGCAAGCTAAGGATCTGCAAAAACAGATATCAGCACTGATCCAGGAAGAGCAAGTCCAGACCCTAGAGGTACATTTTAATAGATCGTGGGTGATACAGCACATTTTACATGAAATACAGTTTAGAATATATCATATAATAATTTAATTCCCCCTAGAAAGCCAGGTCTGAAATAACAAGGTGGGTATTTGGGTTTGCATCCTTTTCTCAATAACTTGTAGTTTTATGAAACTGAAAATTCTATACAGTATCTAATGCATTCCACTATTTATCCCATTTACTTTCTGCTTTATGATGACAAAGCAGTCAGTAGGCAATCCTGCTTTCTGGTTTGTGTGTATTTTTTCTATTATTTCTACTATGGCGTTGCCTAAAGACCCTAGGTGTGATCGAAGTTCTCTGTGTTAAGTACTGTACATGTGACTAATACAACCAAAATCCCCATCCTAAAAGTTCTCATTTGTAGGATTAAAATTTAATAATGTCTAGCATTTATTTAGCTATTTTCTTTGGTATCTCTACTAAAAGTTTGCAATTACATTATCCCTATTTTAACATGGAAAAAATGAGTCAATTCTGTGACCAGAAGTTATTTCAGTCCTCTCTGAAAGAAAGTCTTACTTTGTCATTGTAACCCAGCAGGCTGTGTTTTCCCTCTGCTGCAGCATTACTTAGCATGTTGGAAGGGCAACAACAGAAAATATGGAAGAAAGGAAGCTGTTTTCCCTGTCCCATGACATTCAGTGGATTCTGCTATGGCCTGCAGCCATACTACTGACTCTAGGCTGTGATCTCATCTGATCTCTGTGTCAGATCAGGTCAGTCCTTGGCTGAGAGATGTTCCTGGAAAGATCTGAGATGTTTAAAGAAGTATGAGAGGTGACTAAGGTAGTGCTCTTTCTATTAGCCAGGGCTGGACCAGATCCGCTTGCCTGGGGTCAGTGAAGAGGTTTCTGCCGTCTTGAGCACTACACCGGCAACCAGCATCCTCATTGGCACTGTGAGAAGAGCTCAACTGTTAAAGGTGCATGGTATCATCATAGACATGCATGGATTTTGGATACATGGAAACAGACATTTTCCTAATGAGGAACAGTGATCACAGAATCACAGAATCGTTTAGGTTGGAAGGGACCTCTGGAGATCATCTAGTCCAACCTCCCTGCTCAAGCAGGGTCCTCTAGAGCATATTGCCCAGGATCACATCCAGACGGCTTTTGAATATCTCCAGGGAAGGAGACTCCACTACCTCTCTGGGCAACCTGTTCCAATGCTCTGTCACCCTCACAGTGAAGAATTTTTTTCTCAGGTTTAGGTGGAACTTCCTGTGGTTCAGTTTATGCCCGTTGCCTCTTGATATATATGATATATGCCCTCTTGATATATGCCTCTTGATATATATGATATGATATATATCAAACATGCACAAAATTCTATTTTAAAGTAGCATAGGGGCAAGCCCGGGTGAGACTGGAGCTGGCAGCAGCTGATGTGTAATGCTGTGTAAATGTGGTCTCTGCCCTGGGTGGGGGGCACATGATCTAGCAAGTCAAGTGACTCGGGAAGCAAACAGGAATCAGTATTCATTTTCATATATGCGTATCTGCCCATTGTTAAAACTATATAGAGAAAAAATTAGCAATAATTCCTAGCAGTTGATAGAGTCGATCGTGCTAGCGTTGCAGCACCTCACAGTATCCGTTACAAGTGCTGTTGCTCCACTTCACAGGTTGGGAATGGTGCAATGAAATACTTTGATCAGGACCAGGTAAGAACATTTCTAGCAGCACAAGAACATGAAACCGTATCTTCTATGTCCTGAGCTAATACCAGAAAAAAGGACAATCTTTCCTCTCTTGGTTTATGCTCTTTGAGTCCCCTCGATTCAGCTATCACTGATTACTACTTTTCCTGGGCAATTTTTTTGCCAGGAAGAGAAGCTTCCAATTTTTTTCAGAACTATGAATGTATATGACTATAAAATGAAAAAGGGAGGATTTTCACATGCTAATGCGTCAAACAATTTTTTTTTCCTTTTGAGCTTGCCTCTGGCATTACCAAGTAGGAAGTCAGCAGGTGGTGCTGTCCCATGTTCCCTGTTAGCCCAGAAGAGGAGGCAAGAGCAAAAAAAATCCATGTGCTTTCCATGCCCAGATTGTGCCAGGCCCAGATTTACTGGGTGGCTACCCTGGAGACCTGAGAGTAATTTCAGGTGCTGATGCAGTTGCCTGGGCAGCATTAAAGTAGGAGATCCAGGGCTTGCTAGAGGAAAGAAAGGAGCCAGGAACAATTTAAGAGGGGCTAATGGCCAGAAGAGTGGTGGGAGGAGAACTGCGAAGTCTGAAGTCTGCATCTGATGGAGGGGTGCCACCATCAGCTTCCCCCTTCTCCCATTAGCGCTGTTTAAATCCTGAGCTAGAGAGCAGCTGACAGCAGCATGTCTGGCATGTAAGTGCAAACTATGGGATCCTGCAAAGCTCTGGAGATGATGGGGTGTGGGATACGGTGAGCTGTGAGGTGCTAATGCATTTTGCCTCACATCTGTGCAGGCTAGCGCTGTGTGTGCAGTTAATGCCTCTCCGCTGACATGCATGAGGCATGTTAATTCCTGGCAACTTTGAGCATGTGCCTGTGTTCTGATTAAGTTTTGATGCAATTGCTTTCTACGTGTGCCATTGCAAGCAGCAGGAAAGTTTGTTCTCTGCTTTTATGTCCTATGTTAAGCCTGAGATGTTCCTTGTGTTTCAAGCATGAGTGTTTTGGCTGAGATCTCTGATGGTGTTAGGTGATTTTTGCTCAAAGAGTGGAAGAGAGGCAGTGTGGCAAGAGGCATCCTTGTTTCTGTGCTCCTTGGCAGAAGGAGCTTTTTCAAATATTCCCTCTAGCTATATTCAGAGTCCCTTCCTTCTTGGTTGGAAAAAAAAATGGTTTAGCATTTTCCCTTCTTCCTATGCGCCTGTGTCTTCATGGAAGGACAAATCTGTCCCCCTACCTTTGGATCCCAGGTAGCCACCCATGTCTCAATAGTCCACTGTGGATTTGCCTTCTGTCTCCTACTTCGGCTCCACTCTCTTCACTGCTTTAGCTCAGCTGTCACAGCAGGAGAGGGATCTCAGGCAATTTTCTGCGAAGGACAGGCTCATGCTCCACTGTGGTTTGTCATAACTAATCCATAGAAACCCTTGGGAAGCCAAGAAATGGTATTAGGCTGCAGTCAAGTTGCCTAAACTGGGGCACCTTTTGTGCCCTCTCTGTTGAGGATACATTTTGGTAACAATAGGTTTATCAAGTACAGAGTTCAGGGCACAGAAACTTGCTGAGAAGGGCTGAGAATCACCCACATGTGGAGATGGCGGTAGCTGTTTCTAGGCATGTAATAGCACATCCATCAGATCTTGCAGGCAGCTTTTATACACAATCCACACCCTTTTCCAGAGTGTACGGAAATTGGTTAGCCTGGCTGCTGTATCAGAAAATGCTGTAAATAGCAGGATGTTGAGCATGCTTGGATTTACCTTATATGGTTTTTGCTGTGTCTCTACAACTCGTGCCACCCATACTGGATTTCACTGGAAAGAAGCCTGCTATGGTTAATAACTTGACTAATATATGTTGATAGACTCTTGTTGAAGGAATGACTGATCCAAAGCCTGTTGAAATTAATGCAAAGAATATCCTTGTCTCCGGTGGGCTTTGGATCAGGCCCAGGTTCATAAGCATAATATTGCTGCCTTTTTTAATAATTTTGTAAGAATGGGCTGATTTTTACCTTTGTGCAGCAAACCATAGCTGAGGAGAGTAAGGAAGAAGGGAAGACAAGCAGAACCACAGAATCTATGCTAAAGGATTTAAAAATGAAAAATACATTAAAAATGCAGTATATAAGCAAAAATGGACTAGCTTGCTGTTGAAGGGTGAAAGAGGAAACTTTATTATTTTAATATATACCAGACAAAGACAAGCACAAATCAGGTCACGTCTGAGAGCAGCTAAGAGAGCCATAGCCTTGGTTTATACTGAAGTGTTGTAGCAAATATTTTGGTCTAAAGGAAGGAATAAGAGAAGGAAAGAGTCAGATCCGGCACGTATGCTTATACCTGTCTGTGTGAAGCTATACCTTAGTTAGCTATTGTGACATTTTAACCTGACTTAAATATATATCTTTGACAATAGGAAATCATGTATTTATAAAGCCCTTGCCCCTCACTATACTCAGGGGTCTTTTAAAGAGTTCAGAAAATTGGTACAAACTGTTCTGAAAAATTTTGTGCCATTCTCGCAAAAGCAATCTGAGTCCTACTCACTCTGTAAGGCATGTAAATCAAACTGTACTGGGACTGGAAGGAAACCGAGATCTGTAGCGGGGAAAGACAATTTTCTCCCATGAGCAGAATAAGTCTAGGCTGGCGCTGTGTGAATGGACTCCTGGACATGTCAGGACTCCTGGTGAAACCAGGAGTCCTGCCTGGTCACACAAATCCACCTGTATGTATCAACTTGCAAGACTGCAGCCTTGAAGGGTGCCGCTCAGTCGTCCTCCTGGTGTTTCTGTAAGTACTGGCTTTTTCTCATTTTTCTAATGGGCGGCGTTTGATTGGTCCATAAAAATTTTTTTCTTGGGGAAAGTTTGTCCTTTAGGGACTAACAGATGAGCTGAAAGATAATGTGGTTGTGCCTTTCAGGACTCTCTGAATTGAGTCAATTTTCTGTGAGACTGGACCTGTGCAGCAACAGTATATGTATGGAGTCTCCTGGAAGGAGCATTATCATGGAATCTCTTACAGAAAAACAGTTCTTCCTTGGGCGACTTTGCCTTCTAACACCCACTATGCAATCAAGAAGAAGCTATATGTATGAGAGCGGGAAATTGCAAATATGCAAGTCTGGGCCATCCACATTAAACACCCAAGAGGGGGAAACAAACCCCCTCATTTTCCTTCAGGAGGAGACATGAGTAAGAGATGTCAGTGCGGCTATGACATCTGTTTACATGGGGATTTTATGCACCTGTTCACTAGGCAATAACAAATGCTTACCATGGTGGTAGCTGTATCACACGGTACATATGCTGCTTCTGACATACATAACACCTCTTTAAGGAAACACATGGCCCCATATGTCATGAGAACTTGTTTACATTCTACAATACAGTAATGGAAAATATGTTTCATAATAAATGTTTTCGTCATTTTTCTGTTTAAGGAAAGAATGGGAGTTTTACACCCTAGCTGTCAATCTATGTGTTCTCCCTCATTGTTCTCATAATTCGATGTGTGGTCATGAACTAAACTTCCAAACTGCATTCAAGGTTCAGAAAAGTTTGGATCCGCATAATTGCGATATGTATTTGGTTGCAAATCAGAATATTTACTTATTTCACCCTCTAGCAAATGTTCAATTTCTGGTCACTGTGACAAGAGCAAATGCCATGTATAGCCTGCTTACAACCCTTAGATACTGAAGCCATGTCAGGTAGAGTAGTCAGTGGTTTTATAGCCGTATATTTCAGTTCAGTCACCTTGGAACCAGGAAAAGAAATTATATTACTGCATATCCAAAAGCTTAAGCAGGTCACCAACGTCCTTCCCTAGATCATAGAATAATTTCAGTTGGAAAAGACTTCTGAAGGCTGTCTAGTCCAACCTCTTGAGAAATTAATTATTTATTTTTAATAGGATTGTAGGCAACTTGGATACAGTTTGGTTCAAACCATTCACTTACGCTGCCATTTGAAGGCTTTTACTTCTATTTGTTTTTCCACTTTCAGTTGACAGTGTTTCCACCACTAAGACTCCTCAGGCAAAGGTATCTGAATCCTCCACTCAGTCCTCACTGCTGGGACAAGATTGTGTCCTATAGTTAAACTGGTAGTATTTTAAGAACTGAAGCAAATAAGCTTTTATTTCCCATGGAAGGCAGGTCCAAGAATTGGTAATCCTTTTTATAGGGAAGATTTTTTCTTAATACTTACCCTAACTGTGTCACCTTCCAGGATTTATTTTTGTGTTTTTAGTTATTCCTTTTCAGATCTAACCTTGCGTTGCATTTGTGGACCTAGCTAGCAGGAATGAAAATCAGACTCTACCTTGCAAGGGGGGACCACTCATTTACTGACAATATTGAAGTGTGAATGTTAGAGCTACAGATACATACAGAATTTTTCTTCTTTTAATCTAATGAATCATACATTAATGAGTTGTTCTAATATTTCTTTTCTCTGTTCAGCCCTTTTGCAAGCAGTATTACTCACTATTTCAGCAGTCCACTTAAAGAACAAATGAATAGATCTTTTTTTCCAAAATATGTTAGCCTAAATTTGTTAATTCTGTTTGTGAGTAGATGTAGTGTTGTGTAACAACAAAAGAATTTTCAGAATAATTGCATAACTTGTCCTCCCCTGAGTACTTCTTATACCTTATCTCTTAGTGAAAACAATACTGAAAACTTGGCAACAGGGGCTATATTAAAAGCTGTTGTTTTAGCGGTGTGGGGAGGATTTTTATTTTATGGCAGAAGCAGACTGAATGTTAGAAGTACCCAAGTTTCACATACCTGGGACATGATACAAAATCAAAAGGGCAGATGCAGAATATCTGTCAAAGACTAATTCAAACTAGGGGTGTGTTTTTATTTAGTTAGTTATTTTTAAGAAAAAATAACAACCTAAAGCTAAAGGGGCGTCACTAATGATATTTAATTTGCAGAATAGGGATGGAGTGGCAGCACTCCTGGATTCTAACTGTGCTGTGATCTTCCAGTATTAATACCTACCAACGTCTGTAGCAGGTTGGACTAAAATATTGCTAACCTTGGAGTCTCAAGGAAATGCAGGCTGCTTCCTTCCATGGTCTGTCCTCCCATCCTTCAGCAATCAGTAGATTGAAGATCCCGAGTTAGTATTTGCATCCTTTCTGTCATCTTTGGTAGCCCTTTTTGCCCGAGTTTGTATAATCCCTTCCTATTTTTTAACTGGTTTATGTTTTTGGTCCCTGCAACTTTCCTTGACGAGGAGTTCCGTGGGGAACTGTGCAGTACCTGCAAGAATACCTTGTTTTCACAAATACAAATGTGAAAATAAGTCCTGAGATATGCTGTACATGATCAGCAGCACAGACCAGCCTTATTACAGGCCTGTGGCATATTGGGAAAGAAGCCTGGGGCTAGAGGAGATCAGGCAGGAGTGACTGGGGTCACTGGAGCCTAGTGCAGCAGGCTAAGCATGAGGGCCCTAAGGATAGGAAAAGTGATGAACTTCCTTCCTCTTTTAATACCTTTGCATGTGCAGAACCTGCACTGCTGCTGATTAGTAATGATTATTAGTTTACACTTACACATGTATCACATCTGTTTAAATAAAAGGCACTTTTTTTCTTTATTTTAAGCTATTTGATAATGTCTTTGGATAGCTTTAGTTTTAGTCTTCTGAGAAATAGTAAATAATATTTCTCTGTGTGGGTTTTTTTTTTTTTTTTGCATTTGTTTAGATTTTATGCAGCGCAGTATTTATTCCTCTCCACCAATCCCTCCCTCCCAGACTGTAAAATCCTAGTCTATTTTGGCTAAGCTTGGAGAAGTGGCATACCTCTGAGAGGTGCTCTGACAACAGAGGGAACAGAGCAATTTAAAGCCTCCTTATGGTTTGTATAAATAGTAAAAATGATTAAAAAACAAAAATGGGTTAAACTGTACTTTTAGTGACACTTTTTGGCTTCTGCTATCTGTGTTTGTATGGACTTGTGTGATGTGTTAAGGCATGTGTTAACTTACTTACAAAGATGTCAGTAGCAAACTATGATATATGTTCTCAGTTAATCTATTAGCTGAGCAAGTACCCTCATGTTTTACATTTCAAACATGCTAATCTAGTGTAGTCAGAAGTGCTGCCACACAAAAAATACCCTTGCTAAAGTAACACTTATTGTAGAAAGTCTGAAACTTGCACCCAGGATAGAGCAGAACAGCTATGAACTTTAGCATCTGCAGGGCAAAACTTAATCCTGCTCTTGACTTACACCCACAGTGTCACTAGGAAAAATAAAAACAACACATCCCAAACTATCTAATCCTTGCAGTCTGCCTAACAAAGAGGAATATGATATATTCTTTTAATAACTCGAGAAGCCTTAGGCCCTAACTCAACAAAGCATACAAGTCTCACTGACTTCAAGGATCCTTCATTTAAGCGTGCACTTCCTGGCCTTGTTGAATTGGGGCCGTAGATGTCATGATAATGTGTATCCCATTAAAAACTGTCCTAACTAAAAGCATGGGCTTATCAGGCTTTAGTAGTGTTCAGTTTCCTTCATTAATAATTCCTCTTTCTTGAAAATATCTCTATAACACACAAAAATATAACTTTATTAGTCTCTAAGATAATATTCTCAGCAGATGGAATCATACATAAGCTTCTGCTTCTCCCCACACTGAAGCTTGTCATTTGATATCACTTGAGATATTCCAATTTTTTTTGCAGGTTATTCTCACAATTGGCGCCAAGACTCCTTTTGTATTTATAATTGTACGTGCAGGAGAAGGGATCTTGGTGGACTTATAATTCTTGGGAAGTTACTTACTACTTTAAAATGTATTTTCCATAATCATTTTATTCATTATGACTCCATAAATAGAGCAGTTTTGAAAATATTTGGGACATATACTGAAGTCTCTTAATCCATCTGTTTATTTCTAATGTCCTTTACAAGAAGATGATGTTTTTGACTTCCTCGACTGTTAGAGACATAATACGTTTTAAAGCACTGTTGATCATAATCCCATTTTCAGGCCTTTTTACACTAAATATGCTACTGAAATTTGGAATGAAGTCTCTTATATTAATTTCCCATATAAACTCTATTGGACTGGACTATTGCTCTTTTACTTAGGTGTCTTGCTTACTGCAGAGTGCTGACAAGCTTAATGAATGGGAGAATGGCATCATTTAAAAAGGAAAATAACTTTAAATCCCTAAGGAAGAACCATTTCCTGGCACTTTTAAGGCAGCATACAATGTTGCATCAGCCTGAAGTCAATCTTTTTTGACTTACATCTTAAAGTCAAGAAACAATATGATAAAAACCTACAGAAACTTGGGGTTGCAATTAAATAATCATTTTTCCTGCAATGTCTGATAAAGTCTTAAAGAGAAAAGTCTCAAAGATGAGATAAATTGTATTTAGCCATCATATGCGGTGAGCAGTTTCTAAGAAATATTGTTTCGTCACTGCAGGGAACCAAAACTCACTAATAGCAGAGCCAAGCAAAATTTCTGAAAATTCTTATTGTAATGTTTACATAATGAGATCATACTTTTTCTCCCTTATGAAGTACAGGTGCAAAACCTAAATACTCCGGTCCCAGAAGTGCAACTTTCCAACCATTTCTTTCTTAAACAGTCCTTGCAAACTCAAGCAGCCAACTATTAATGGGTTATTGACAACCCTGATATAAATATTTGGGGTTTTTTTGGCCTCTTGCAACCCTATCAACGTGCAAAAAAAAAAAAAAAAAGAAAAAAAAATCTTTCTGCTCTTTAATTGTCTTTTTTTCCCCCCTCATATTTTATTTTTCCAGGCCCAGTCAACCTACAGAAAAGCATCTGCTGGACCCTGAGTGGGGAGGCAGACATGCAGAATCCTTGCAAATGTGAATGCCAGGACTGGGTCAGACCCCAGATGGTAAGTGTGTTTGCTGTTAATAGGGCTAAGAGGTTCTTTCATGCTCAAAAGAAGGGAGGCAGCACCCTCTAGCACTGAACCTTTGCTACCACTGCAATGACAGGCACTGCCAAACATAAATCAGAGTGATAACAGCCTCTGCTGGGGATTCAGACTCACATTTTCCTGCATGGAAGATAAAATCTTTTCTGGTTCTTAATTCAATCACATACCCAACTGGCAATCTTGCATATCAAAATGGGAATCCTGGGAGGCTGCTGGAGTATGCAGATCAACAGAAGCTAATTAGCATTTACTTGCAGCCATCCTTAACTGATTGGCAGCACAGCTGTGGGGACCAAACAGAACATGCTGAGTTGCATATTTGTGTGGCCACCTGCCATTTGGTGGGATCCAAAATAGTGTAAACTACCACTTCATAATAACTCAGTGACCTTAGTTTTGAAGTAATATTGAATAGACATATTTGGCTAAGTGTATAATTAGTGCTTATTTCACCTGACATGCAATTCAACAATAGACTGTGCAGCAGTACCTTCTTAATTTGACATGTTGATGTCTTAATTGAGATTGACAACTTGTTAGAGAGGTACTATATTTCCAATGCAGGCTGAGATCTACCCATCATCACTGACTTTCCACAGCGTATGGAAAAAATGCACTTTCATGCCTTGAAACATATTCCAGCTATTCAAATCTAACAATCAAACATCATTAGAGCTCATTGCAAAGGGTCCATTTCCTGCAGAGCTTTATGTAAGTAGTTTTATTGCTCTGCTCAAAATATGCAGTGGAGTGGGGTGTGACCCAGAAAATAAAAATGTCAAGAAGCAGGACAAAAAAAATAAAGGGAGAAAGCATGTTTAGACAGAAGAAATGTCAGCATTGTAGGCCAATTTAGAAAATGGTGGTGAAGTGAAAATGAATGAAAGCTGCAACAATGATTAACTACAAGCCATTGAGAAGAGCATGGTGTCTTCCATGGCTTAGCAAGTAAAGAAGGTTTGTAGCCTGTTTGCCTCCTCATCCTAATCTGGAAATCTGGGTTATTTGAGTGTCAGGATACCTCTGCTCAGAGGTAAAAATAACTGAAACAGATTAAATCTGTGTGCCTATGACAAACCGTATATATGAACTCTACAAATTGGCATGTTTTTTCAGTGAGGCTGGGCTGGCCTGTAGCAATGAGGAATTTGGTCTTGTTTTGAATTGCATGGTAGAGAATTGAAAAAATATGTGCATGAGTCTGGTAGGTGGTAGAAAGAGTACATTTAGGATTGTCGATCTACATGAAATATAACAAAACATATAGGCAGTCCTGGAATTACCAGTGAAAGAGGTAGTCGCATAGTGAGGGATTAAAAAAAAGGAGTTGTTATTTGCATGTTTCCAAAACAGAGCCATGATGAAAAATGAGTCCCTGCAATTAAAGCTGCAGATGAACTTGGAGTTCATCTAGTGTTCCTGACTTGGCTGTGACTCTGTTTATGGTCCTGCAACCAGTATTATGAAAGAAAAGAAATGCGCACGGAAAAGAATGTAGAAACGGTGAAATTTTTTGCATCCTTGTCTGAGACAAAATGCAAACAAACACATACACAGTTTTAAAGGGGAAAGCTGTATCTGTTAAACCTCTTGCACCCTCCTCCACCAAATATTTTGCTATGCCAAAGAGGATTGCACTTTCTGGAGGCAGAACCATGTGAAATAATGTCTGAACACATGTTCACAGAGAAGTCTCAGGAGGAAAAGCAGCAGGAGATGATGCAAAACGACCTGGCTATATGTATTAATACTGCATTATCCTTCCTCGTACTTCTAGGGTGAAAATTTGATCCTTGTGCTGACAATTGGTCAATGGGAAGAACTCAAGCTATTGATACAGCAGCTTCATTTTGAGCAGCAGATGCAGCAGTAGGAGCAATCAGATGTACTATAAAAACAAGGCCCAGTATGCCTTAACCTTTACCTGCCTTTGATGGTGTCCTTGGGTAAGCATGTTCAGAGGTATTTTGGGGGGACACGTCCATAAGATATTTCATATTTATTAAAGTATGCACACTTAAAAAATCCATTTCTAATAAGGCACAAGAACCCTTCCCTTCCCCATGGACTGTGTAAAGTACAGATAGAAAGAACCTCTAAGGCCATTCAGTCCATATGCTTTGCCTTCGTAAAAATCATTCCAAAAAATTGCTATGTTTATTCTTTGCTACATTCTCCATAATTTTGTCAGTGTTCCTCAAGCAGAGAGAGCTATTGAATGCTACAGCAAGGAGACAGGGACTCCATTCTTGGCCATGATTTTGAAGACTTTGCATATGTGACCCAAAATTATCTTGGCCCTTTCAGTAGCCACACTGAATAAAACCATCTGCCTCATTCAGCTACTGGATAAGAAAAATCCCAACTTGACTACTAAGAAACTCTGCCAAATAAATAAATACTACTGAGCAAATGCTTTGTAGGCAATATGTCACTAGTGCAATCAATTCTGCGATACATGGTAAATACTGATGCAAAGCATTGTAAATGTAATCTACTGGCCCAAAGGCAACTGAAGGTAAGAGAAATTTTCACTATTTTGCATATACTTTGAATCATGTCCATGATTATCATGAAATTGTGCAGTTTTCTTTCCAGATATATAGCCACTTGAAAGCCCTCAGATTAGGGAGGTCATATGCATCAACAGTCTTGCTCCTGTCCAGTCAGATGTTGATTTCATAGACAATTATCTGGACAATTACCTGTGAGGTACTTGCTCAAAGTCAGAAATCCTAGGATCTGAGTGGGCTTGGTAGCTGGTTCAGTGTGGAGCAGAAGAGTCATAGGGGTCTAAGCTGCCAGGCAACTTCAACAGCCTGTCAGGCAGGTTGCTGCAGATCTGGGGTTTAAGGGCTTACAGGAAGCCAGGAGACTAGGAGCACTGGCTCCTGAGCTCTCAAACTCCCAGCTCATCTGGGAATTCCATGTTTCTGGCTCCGTATAACTCAGCCAAGTGGAATTTTAATTAGAAACTTATCAAAATTGTTTGATAATTTTTCCAGCCTTCTAGATTTCCTTCTTTGCCTTCCAAATCAGAAAGAAAACAAACTTTGGAATATTAAAATCATTCCGGTGCCAGAATTACAGATCTTCATCCAACACTACTTCTAAATTTGTGTCACAATAGGGTTTGTGACTGAGCTATGTCATGTTGCATCATGCTGTGTAAATGACAGCCTGACATTATATGGGCTTATCACATTGCTTTAGATGTATAAAGGATTTCTAAGTTCTGCCAATAAATAGACTTAGTTTTTTGATTAAAATATATAATTCACTAAATCTCAGAAGTAGTATTAGGGGCCAGGCAGTGAATTTAGTTTCCATCTATCTAGTACTTCTGTGGTGCTTGTAGGAGCTGAAATCTGCTGGTGATCAGTCTTTTTTAAATTTTTTTTATTCAGATACTGGTATGCACATTCCACACAAACTGCTTCCTAAAGATGTCTGAGCTGACAGATGCTGTCAACTCTGCATTGGGCCTCTCTGACATAACGGCTGATGAAATTGGCTGCTAAAGAGGTTCTGATTAGCTTTGACCATAAGTTTATATCAACATGACAAGGAGGCAGCATTATTTGAAATGAAGGAAGGCATTGCAAAGACTGCTGAGCTGCGTGAACATCTCCAGGTGTTACTCAGGAACGTACCTACCACGTGTTTCGTACCCAAGATAGTGCTGCACGCTGCTTTGTGAGACTTGCACTTGGAGACTAAGGATGCCTAAATTAATGCAGAAAGCTGCTGGGCCCCACACAGGGAATGCTGGGACATACTTTGTGGCTTTTGTCATTTCTGAGCTTGGACAGGATGATCCTTCTAGCCTTAAAGCAAATTATAAGAATCTCAGCTTCCTGCTACTGATTAAAGTCCCTCTATCCGCTTAGAACCACGTTCTGGATTTTCACTTAGTGGCAGCTATCCATATCTTGTATCTAGTTGAGAGCCTATGAGTGGCAGGACAGTTCATACATCAGGCAGACTCGGGGAGACCGCTTCTTTAGGATTTGTTCTGATCTGTGGTGATGCCGTTAATTGTCCGAATAACTATTCCATTCTAAAACCTTGTGCTGTAAGCTGAAGAGAGATGGAGTCGTCACTAAAGACTCTTGCTTGTTTTTGTACTATGTGAAATAACAAAAAAGACTAATCTTAAAACTGCTCTTAATGAGTATAACCAAAATATTAACAGTAGTAAACAAGAATACATTTGCTCATAACTTGTCATATCAGTGTAATAAATTAAGCCAGAAACACATTAACATTTGACAGCTTAAACAATGCAGGAAAAAATACAAACCTCACAGGGACTATGTGAAGCATGTTGGCAGTTTAACAGACATTTTGAGATGTAGATACATATATCAACCTTTCTGAATTTAGTCTTGATAACTCCTTTTCCTCTGTGTGCCAAAACACTGCCGTGTGAAGACTAATGAGTTCCAGATTTGTTTATCTTTGGTGGCTAAGGCAGATTCATGAGCCCCTTGAACCTATTTTACAGTGGTCATGTGATATCAGCATGGAACACCAGAGGCAGAAATGTCTCTTTTATGCTGATGGATATACAGCGTGTTAAAAGATCTTACAAGAAAGATGTGCTTGGCCATCTGATACAAGGGACCATGTCAAATCTGTTTTGGATGATCTATACGAGTGAATTGTCCTGCCTGTTAAGTTTCGTATGTGTTTTATGTTTATGTTCAGAGGTGTAATAACAAATGCTAGGAATAAATTTCGCACACAAAATAGGGATTATTATGTCTAACAGCAAGACTTCATGATGTGCATTCAACAGATTTTGTATAGACGATTGCTTTTTTAGACTTTTTTTTCCACATTGTGTAAACTCTCAAGTAAACATTGTAGCCAAGAAAGGCTGTGCCTCTGGTCTGCCTAAGGGAAACTTCCTTCTTCTGTATTTCCCCTGTTAGATCTCTACTTTTTTATTTGCCTCTACAGTATTTTGCTTTTCCATCATAGTTTTATGGTGTTTTAATGTTTGCCTTTGTTAGCAGCTGCTGCTGTTCCTGAAAGGGGGGAGGAGTATGAATATACATCTTTGTTAAACTTAACATACAATATTTTGTGCAGACTTTTGTGAAAACAGAGTCTAGCAGTTTCCTGCTGGTAATTCTTTGTGGATTGATCTTTGCTCTGTTTTGAAAGGAGTGGTTTGGATCTATCATTCCCTCATCCAAGTGACAGCTTTGTTTCTCCTTGATGGTACAAAGTTGGTGCACAGGCACTTTAAGCAGAGAATACTGTATGAGAATCCCTAGATGACTGGTGGTCACTGTAGTGATCTGCCTTTCCTGCCTGCAGGTACAAGAAGTCTGACAAGGAAAAGGAGAGGCAGCCAAGCTATGCGCCTAGCAGTATCTGTAGGTAACATTAAACAACTCGGAACGCTCGACTTCCTGCCTTCAGATTTCTTGCACGTTATTAGCAGTATAACAGAGGCTCTAATGTACCCTTTTCCTACTTACCGTTTAAATTTAAATTTAAAACTGATATACATACATATATATATATATGTATATATACACACACACACACACACACACACATATATGTGTGTGTATATATATATATATATATATATATATACACATAATTTTGTGGGTTTTCTTCTGTTTTAGGAAGTGGACTTGGACTAGCTACTCCAGTAGACAGAGCAATTCCTTGTTCACCAGACTCTGCTTTGCATCCTCCTATTTTTTGTAAGTAATATTTTTCATAATTCCTATGTGGATTTCTTCTTTGACTGGTGGGATCAGGTCATATTTTTTAAATAGATAAGTAGGAGAGTCCCCCCCAGAATCCCAATCTGAGGATGATAAAATCCAAATGTAGCCAGAATCAGATAAGACTTCCTGTAGAAGTAGGACTCTGTGTGACTGTGTTCTGTACAGATGGAAATCCAGTCTTTATAGTGTGTGATCTGGGGAAAGCAGAAGACAGGATGGAGGAAGAAGAGTAAAGAGGTTGTCAGAAAAAAAAAAAGTATTATTTATTGGGTTATTTGTAAGGAAAGGCTACTAGTTATTTGATTATTGAGTAAATCATCTGAAACCTGGACTCTCTTTTTCTAGGAATTGGTCTTTGTTAGCTCTTTCAGATAGAGATGAAAGAAATTAAACCAAGGCCAGAATTTATTCCATAATAATGAGAGGTAACTAATCACTTCTTTCTCTAGATTACTAGAGACTTTCTCTAGATTACTAGAAACTAGTTTGAGAACTGGACATATTCTCACAGATCTTAGAAATAATTACATGACCCAGCTTTTGGATTTTGCTGTTCATGGATGTCTTAATTGTTTACTGTGTGTATTACACTCACGAGACAACCCAACTGAGACTGGAGTCTCCGGGTCCTAAGCATTATATAAAGACAGTGAGAGACAGTTCAAGGCCTGAGAAGCTTACAATCTAAATAGATATGCCAAGTAAGAAGTGGATAAAAAGGAGAGTTTTCTTTCATTGTAAATGGACAACTGACCTGGCAAGAAGGGGAAGCTGCAGACAGGAGTTCTGCTGCCATAGGGTACAACTCTGAGCCTCAGTTCAGCATCTCAGCCGCAGGTCAAACCATTTTCCACCTCTGTGTTTCAGGGCTGTAAAAGCAACCTTTTAATTCTGATCTTCTGAACCAAATAAAAAAATTTTTAAACAAGCCATCTTTAGATAACAGTAGTCCATTCCTGTACCATGAGCAATGACTGTTCTTGTTCCAGTAGAAGCCAGACCTCCTCATAACATACCTTGTAACCTGTTAATTATAATTTCCTTCTCTAACACTTGGATCACACTACTAAATATTTTTAAATATCTATATATGTGTTTTTTAAGCTGCTGGGTTTGGGTTACACCTTTTCCATATGCCCAACCCACACAATCCCATCAACACTTTCACACACCAGTCAAACACTCTATATTTGTGTGAAACTCACTGAAGGAAAAAAATTCTTATTACTACTACTACTACTAATACAAATTCATTTCTCACAACTATTAGTATTTTCCTGAATGCTGTTGAATGAATTTAGTGCATCTGAATGTCTAACTTTTGTTGCATTGATTCAGTGCGTATTTTTGAGTCATATTTACTTATACTGTGGTCTCATCACCACATGCCTTATTGTTTCCTTTTTGTTCAACAAAGCTCCCTTTACAAAAGTTAATCACTTCCTGTATGAGCAATTGCCTAATACATTTTATATTCTGTTGTTATTGGGAATGGTGTTCTGAAGGTTGATGTACATTGCAACAGCAGGTGTTAAGACGGGCAAGTAGGGAACAAAAGCTCTTACTGCATGAAAAAGTCTAATAATAGACAATTTGTTCACCTGGCACTGGCTGCATTAGCATTTGAGATGAGCTCATTGTTATTTGGCAATCAGCTTTCTGTTGGTAGCAAGGACAAAAATATGGAAAATCCAAGTTGTGGAAATAAGTGTTTGCTAAAATTAGAATGACATTAGGTGGTACATGACAGAATTAGAAAGGCTGCAGGTTGAGCTCGTGGGTTTGAAATGGTGGAACGTTTCTGTAACCAATCAATACAGACAGTCACATATATTCTTGCAATAAAATTACATGTGTAAACATTTTCAATAATTCTGCAACTGGGCAAGCTGTTCAGAGCAGGTTTGCACTCAGAAGTGTGTTTCAGGCTTTTTCCAAGCTCGTTGAAAACGGAGCCATTAGTTAGGGAACCTCACCATGAAAAGCAAAGTTAAGCAATCTGGTCAAAATTGAACCATCACTCCATAAGGGTAGTTCTCTGCAGTGGCCTCACTAGGGCTGCAGAGGCCACATGGCAATGCTGAGAGCGCAGTTACATCCCACTTGAGGCCTCAGCACAAGGGCCTCAAAGGTTTGTGTTCAAACAGTAAACAGTAGGTGCGAGGAAAAGAATGAGCTGACTGCCAGGGAGCACTTTGAACAGCCTCCTGTCTGTTGGCCATGCCTTGAGCATTTGTGAAGCACGCTCTTGGAGGAGGGGAGCACGCACAGTCTGGAGGATCCTGCAGGAGGGAAGAGAAGGATCTGGCTGTGGTTCTCCTCAGTCCCCACAAAGTAGAGCAGAAGCAGTAGTTGAATTAAAATGGGCAGTACCACAGCTGAGTGTCCCTAAATAACCTTTTGCTTAATATATATCCTGCCTCCAAAAAGAGGACCATATATGCTCCCCCAAATCAGACAGTGAAATAGGAATCTTTAATCATGCGGCCTGTTTTCACACCCTGTTCTTCTGAAACTGAGGAAACTACATCAGTTATAACATCATTAATTACCAATTTTGTGCTTTTGGAGAGCAAAACTCTGATTTTTTTTTCCAGCTTTCTTTTATGTCTATGTCCATACTATCCCCTGTCCTGGTTGAGTGCAGATGGATTTTGTGGGAGTGGAATTGAGAGCAGCAGGATCCTGTTCCTATTTACTTCTCTGAGCTGTGCACACAGTTGTTTGCCTTGATCTCAGGGAGATTAAGAGATCACAAATGCCTTTGGATCTATTTCCTTCAGCTAGAATGTCAAGATCAACCTTACGACAGAAGGTCACAACTGGTGAGCTCCCTCTTGTGTTCTCTAGTACTAAAACTTAATGTTTGTCAGGCTGACTTTCCAATTCAGTTGTTAATCAACAGTCTCAGTACCTTAAGTTTATGGGTGCAATTTCTGGGAAGTAGTAGTCTACAATCCTTACAATTGTCATATGTCAAAGGACATCAGCTACCATAGCTATGACTGTCTAGGCACAATTTAGGCCAAAAGCCACCTCCCTTTAATTATAAGCAGTAGAGGGTTGACACTTGTATTGCAGTTGAGCAGGGCTTATTTCACATCTGTGCTATTCATCAGTGTCAAATCCACTATTGCAAGCATTTGTGACAAAGTTAAGCTCATCAAGGGAGAGGTCAACATATTTTATACCACCAAAAAGAAGTATCAAAATTAGAATACTGAATGCTAATGAATTTAAGAAATTGTTTACAAGTAGACAATGGTTTAAAAATAACTTAGGTGCTTAGAACGTGACACTTTGCATGGTCGATATGCTGGAGAAGTTTCTAAGCTCCTAGCATTCAGGTGACACATTGCTTGAACAGAGCTGCAGTCATGCAGTGATGGCCTTTATGCTAGTGTGCAGGTCTGTTCGAGTCAGGGAGCTGGCCCATACACATATCATTTAAAAAGCTGAAGACCAAAGAATTTGTTTCTTCATATCAGCTGCTTTTGGGCTCCTCCATTCATTTTTCTTTAAAAATATCAGTTGAAATTTAGAGACGTAAGCATTTAGGTATCTAAAGGGAGGCCATAAGGTTGAGCAGTAGATCAGATTGCTTTTCCTTGCAAAATTCCCCCCTTTGAATTCCAGTCTGACAGTTTTGTTGCAGTTACTTAATATAAAGATAACTAAATACTTTAAATACTAATTAAAATAGATGATGTTTAACTTGGGCTATGCTATTTGTTTATGATGGAAGGCAGCAGCAAAGCAGGATCATCTATTATCATTATCAGCAGAATGTTTCTTTTCTTCTTCTGTTCTTATCCAAGTAATACATGTGTCTAGGCACTGCCTCGGGTCTCGTAAATGGCCCTGCTTCCAACAGAATCTCTTCCTCCAGAAAAGGCTTCTTTTTCACCTTTCCACTGTGTTATCTTTCAGTTCACTGTGAATCTGCCTTAAAACAATACATTCCAAGTTCCATGTTTTTTTTATATTTGAACCTTTATATTGGAATTGTGTCAGCGCGTAATGCTTGCAGCCTTGTTCTCTATATGCAGAACTGCATTACCATTAATCAAAAGAAAAGCTGAGTAAAGTGGTACAATCCATATTCTCATTCTGGAAAATTAAAAGGCAGTATCATTATTAAAAGGCAGTTCTGCTAAATGTTTTCTGATGGAGGGAGAATTGGGACACATCACATTGTCCAGTGACTTTGCCAAAAATATGACACCAAGAGACACAATAAATGAATGTATAAATAGTAATTGTTCTGAAAGGTGCAGTCATAAATCACAAAGTGAGTTGCAGGATGTTTCTTTCGTGTTGACACTTGAAATGTGATCTACCTTGAATTTAAAAAAAAAATCAGATTTTCTTTTTTGGTTGCATTAAAAGGGTATAGAAACTCCTATGCGAAACTCGTATAGAAAATCCTATGCAAAATATGAAGCTCTGCAGTTAGACCAAGTTTTGCAAAGAGGAGGGATTTGTTAAAGAGTGCAAACCAGCAATTTGTTGCAGTAAGAGGTTATTAATCATATAACACTTAGGGTTAGCAAAGTTCTGGCCCTGAATCAATGATGCACTATAACAAATTGAATTGCTCCAAAAAGAACAGATAAAGGTGCTCTGTAAAGTTCTGCAACAGGTCTAGAAAGAGCTTTTCCCTCACAAAACAGCTAGTGTTATACTGAAAAATAATCCTCCTTGTTGTGACCATTTATCTGCAGAATTTGGCCTGTCTCTCATGCTGTCTGTGTAGATGTTCTTCCTAGGGCTCGTCTACTATGCTGTCAGGTGGGGAAAATACCTGCTGACCGCCTCTTCCCTTTTTTTCCTGAAGCAACATCTCCACTGGTTTCTACACAGCCTAGGAAGCCATAGCAAAAAACTGCTGAAAAGCTGAAGTAATGAAGAGTTTGTAGAATAATAGCTAACCACTGGACCTTGTCAAAGAGAGTTTCTTTTCTAACACATGGGATCTCTGTAGGAGTTAGTCTAACTTTGTTTTAGTTATCAGACCAGGTACAGGGTTATAAGGGCACTTTTATAGCCTAGGTTTATGCAAGAAACTAAGATGGACACAGTCACTCCTACTGGATGCAACTTCTGTTGAAATGATGATCTCTGAGATCCTACCCAGGCCCCTTATCCTCCGCCTTTTTTGTTCTAGTGCCTCATCTCTCAGCTTCTCCCTTAACTGTAAAGATCACCTTCCTCCATGTTCTCAGTAATCCTCTGCTTCCCTCTTCTTTTCAAAGGGTCTCTCCAAGACCACTTTCTGACATGCCTATAAGCAGTGGTGCATACGTTGGCATAACTGCCTATAATTTGCTATAATTACTTTTGAAAGTAGATTCTTGATAAGATTTGGAAACAGGGACCAGTCAATTATGTAGCTATGTGATCTTATTTTATTTGCTTTGGTTTCACAGTCTGCCTCTTATCCTGCTTGTTATTTGTCACACTCCCTTACATTCTGCTTTAGATCAAACGAGCTCTCCTATGCTCTGTTTGTATAGCTTACAATATAGGGCCAGCCCAGGGAAAAGGCTTGGGGCCTTGAAAAAAACACACTAGTACTTCAAAGACCCCAGAAAAATCTTGGATGCAGCACAGATAGAGGAGCAACTCGAGTATCCTGTGCGGCTATAAAGTATTTGCTCAAGCCATTCAATACTTACTCCTTGTGTCCTTCCCTTATGGAGCAATTTCAATACAACTAAGATGAAGCAGCAAGACTTTGGTTGTCTCACAGGGCTGAGAGGGAGTTGTGGTATGAAAATGGTGAGGTGATGAAGGTCCTTCTGCAAGCCCTCTGCTCACAGTGTTTGCTTACAGAAAGCAGTACTGGAAAGGCAGGGAGAGAAGAGGCTTGGCAGTGCTTGTGGGGCTGGAGTGAAGGGAATGTAACTGGGGCCTGGTATACACCACCAGCTCTTTGATACAGCTCTGAGGAAAACCTCAAATGCTTCTGAGCAGAAACATATGCCATCAAATGCCAGCCCACCTGGGGGCTATTCATGGACCATTGTATTTTTGATATTTCTATAAATTAGAAGGGAAAAAAATTTTTTTTTTGGTTCACTTTCAAGTGTTAGAAATATATTATTCTGGAACAAGAGATATGTGGCCCATGCTGTTTTATCACTGGGTACCTAAACCCAAGCTATGTAGCACAATCAGTAGAGGTGTTCAGGCAGCCTTGATGCATTTTCTGAATTAGTAACTCATTTCTGTCCAATATGGCGATTTCCTCAGCTGCAGCTAAGAAGCTAATCTGGTTGCCAGATTGACCATTGAAAGGCTGAGATTTCTGAAACTCAAACAAGAGTTGAAACAGTTGGTAATTTAGAGGTTAGCTGGGTATTTTTCTTCAGTATAGCCTGCAGGTCAGCTATTATCTGGCAATATGTAGGTAATAAATAATCACGTCAGCTCCCTGCTATTTATTCTTTCGTATAATATTCTGAGTCTATTTGTGCCACCAAAAAAGTTACTAGCTTAAAAAGGAAAACAAAAAAACACAGTTGGATCTTCTTCTAGTGAAGCACGTAGAACTGCGCATGGAATTAGTGCTTTGGGCAGTTACTGAAATACCTGTGGGTCTGCAGGTAAGCCAATTTTTATCCCGTCTTGGTCTGTCTCTTCTCTCATTAATATCTGCACTATTGACCGGGTCCCTAGCTAGGGATCCTTCTCCAACTAAGATTTGGGCTTCCCAGTGGCAGTTTAGTCATTTTATGAGAGCAAGTAATTGGACGCAATTGCCTTCTTTCTCAGTCTTGGGTCTGTATTTCATTTAGTTTAGCCACTTTACTAAAACTGGTTAAAAGGTATCCATCTGAAGATTGATGCAATAAATTTCATGCTATATCTTGACTAAGTAAAGTATTTTCTCCCTATTATTCATCAGGCTCCTGGGGTTGCACAGATAGTTTGTATTAATAAAATATACACTAATATCAAAACATTTTTTCAAGCCAAATCTATTAATTACTTTTTCCATTATCTGCCTGTCTCCATGCATGAATAAATGAAAAGAAGCAGAGAAGACAGAGACATGACATGATCTATTATGTAAATCACCCTGTTCATTGCAAACCATCTTCTGGGGCAGTGCTAACTAATTTATGACAGGTCACCAAATAGTTATTAATAAGTTATTAAATTGATATAAAATTAATTCAGTAATATTTCTTGAATTAATAATGCCTAGGTTCTAATTCATGATTGAATCATACTGTTTATTTTTGGCAAGAAGGGCCAAAAATCATGATCAGTTTCAAGCTCCTTGCTCAGCAAATTGCATTTTCCCTGTACTTTGGTAGATTTTGATTCTTTGTGTAATTGTTGGGAAAAACTCAGCACTCCTCTGCTTTTTTGACAACTGGCTCGGCTGGAGTTGTGCAGCACATTTCTTCTTTCACTTTGTGCAGTCCCGCTGCAACTGTAGAAGGTATCACAGATCCCAAAGTTTACTTGGGGTCTTTCCTGCTTCACCGACTGTGTGTACATTGAGCTTTTGGGGGCATGAATGCTTATTTGCAAAGTGTGCTAATGTCATGGGTACTTGTTAAAGATGCATATAATTATTAACATGCACATCCCCTTTGCCAGCAGAGGCCTGCTCCATAGGCAATGTGACATATGTTCACAGTGTGTCTTAGGCCCAATCTTGCCTTTATGTACAAATTCACTTTGCCTCCCCTCTGAGGAAGTGTAAACCCATAATCAGGCTTAAGCTTCAGGCCAGGTTGCTGGATGGTCATGTCTTCACTGCACCTCAGTGCAGATGTAGGTGTATACCTGTGTGTGGTGTAAATGTGTCGGGTATCGTGTCTGCTGTCACAGTGACATTGTGCGGCTGATGCTGGATAGGCAAGTGGATGACAGGGTCACTCCTACAAGTTTCCTGCCTGCCCCTGCCACCAGAATACCTGAAATTTGCAGACTGCCTGGACATGGGATATGTTACAATATCGTGGAGTGTCTTTGCAGTTGTCCTCTTTCCCAGCAACAGAGCTAGACAAAGCATTTCAGGTTTTATCCTGCTGTCTAGCCTGGCTTTCCAAGCTATGATTCAGATTTATCTGTTGACCAGTTATCTAATCCCACTTTCAAAGTACCAAAATAGCGTGTTTCCATCCATTTCCCTGAGAGTTTTCTACTCTCAGAGAGTTTCTACCCTCAGAGTCAGAAGTTAAGCAATGCAGCTCCTTCCCCATCCCATCCTTTATTTGACAGACAGCACTTCCAGGATATGTTCTCTCCATATCCTCAAATGCCTTCATGCTTGCTCCTCATTACGTTAATGGGTGTCCATGTGCTTTGTACTTTGCTTGCCTTGGTTGGAATTTTGCATTGAGCTTTCAATTAGTAGGATTTGAACCAATTACTCTGGCATCTCTTTCCCCTCTAGAAATCCAACTCCCTTGTTGCATGCCATTTTTTTTTTTTTGGAAGATGTTATTAATACTTTAGGAGTTGTCAGGGATCCACTCTATTGTGTTTAAGGGTGAGAGAAAAAACTTGCCTGTCATTATAATAATACTGCTTCCTATGCCCATGAAATCAAGTATATGTGTGATTCCAGTGGATTGCAGACTGTTGCTGGAATATCTGTCTTTGCAGATTTCTGAGCCAAATCAGAAAAGTGGGAATTTAATGAGAGACTAGTAGCATAAGATTTCAATTCAAGCAAAGGGAATATTTTGGTGACAAATTTAAAAAATGCATGAATGTTGGGTGAGCTCTTGCATGCCCAACTTTGAACCATTTAAAGTTTGTTAGTCCTCATGTCTTTCATTAGTCAAGGATATTTACTTAATTTTCCATCTTTTTTTTTCCTTTTGTTGCCTCAGCTTTACTCCCTTTAAGAAAATAATAAAGAGTAGAGAGCTGATTTTGCCTTAAAAAGTGTGTGGCAGGTTATTTAGCTCTGATGCTGTTCTAGTTCTCCTGACAATGTAGCCTGAAACCTAGCGGCTACTGATCTGTAATCCAACCTATTTTTCCTAAGCAAAGTTAACTCTTTATATGTCAAGGGAATTGCCTCTTATCTGTGAAGGTGTCAGTCAAACTGAAATTTCCTATTATTAATCATAACAGACTGATATTTGAGTTCAATGCACAGTATCCACAGAGCTACACGAGTGTACTGTTTCAGTGTTGTCTGAAAGACGCACAGTGAATACAGTCATGGTTTCTCCTTAAAGGAGTTCAGCTCAACTTTTTGAACGCAATTGTCTAATGAAGTATGTAGGCTTTTTTCACTGTACACAACTTCATAACTTTGATGAATGTCTTCCTTATTACAAACTGCTACTGTACATGGATTTTTTTTTTTTTACAGTGGTTTAGCTATGGGCTATTGGTCTGTTACTGATACAGAACTATCACAATTTCTGGTTGTTATTCACAGAAGTACTGTTTCTGTTCTGGACCTAGACCTTTTAGTTTTTGTAAAAACTGCTTCTTCTTTTCAAGGATGAAATGTGTTTTCTAGTTGATTTTTTTTTGTTGTTTTTACCATGAATATATGCATTTCATTGTTTAAAGTTCTTGGCAACGTATCCAAAACTTTTCTTGTGTTAATATTTTTGCAGACCAAAATTCAGTTGATGAGAATAGTCACAGGGAGCTGGTTTTGGCACTCAGGGAACTATTCATATGCAAGATTTTTATTCTCCATTTCAGATGTATCTCAAATATTTCAGTAAAGTTAAAATAGCTTAAAGATGGCTAAAGGGATACTGCATTTGGAAGAGTGTGGGGTCTTGCGGGTGCACGCTGCGCCTCTCCAACCTATAAGAAACCACTATCCATTGCTTCGAAAAGGTTGCAGCTGCCTGCATCATAATGCAACAACTGTGGGGACAGGGTTACTTGAGTTGAAAGGCCCTCACTGGAGCAGGGAGAGAGCTGCCAACAGCACATTTTGTGGATGCCCACTGGCTCTGAAACCTGTCCCCAGGCCCATTGGTGTGAAGCAGCTCAATATTACTGACCCTTCCAGGCATAATGTAAAAAACCATCTGTATGCAACAGCTTTGGAGGAGGCCTGATGGCATGGGATTCGGAGTTGGGTGGAATGGGGTATATTCTGCCACTAGATTTATTGGCTGGTCAGATTAATTTGCTTTGTTGTGCAGGAGGATCATTACATTGCCAGGTGTTTATTCCAATTGGACTGTGAATCTAGCTAATTGCCAGGGCACCTAGAGCTTATGAATAACCTTTTATGAAAACAAAACAAAAACTTAATCTAAATTTACACAACAACATCAAGCATCTTGTGAAACATCCTTTTCTCAGCTGTTGATTGGAAGCCACAAAGTGGAACAGAGGACGAGGACATTCGTCTTCAATGTTCTGGTTTCTGGCGAGTACATGAGAAGCTACTTCTGTACTGGAGGATGGAGGAAGGGAAACCCCTTTTTTAAGGGGGCATTACATAAATTTTGCCCCTAGATGAAAAGTAAAACTTTTTTACAAGCCTAAAGCCAGCCTCTTACCCTTCCATCCTGTGGACTTGCCCCTCTCGGTGCCGCAGGAAGGATGGGAAGCAGTATGAGGTGAGTACTGCCTCTTTATTTGGAGATAATTGTGGAGGCCACACACAAACTTTCTGCAGCTCAGGTCTGGCTCTGCTGAAGAGGCCTCGCTCGGAGGCTTATATGTCTTATTTTTATTTACACTCCTGCTAATAAGAAAAAGTAAATACCTGCTAGGATTGTCCCTATCTGATTGCTCCAAGCCCAGCACACTTCTGTTGTGTCCAGCTGGGCTCCAGGAGCAAGGAGGGGCTCCTCAGCTGCCAGGCAGCCTGGTGGCTGCACTGCCAGCCCTGAGGCCTGGGAGCTCCCCTCCTCTTCCTCTGCCAATGCTTCCTGAGGAGGGAAGGATGGCAATGTGATTAGCTAATTGCTTTTGGATAATCCCTCCTGGCAGGGAGGGGCAAAAGCAGAGCTGGGGGGGGGGGGGGGTCACGCCTCCGGTTTCACTTCTCATCTGTTTTCTCTCGCATGGCATTAGCATGAGCTATATGTTACCCAATGGACCAGGCACTGGGATGCTGGGGTCCCAGTTTGTGCCATCAGCTCTTCCAACAGCCAGCCTGTGTGGCCTTGCCATTCGGCATCTCCCCCTGCCTCCATCTGCTCAGGTGACGAGCTCAGTGGGACGGGGGCCATTTCTGAATTTGATACTTAGCTCCAGAAGGCTTTGTGTCAGCTTGAGCGGTTACCCTATAAACCATGAGCTTGGGAACCTATTTGGCCGTCCATTTCAAACTTGCTTTATACAGCTGCTTCTATTTTAATAACAGTTGTTATAGATAGTGCCAGTTTTTTAACATTGCTAGTCTGTTAAACATTTGAAAGCTGCTGAGATAGAAGGCACATCTGAGGGATGTGTCCTACTCAGGCTCTTAGGAAGTGACAATTGTCCTCTAGCTTTTTAGCAATGTTGCAATAAATTGTTACCCTGCTATAGAATTTAATTGCACAGTTAAATACATCATTTACAAGGCTTTTAGTTTTCCCTACTAAATTCTCCAGTTTTTCCTCTAGTCTCTGTAGGCTGTTGTTACATTTTCAGAGGAATGAAACTAACTCAGTTCTGTTAAATGTATCAGTAAATCACAGTAGGAAAAAACCTGACACGTTTCCCTAGAAATTTTCACTGCACTCTGTGCTTCTAACCTTGTGGTTTTGCATTCAATAGGTCAGCCGAGATCCTATTTGTCATTACTCTTTAATTACCATGGAACCTCTAATCCAGGCCACAAATTCCTCGCTGCCCATACTTCTTTTTACTTCAGAATGCGTATCTAATAGCAACCAAGGACTTTTCCTATTTTCTCACTTGGAATCTGTTTTGGGAGCTTGGAATTGCTATCTAACTGAATCAGTAACATCTGTGACTGCGGGGCAGCTTGAGTGGGAATAGTTAGAGGGTTAGACAGATTTCCTGCGTTTTAAGGCTCTTTTCCTCTGAAGAGACTGCTTTGGGACAATTCAACTGCATTTAATGTTGCTTCTTCCCCTCTCCCCCACCCCTTTTTTAACCCAGTCTTTTCTTCCCTTCTTTTCCTTCCCCCCTCCAAGTTGTTTGGGTTGAAGGAGTAAAAGTGATTTTAAGGAACCACGCCAGCATTTTGAAAAGTTTCAGTTTCAAATACATGAAAAGAAAAGTCTGAAGGGATTCCTAGAACTGTATTGCAGCTTGCAGGTATGGCTTTGATTTTCCTTTTGGCAGGCTTTTGCCATTCACTCTTTCATTGCCCTTCCAAGAAACACTGCTGGGTGCCTAAAGACCAGTATGCTTTTTATACTTGGCAAAAGAAGATAACAGTAATGCTACAGTTTGTGCTTTGAAAGATTAAAAACAACATTTATTCCTCACAGTACTTTCAAACTTCCTCAGGTTAATTTAAAATCCATTTTAGAGAATGCTTAACTACTAATACTGGACATTTTTTTTAAACTGAGCACATACTGTACCTGTTATTTGGACCAAATAAGAGGTGGATTAAAGCAAGAGCAATTCTTTAAAGTGCATTAAATACTTTAAGCAGTCTTTTCTCCCTTTTGGAAGGAATACCCTGTGCCTAAGTGACTGGTCTCTTTATGATATCTCTGTAAAAGTTCTGGCAAGAAATGATCATACTTTGAGAACAAATATTAATTTTTCAAAAAGTTTTGGCTCCCCCTTTCTCCACCCCTTTTTCAATGGTTACTGACCTCCTTGCTAGTAGAGTAAACAACAAAAGTATCACTTCTCTGGCTTGTGGGGCTGTTGATAAATTATTCATGCAACTAGTGAGGATTTTGACTTTTCAGGTGACTATGATGGCATTTTTAAAGGCTTGCATCACTTAGTCAACGTTTCTCTCACACCTGCATGCTTCAGGCAATCAGGTGTTTAAAATTACAGACACAGAGCTTTGCCCCTCTCCTCCTGAAAGTGGTTTGCTTAACAATGGAGTCCTGTGGATATTTTGTGTGTTTGTCTGTGTGAATTTTTTTTTCTGTTTAATTAGTGTGAGGGGAAAGGGGAATCTGAGAGGACTGTGTTAATTAACAAAAGGGATCATATGCCTTGGCTTATGTTAATTTTGAAATGATAAGACACAGGTGCATTTGTATGAGTGTTGAATGTATGTTAGCATTTAAGATCCTTTTTTTTTTTTCCTCCTGCACTTTAGTGGGAGTGTATCAGAAAAAAATCTCAAAGTAAAGGAAGCTCCTGCAGAAGCTAAGAACTACATTGTGAAAGGACTGATTATGTTTATATTACATGTTCTCCTGTGAAAAAATCAAGCCCCCTAGCTAGTAGGGAAAGAAAGGTCACTGGAATTGAAGAAACAACTGACTCAGTGTCTTAATTCTGAAGGAAATGAGTCCTTTGTAGATGAGAAGGATTTTCTGATCTAGTTCGGTGAAAGGTATGCAACTAAGAAAATAAGCTCTTGCTATAATGTTGGAGAATAAAGCGGAGAATCAGAAGAACTGGGAATTGAAAAGCGAAAGGAAGATTTGCATTTAGTTTTGGTTTTACCTTTAAACATTCTATAGCTGATAAGCAATACCATGTCATCCTCCTAGTTCATCATCCACGGCATTCCTGAGAAAAGTTCAAAAGAGCACTTGAAAGACTGACAATAATAAATAACATCTTTGTATGTGACAGTCGTGGCTGGACTGTAAAAAGCCTTACCATCAATGGTGCACCTGATGATGTAGGGCCTTAAGGGCCTCATATCCCCTTTCTTACCCACTGCACAATAAATAGTATCTGCATGTGAGGGAGATGGTAGAAGACCTACTGTCTGAAGAAGATCCCTGTGCAGGGAGTTTGGCATGTCTGTATTGCACTTTGAAAATGGATCTGAGCCCGTGCTTGAGTCCAAACTTGCATTTGGTCCACATTTTGTGGAGCTGAGTTTGCAGTGGCTTTTGCTAAATGTGAAAATTTCAAACTTGTGTCACTGCTGGTTCTTACCCCAAGGAACACCCTCCTGCCATACGGATGGGCTGGCCCGCTTCACTCACTGGGATGCTTTTATATAGTCCGCTTGCATTGGCAGTGATGTCTCATGAGTGCAAAGTCCTTCCCATGTGTCACTTACGACAAAGAAAAGTAGGACTTGCGGGCGGTGCAAAGTAGGGATGCCTACACAACACTGGACTTCTACACCTAAGGTATAGAGGGCAAAGGGGTGTAAGGACCTTGGCAAAAAACAGCAAAAATGAACTTAAACTTAGGCTATTCCCTTACCTGGCATCACAAGATTACTGTGGACATGGTCTAGCTGGTCATTTATAGGTACAACAGCATGTGCATGGGGACAGCAATCAAGTTTTATTATAAGTTGTTTTGATCAGGACTGTGGTAATTCTGTGGGGTTACAAAGGGTTTAGAAATGTTCTTAGGAATTTAAATCTTCAAATAAACTGCAATGGCATTCTTAAGTATAAGTACTGTAAATCTTTACAGCATATTGGTCTCCTGAAACATACATCCTTGAGAACTTTGGTGCAGATGCCAATCATGCAGTCATTCTTGGACAGTTGCATTGCTCAGGAAGTAAAGCTGATTGACTATGACTACAGATACTTCACAACACAGCTGTAGGTATAGCGCATGCTTAGTGTTATGTTAGCAACAAAAGTGATTATTTTGCAAAAGCACATCATTGTGGAATTTGGTCAGAAATGCAATACAGGATTGTTTTAATGGCTTTTGGGGGAATATTAAGATTTATTTTTGTAAAGACTTACTCAGCATGTTGCACAAACTCCTCTTAGTGCACTAATAAGTCAATGTGTTACCAAATGTTTAGCCATTATAATTACAGCCACATGTTGTTCTTTTTACAAATAGGTCTGACTTAATTGCATCATTTTTCAGCAGGATTTATGTAGTCCTGTTTAATCTAAAATTAGTACATGCACAAATGAAGTGCAAACTATTTTCCACCACTGAACTGTGAAATGTTCTCCAGAATAGAGATATACCAACATGTTCCTAGGAAGATGCAATAAGCAGTAAGGCAACTTTGTAATTTGTGTGTGTCTACATGTATAGAATTTTGTTAAATTAAAAAAAAGAGAATCGAGTACCTTTAATTACAAAGTGAACAAAAAAGCCAGTTAAAAGAACTAAATCATGCGATCTTTTTTGATCGTCACCAGTAAAACAAAGGATGGGGGAAATAATAAATCTATCTTCATATTGCTGGCTTTCAGCATTTGTTAAATATAGTAAGAGCTAATGCATTTTATACGTTACATCAATCTATCACATGTAGATATATCAAATTTATAAGATGCTCTATAGGCCAAGATTGTGCTGGTCTAAACTTTAAGTCACTGTGACTAATATTTCGTATTACCTGTGTAGCTCTGAAGGCCTAAAGCTGTGCATAGGGCAAAGGAGGCATAAGAATATGAGCTACCTTAACCTAGGCCATATGTAGAAGTTTCAATATAGACATACTGATTTGAAAATTGGAATTCCAAGACAGCATTGAAACTTAAAAATTTAAATTCAAAAGCTTACCTGAAGACCCAAAAGCCTGATGCTGGAGACAGATGAAATCCTGGTTCCATTTGTATCTAATGGGAGGAAGATACTTTGATTTCAGTAGAACCAAGATCTTGCCATTCAGAAGGAAGAGTTATGCTTACTTCTGCAAGGAATTCTGCTGATTTTTAGTGGGTAAGTCAGAAAGCCAAGGAAGGCCCCTATAATGTTAAAATGGAAGTGCTAAGGCTTGTTCTGTCTCTAAGCATGAGAATTTTCTCTGTCAAATACAACTTTTTTCTTTTTTTTTTTGGTATCATCTTGATGAAAATACATAACTGAAATGTAAACAAATGCAGCTTCTTGAAAGCTTTTTATTTTTGTGTGATATATGATGAGGCTAGAAAGTAGGAGAAAGGCTCTAGTAGCAAAAATGTGTGAATATAAAAAATAGCTTTTGCTTTAAGTTGCATGTTCCTGAATTGTATGGCTTGAAAATATTTTTCTTTGTGTGATTCAATGTGCTGAAATTTCGAAGACTTAAACTAGGACACTTCGGGAACCTGTACAGTATGGTTTTAGCCATGAGAAGCATCGCTATGGGTAGGAACAGGTTAACATACTTACAAGCAGTCTCTTGCAGGTCACTGCCATTTCTCTCTGTTTCAACACGTTACCACAGTAATTCACACCTCTGAAACCTTAAGGCTATATCTGGTAACATTCACTTCCTCATGCTGCAAATAGAAGCTTCAGCCCAGCTCTCTCTTAAACAGTGCCAGTCCTGAATGAGCATACAGCACTAGTAGTCCTTTCTGTGCAGAGCTACCTGTTTGTTTCTTAGTGTGGTTTAAAGTGGTGTTTATGGTGTGTAAAATCCCAAAGCTGAATGATCTGATAAAACCAATGATAATCAGCTGGACTCATCTTTCTTGGCAGCCCTTTAATCTGAAAGCTTTGAGATAACAGCGGAGGTGCTCCCCGAACAAAGCCCGTGGTTTCTGCCGTGGTGCAGGCCTGTAATGATGTCCGAATCAGTGCCAGATCTGTCTGGCCAGCCTCTGCTATCTCCCTACCCTATTCTGCAATCAGGGTCAAAATATCTGTGCACATTTGTAACTTCTGCCTTTCCTCAGAATGATTATTTAGTAAATTAAAAGTCAAATGCCCTGATTAAGGGATTTGCCTCCATTTGTAAATCATGAGCTGAGTATGTACTAGGTACTGCTCATCTATACTTTTCAAATACACTTTTATGAGGGCATGTAAGCACCATGAGCCTCACTTCATAAATGCAAAACATGATACAGGAGCATTCATGAGCTGTAAAGTGTCTTTGCAGAAGGAGGCACTGCTGAATTTAAGGGAATGCTTTGCAATGGAGGCATGACATTGCGGATGTGACACTGCTCCTTCAGTAAGCCATGCATAGGGTAAAGGTCTTCCTGGTGCAAAGGATATTTGGACCACTTTGGCCCCTCATGAATGATGTATGACTCTGATGCAGAGGAGAAAATTGTCCTTGAGCACACAGCTTGGATCTTCTGAAATAATGGTACTACTGAGCGAAAGAGGGAGAAGATACATGCTCTGGGATCTGCTGTTAGCTATTTATTTGCTAGGTTCTGTAATTTTGGTTACCTTCACAAACGAATTAGCATTTTGATTGCTCTGTTTTTGAACAGCTTCAGTAAACAACTTCAGATTCCTCCTATTTCATTGTAGAATATTGTTTCTCTTTAGCATGTTCCTCTCCATATAAAGTGACCTTTATCTGTCTGAATGCCAGGGGAGCAATCACCATCTGTTGAACACTTGTCAAATGAACTAGTGACCTGCACTGATGTAATACCCTGCAACACCTGTGAACTGCTCAACCGTAGCCACCCGGCCACATAATGACATGGAGCGAGAAGTATCCGCAACAGCTTGAAAGAAACTGGGTCATTTTTTAATATACTTTAAAAATAAAATATGAAGCAAAATTCCTTCTGAAAGCTGGGAAGGTGGAAATAATTTCAAGCCTTTCTTAAGCAGACTCTTAACTGTTAATTCACAGAAATTAATACTGAAATACTAGTCTGTTATCCACTGAGTGCTTTAACCACATAAAAGAAGGCACTTGGAGTCAAAAGATTGACACTCTGCTCAGTTTTCTCAAGTTGGATACTCTGGTATTTCTGATGCATCTTGAATATGTAGAAGCAGGAAAACTTGTCTCAGTGAATAAAAGCATCAGCACTGAAAGGAGACAGATGGTTATGTTACTGAAAATGAACTACAGTTTGTTGTTCCCAAAGAGAGAGATTCCTGTAAGGTAGAAATGATTTTTAAATGAGCTGGTGACACAGAAAGCTGGAAAGCTTGCACTTCAGGTAAGTGATCTTTCTGATGAGAGCCTGGCTCTGTAGTGAGACTGAGAAATTTTGGACCCAGTCCTTCCCTGAATGTGCAGTTGCGGAGTGAAGGACTGCAGAAGCTGGAAATCAGTGTTGGGAAATCTTCTGTTAAGAGGGCTCAACTTCTGTGAATTCAAGAGAAGCTGCTGGACAGATCTGCTTAGACTCCTGCTTTGAATATTTGCAGTAACTTTTGCACTGGTATTTGCTAATGCTTTATTTATTTTTATGTACTACTTATTTTAAAGTTGCCTTTTATGAAAGGAGTTATTTAATCTTTTTAAGAGGACTGCTATATTAGTTTGTGCTCACTGCACACCCTCTGCTGCATGCAATACTGGGCCTTACTTTTGTCTCTGAAACCACTTCACCTAGATGGAGGTATAAAGATGGGGAAAGGGCTGAAAGATTTGCTCTTCTGAAGTACTGTTCAGTTACAGAAAGATTTATATTAAGCTAACTTATTGCTTCCAAAGTAATTACCAGCATTAAAATGGTTATTACTTAAGGAGAAATGATTTTTTTTTTCACCTGCTTTGTTACGTGCTTGAAAATAGCAGTTTTCACACACAATTCTGCCAAAAGATTTAATATATCATCTTAGATTGTGGCCAGCAACAGTCATTTTAAATGAAAGCGAAAAGATTTTTGTTTAGGTAAGTTACATGTTTTTCGTAAGTTACATGTTTTTCATAAGGAAAATTTTCTCCTAACCTGCATTACTCAGAAGTTGACATCCTCTGAACCATGAGAGTTCATAAACCTTTCAGAAATCTTCTGTTTGATTTTTAAAGCTTTAACTCTAGATGTTCCTATTTGCCACATAATTGTTCTTAACATAATTGTTTTTGCAATTAGAAAAATATAGATTAAAGGATAGTTACAGTTCTGAAGTTAACAGGTTGCAGAAGAGGTAGATTTTTTTTCTTTTGAATTTTGCATTTTTAAAGATTTTTTTTTTTTTAAATTCACAATCTAGGTGGAGTGTTTCTTTATCACTGGTTCTTGCAGGCTGTCTGCCGCTAGCCTTAGTCGAAGATGAGTTTGAAAAGGATACTTAAATGCTCCTGGAATATAAATTAATCTTTAACTTCTCCAAGTTACGTTTGTGATACCATTTTCTGTCTCCTCAGAACATAGGAAGATATCAGTCAAAGTTTCACAAATAATCCCTATATTGATGTGCAATGGCATCTGATTTCCTAGATAAATCTGAAAGGTATGCTTTCAGATTTCCAAAACCTCTCCTTAATCTCCATTCCCCAAATAGCTGTATGCTGAGAGGAAGTGTAGACAAATATACGATTGAACCTAAATATCATTTCCTAATAGGAACTGCTGAGGGATGTGTGCTAAATCTTTTCGTAGCAACTATAGGCCACATTTCAGATTTGGAGACTGAATGGATCCTATGCAATGGTTTCCATGGTTGCAGAGGGTTTAATGTACCAAACAGTATTAATACTCCAGTCCGTAATATAATAGCTTGTCCAAAGGCAATTTTTTCCTCTCTATTTCCTACCATAAAATATTATTGTTTAAATGATTGAATAAAGTTAGAACGTTAAAGTCCTTATATTAAAACTTAACATGTTGTTGAGATTATTTTGCCCTTCAGGAGGACAGTTTGTCCAAAAACAGTAGCATGAGCTCAAGCCTGCAGTACTTATGTGAATAAAATTTCAGTTGGCCCATGAAAGCTGTAGGATTTGTTGGTCATGTAATATTTTTTTTCTTTACTAGCTTGTTAGTGCCATGCATCTTAACAGAAGCTGACTGCTGCTACTTGCCCAGTGAAGTCAAGTCTACTCACCGTGGTTGACCACAGTTGGAAGAAGACAGGGTAAGGCTGATAATTTACAGGTGAAATCTCAGTTATGATAATGTTACATAACTTCTAAGTGCAATAGGTTATGTTGGACCAATGAAAAACCATTTTTAAGGGAATGCTTCCTTTTATGTTTTAATACTGAGGTGGAGTGGCTTATCATCATTGTTATCTAGAATTTTCAAAGGCTAGCCCTCTGTTGGAAGTTGTCGGCTGCCTCGTTTCTCATGTTCTTCTGAAAATCTGGGCTGTTCCTTGTGGTAGTTATTAGGAAAAGAGCATGCCGTAATTGTGCCTTAGCCAACGGTCACAGAAAATCCCTCAATAAATTTTGATGTGCCTGGGTACTTCCACTTGACTGTGGCATTCATAGAACTGAAAAATGCAAGTGCTTAGGCTATGTGAATGATTCCTTTTAAAGTGCCAGTAATTTGCAGCTGCTGTTTTAATACTAGGATAAGCCATGATGGAATGAGAGGTAGGATCATAGAGAAAACTTGCTGTGGGGAAGACAGGCCTCAGGTAACTGCCTATTCAATTTATAGGTGAAAGAAATGTTCTAGTAGACCTGTCTGACGTTCCCAGTCAGAGTATAGCATATTAGTGGATAAAGCCCTGTCTCAAGCATGGCTCATGAGTATCCATTCAAGTACTGTAGACTAAAATATGCAGAGGCCTTAACAGAGCTCTTCAGAAATATAACAGAGAGAAAAAGAAACTGTCCACATTTGGGTGACTTTGGTATTTATAATCGTTAGTCACTACTGAAATGTAATCAGTGTTGGGTTCTGGCCTCTGCTCTACAACTGAATGCTTATGAGAGTGTGCAGAGTGCTCTAAACCTTCCGGTGATTTATCTGAAGTGTTTATTATCTGTCTCACAGATGTGTATTAAAGTACTGCTTATAGAGAAGAGCTCAATGTGCAGAAAGGTTAAATTTTTAGCTTGTGTAAACTGTTGTTTTCCCACTGAAATCAACAAAGTAGCATTGTGACTTACCCTAGCAGAGGATCTGGTCTCTAATGAATGTGCAATGTAATGTTCTTGGCCTCTTCTATGAATATTTCAGAATGTGCTGAAGTCGGGATCTGAATGCATTCATTCATAGACCACTGTAAAAATGATCAAAGGAAAAGCTAATTCTTGATCTTGTATATAATAAATCCTTTACTTTCAGGTTTATTGAACTGGATGCCATCACAGACATGCTTGTTCCTCATATACAGATCAGAAACCTGAGTAAAGTGTTACTTGCTTTGGACAAATGTCTCTAGAGCTTCCTAAATTGCTTGGCACATCTAACAGAGCAGGCAGAAGCATCTTAACTTTTGTATATAGAGATGCTGGGTCAGGTACAGTGTGCACTGTGTGGATCAGGTCTTTGGAGATACTGCTTACTGCTTTAGGCAAATAGCAGAGGAGAAGGGGACATTTACCCGAACATCAGAAAAAGTACGAGCAGAAGAAAAGGTGATTAATTTTAAAACAACCTGTATATGTTGAGAGAAGCTTACTTTTCAATCTCAAACTATTCGAAAAACATTGCATAGATTTTTAACAAGGATTTATGGTTTTTTTTACATTTCCGTCTAGTTTTGTTTTGCATCTTGAAGGTTTCTTTATAGAACAGTAGTAAATCCTGACAGCAAAAACGTGAAAGAGATTTCTGGGTCATGAAACAATTACAGAATTCTCCTTAGACAGTAGAGTCTTTTGCCAGCGAACGAAGTAGTTATGCTTACATAAGGATTGCTTAAAGACAACATTTTCTAAGGGTATTTACATCCTGGATATATTAGAAAAATCTACACAGTGAGGACTAACAGTGATGGTAAAGATCAGAATTTTTTTCTACCTTTCTACATTTCTTAAGAGAGATATTAACTCCTTTTACAAAAATGCACATCACTGAGTCATGGGATAAAAATAATAGGATTGACAGTGCTCAAATCCAATCTCAGTCAAAATTTGCCCCATCAAAATATCATAGGGAGGAATTGTAGGTATTTGCTTATCCTATGTACAGCACTATGGATGTCCACCATAATAATATTGGCTGAAGATTTTCAGATCAAAACTGCCTTGATCAAGGTCTCCCATGAAGCATAGTTTCCTTGCAAAGGGCAGAGAAACAGGGATGGGTGAGAGATACAATATTGAGAAGGAATATTTCCTAAGTGATATATTTTTCTTTCAGGATAAAATATTTTAACTTCTGTTGAAAATCTTTTCTATAGAGTTCTTGGTCTTGTACTAATATTGGTAAGGTTTACCAGAACTGTATGCATGTGCTTGAAAGTGCACACCTCAACACTTCCAAAGACACTCCGTAGAACACTGCATAAAGTTATTTTCATATTGAAGTCTGAATTTAGACATATATTGCCTCCTCCTCTTATCAGGGAGTGTTATTGAGAACTGCTTATTGTCAAAATGAAATGTTCATATCAGAGTGGCCATCAGAAGATGCTTTAGCAGTAACTGAGGTGTTACTTTAAATGTGAAGTAAAGCTCTTTGTGAATTGTTTCCTTTAGTTAGCCAACTAAACTACATTGCCCTATTAACAAGGCCTGCTATCCAGAGTCAAAAGAAATACACAGTATAAAGGCTAACTATGAAGATTTTCAGGATATGGGTCTATGGTATCAACACCAAGGTCCCTCATCACCTGAGAAAGATAGCAACCCCATCCAGGTAGAAATCAGAGATTTAAAAAAAAAAAAAGAACAGTCAATTTCAATTGCAAATGAGAGTGGATATTGGATGTTTGACATCTAATCAATGTTTCCCTGGAAAAGTAGTCAGGCCTTCCTGGCTGCACCTAAACTATACTGATTTATTGGCCAGTATTGCGCTGTTGGGTATGAGTTGGATATTGTGGCTTCCCTGGTACTTGGACTTGTCACATCCTATTATGATCAGCACTCTGAAGTGCCTTACCATGACTAAGTGATGTGTGTAAGAACTAGTGGTCTGTCACAATCACTGTCTGTTATTAGATATAGAAAGTATCTGAAATCTATCTGCTTTGAATTTATATAATTTATGAAAGTAGGACAAAGGGTTGGTAATGATAACTTCTGATTGAGATGCAGTTATCAGGGAGAAGTAGCTACAGCCTCTTTAGCACAAAACAAGATCACTTTTGTGAATTTTGAAAATGTGTATTGCCCAATCAGAATTTGAGTTGTCTAGATGAACAAGGAGAGTTGGGATTTTGAAGTTTTCAAGGGCTTATTACTCATGTGTTGTCTTCCTACGCTTAACTGACATAACTAATAAAAATGAAATGGGAAAGTCTGGCCAAAGAATGATTGGACTGCTTGTTTTGCTAGGCTGATTTTTCAAGCAATTGATAATGTCTTCATGAGCACTTCTGCCGTTTCAGTCTGTTTTGCAGTAAGAAATGCAAACATTGATGTTCCTAGGTTGCATGGAACATGGGTTTGATGTGTTATATACAGTCTTGCTTTGCTGTGTGAGTTTACAATGCTTTTGAGTGCATGGTGATATGTCAGTGCAGGTACGTTTGGGATACGTTAGTACGTAGGGGTAGTGGAGTTATGTTTTTAAAATTGCTCATCAGGCCTCACACAGAGCCATACCTTGAACGTTGTCATTCTCTATTGGTGTTAATTCTGCTGGTGGAGTCACTTCACTGTAAATGAGAAGAGCTTTTGTTTGCTTAGGAAATAATAAAATCTTCAAGCTGCTGAAGGGCAATCTCCGAAGATTTCTGAGGATTAGCTGAGATAAGCACTTTCTCACAGTTTTCTGAGTATTGAAATGTGTGGAATTTCAGGAGGAAAATGAAAGTGTGTGGCTTGTTCCTACTTGCACTTGCAGTGTTGGTGCTCTGTCTAGCTACATTATGATACATACAATTCTTATGGACTTTAAAAGTCATATCCTTCAAAGTATTTAAGCACTTAGTTCCTCAAAAGGTAAAGGAATTTAGACACTTGAGTAGCTTTTAGGATGTGGAATATATTAATTGTTGGACCTTTAGAAAGGTGGCATTCTTCAGGACTTCTTTTGGTTTTGTGAAGAAACTCTGTGCCACCCGTTGCTTTACAGAGTAAAATCTAGCAACATTCCTCCAAGTCAACAGAATTTTAGCATCTGAGGTTAAAATACAAGAAAGCACTATGATCCAGTGATCTTTCAGGCTTCGTAAGAATTAGTTATTTTTCTTTCTTTGAAAGAATTAGTTATTGCGAATGGACAATCCGTCTCCTGCTACGGAATGATAATCTTTTACAATGTGATGATAACACAAATCCAGTGGATGATTCATGTGCACATGCTTCCACTGGGAACTTTTGCTGAGAGGAGATCTATTTAAACAAAATCTTGTCAGCTGAAAGCACTCCACAAATATTACTGCACAAAACAGTACATTTCAAATAAAAATTGGTTCTTGGTGAAAATATATACGCTTTGCTTAAATTTAAGATGGAAATTGACCTGGAGAAGGTTTGGGTGGGGGAGGGAAGGGGAAAAGGTTAGTTCCTTTCTGGCTTGTAACTGTAAAAAAAGTTTTCCTCTCCATTACTGCTACTCTAATCTTGCACCTTTTCCTAGGTAGAATAAAGATGATTAGCAATGTGGAAATGAGGAAAAAAAAAAAAAAAAAAAAAAGCCTTGAAATCTGCCAGTTTAGGGTCGCCTTGAAATCTGCCAGTTTAGGGTCTGGCTGCACGTATTTTTTGTTTCTTTGTGTTCTTGAATCTGCATTTCTACTCAAAAGGTCAAATCAGTCTGTCAACATCTTGGTCGGGAAGAACCTAAGGCTGGTACAGTTCTGATATGCAGCAAACAGGCTGGCTAATTTGAGAAAACTGATATTCTTCCTTGCCTGCTACAGATCTGACCTCTGCAAGAATTCCCTTGATACAGTAAATTGTTCTGGAATTAGACTCAGCATTTACTGGTGTGTTAACAGGATAGTTCCTCCAGGCTCAAATAAGTATTCTAAAAATTCCCTTCCCTGAATTAACTGCTTAAATTGGATGTGAGAGAGGATTTCACATCATGTATTTTGCTGTACACCATTTTGTGAAAAGGAATGCAAATCCTTATGGCCAGTCTTAATTGTTGTAATATATATAGGTGTCATAGGGCTTGACTTGTTAGAAAGACAGTTGTGTTTTCTTTCTTTGGATACTCTACAGATCGTTGGTAATGGTAATGATAACCTGGATGCTGTCCAGCCCTTGGTGTAGGAGGATCCCCGACATGGACATATCACTGTGCAGGATATGTTGTATCAGGTATGAGTTAAACTATGGAACGCAATCCAATGCCTGCAAAATCTAAGTGTGGTGTCTCTTGTAAAACTTATTTCCGTAATTTTCCTAAGAAGATTAGATATCTATTTCATGTATTCAGGAAAAAATAACAGAAGTTCTTTTGGACATAAAAGGGATTTTCTTATGTTTTGCTGTTTCTTCAGTGAGAATATGCAGACTTCAGGATGGTTACCCAGAACAGTCCAATGTATATCTGAGGCAGAAAAAATAATCATGTCATTTTTCTAATCTAAAGTTCACTGAAGTGAATGAAAAGGCTCCTGTTGGTTTTAAGTCCAGCCTTTACACAGTGAACAGAAGACTTATGTCTTATCTGCTTACATGTGAAAATGTTGTTGATAATTTATGTTGATAGAGCACATGTTAACTTTCTTCCTGCATTTATATAACAGGAGGCAAAAGCTTCAATTGCACAGTTAAAAACCTCAAGGATGCAGTTGTCTACTACCAGCATGATGATAGTGACACAACCAAGGATTACACTGTTTTAAGAATATTTGATGGAAGGCACAGTTTTGGGCACAAGTTTCCCATTAACCTCCTGCCTAAAGAGGGCAGCCCACCATTCCTGGTGAACAGCATCATCCTCAAGCCTGCAGAAGGGGAGACGGTCCTTGTTGAAAAACATCTGTTGAAGTCTTCTAATTTTGATTCCAGTGATAATTATATGTTCTTCAAAATAATCAAGGCAATGAGTGCTGGCGAGGTTATCAAGAAATCCATTCCAGATGGGCCAGGTAGGATGTGCTGTTTGACAATTGAGTGACTAACGTTTTGGAGGGTGGGAGTGAGGTATCTGTAGCAGCTAACAGTATATAACAGTTATTGTCCCCAGTGGTATGATGAATGAGGCTACCATGGGCTGGAATTAAGAGGACTAACGGGAAAAAAGAAAAATGGTAGATTATTACTGAAAATGATTTGTGTTCTATTTTGTATTTTAAGGTATCCCTTGCAAAGGGATCTCCTCTATGGCCTTGTTTCATATCATCGTTTTGGAGAGGAGATTTTTCAGGACTCCTTTGAGTTCATTTCACCTGATAGTTAAGAACCTCCTAATCTTTTAGACACTCAAGTAAGTATGGCCATATTCTTAAAGATGACATAGCCTTCAACAGAGCTGAAGACCCTGAAGAATATTGCATAGCAGGAAATTGTGCGGGGGTAAGACTGAGAGAGCCACTCATCCATGATTAAAAAAATAACATGATGCTTCATATGTCCAATTCCTGTTTTACATTACAGTGACTTGATAAAAATCAATGAAGTTGCTCTGAATTGTCACCAGTATTAAAAGAAGTGAGAGCAAAAGCAAAAAGATAGCAACCTTTTTTTTTTCTTTCTTTTGACATGCTGATTCAGATTGTTTTTTTTCTTCAGGACACTGAAAAAAGTATAAAAAATGAATAGAAATTTCAAGCCACTAGAAAGGACAGCATTGAAAGAGGATTATTATGAACTGACAAACCTAGAGTTGAACTGGTAGCAGCAGAGTAGAATTTGCTATCAGTCAGTGGTCAGATTCCCTACTCTAGAACTCCAAATGTTTCAATCATCTTCTAAACTGTGATGATTCACATTGCACCAATGGAAGTCCAATTGCCAGAGGAAGTTCCTGCAACTATACATCCACTTGCTATCAAAGAAACTTGCACACATCTCGAGGCATCACCTGTGCTTTTTATAGACACTGAATCCCCAGATAATTAGCTTATGTACACTGTTACTAAACCATGTTTCTCTCCCACTTCTCCAAGATACGTATGAAAATGTTGAGCTAAATTAGGCTTTATAAATAAGCTGATAGGGAAAAGACTTAACTTGTGTTTTTCTCCCTTACAGATTTTATGATAGGGGAAAGCTAATTTTCAGATAGCTTAAAAACTACAGGAAAAAAAAACCTTAAAAAAAATCCAGCTACTCCTGAATGGATGTTCCTCACTCAGGTAAACAAACAGAGCATCTTACATCATTTGTTATGATGTATTGGTTCAGTTTCTTTAAATCTCTGCTTTCATGAACACATGTTGGGAGGGGCAAAAGAACAAATGAACACTTATCAAAATCTAAATTAAAATACAGTAAATGAGCATAAAGGAGAGAGGTAGGCCTTGGCAAAATCTGGCATGCGCCTTCTCAGTCCCATGTCAGACCATTTTAAGGGCTTCAATTATGAGTGTTATGCAGCCCCTCTGCAGAGGACATTGTTTCATCTGTATATATACTTTGATACCTTCTCTGTGATCCTGGAAACTAAGCAAACTATTGCAAAATAAGGCCACAGTCTCTGGTTTTCTTGATATTTCACCAGCATTGAAATTTGTCCTGCATGGGCTACCAGACTTATCAAAAAGAAAAATGCTTAGATTTTTGGGAACAGATGAGCTGTATATTTCAAAGACCTGCATAAGCTCCTCTATGCATGTGCATTGTTGCAGTGACAGTTGTGCTCACTCCTAATTCTATTAAGAGAAGGAGATTTGTGGTTTATATGCTAAATGAGTCAAGCCCCACATCTCACATTGTGATCCTAATTCGTAGACTGGAAAATGAAAATGGTGAGCTGTACATGATGCTGTTGCTTCAGTTCCCTGCCAGCATACCGTAGCACAAGTGGAAGAGGCATGCATGCCTCCATGGAGAGCTCGGCTTAGGTGCATGCTTTGTACAGTTTGAGTTTTTGGTCAGTGACCAGGAGGGAGGTGTGGTGACTGGACAACATCACAGCGATAGCAGTGGATGGTAAAGTGCCCAAGGTATTTATTAAGGATCCTAATTGCTAACAAGTGATTCTTTCTTAATGACTTTCTGCCTGACCCCGTGGTTGTAGATAGGGGTACTTGAGGACTTGGGTCAATGGCAGGGAAGTTCCACATTAATTGTTTTCTACCGAACTGAGATCTTTTCATCATGTTACTTTAAAAATTGAGACTTGTCAATTCCTTTGGGTGTATGATAACCTAAGCACCTCAGTTCTATACATTTACCCCTGACTTCTTCCTGTAGTTTCAAATACTCTGTTGTATTGCTTGGTAAACAAAGTCTTGCTGAAATCAGAGCATTAAATTTGCTTAAGGTTCCTTGAAAGTAGCCATGCATTTTCTACATAAATGAAAATTATTCAATGAATTTATTTCATCTGTGGTTTTTATGTGCATGTATTCTTTAAGTGTTGTAATAAATACTAAAATGCCAGGTACATTAAAAGCATCAGCAAACTATGTGTCATTTATTAAGTGAATATTTGTGGAAAGTGAATTTTAAGTATGCTATGTAAAACTTATCTTATGGCTCTATTCTTCGGCTAAATGGCTAAATTCTACCCTGAGTCCAATTTGTTCAGGACAGTAGGAAACTCAAAAAGAAGTGTCAGTGTGAAATTTAGTGAACAGCTTACAAACATATGTGAGGATTATTTGGCAAATTTTAACATACAGTTGAAGCTTTGGTGGCTTTTGAGAAACTTCATTTCTTCCCATAGGAAATTGTTTATGGCAAGAAAAAAAGCTAAAATTATTAAATTTTTCAAGTATCCCTAGTAATACGTGAGATTGTGTCAGATTCTAATTAGAAAATGGTTACCAATAACATTCCCCAAATAACAGTAAAAGCTTGGTAAGAAGAAAACAATACTGACAATTTAGTAGCTGTGCTTTTTTTTGGAGGACTTTTTTTTTTTTTAAACTTCGAACCCATTTTCACTTCTTTTAGAAGAATTATAATTCATCTACAGTGCTTTGGTTTTTTTGGGGCTTGTTTTTTGATCTTTCTCTCTCACAGTCACCCTCCAGCTATACACCCCTGCCTATTAGCCCTGTGGGTTTCTTCTGAAGACGAGTGAGCTTGTTTCCAGCAATCTGTAGGCCTTAAGAACCACTGTAGCCAGGAGAACGCCCCGTCTGCCCCCGGTTTTAAAGTCAGTTAGAGAAGCATCTCTGTACTCTTGTACTAGAGGAAGTTACAGTATCTTAAGTTCTGACTTGGCAGCCTTGGACAAAAGCAGGTAGCCCTTTCCTTTTTTTTTCTTTTTTTTCCTCCCATGCTTCAAGCCAGAAGGGTTGCTTCTCACCTTTTAAGTGAAAGATAACTTTCTTCATAAGCTTCCTTATACCCCTGTGGATGTTCTGAGGTTTTTCCAAGGGCCCCATGCTATCCTAGTATCTCACTGAAGCAGGCAGATTAAGAAAGCCTTACATTCTCACTAGAGTCAGAGGCTGAGAGAGATGAACTAAACAGTACTTTATCTACAGTTTTACTCAATGGAATGGACTAAATTTTATGAGCAGTATGATGGAAAGAAATATATTGTTAAACTAGTTTTCTATTTGTTACTTTGATTCATGATGGCAGGTCAAAAATATTATGTCTCAGCTGGTAGTTTGAATGATTTTTCATCAAATGTTAGTCCTGCAAAATAGACTACATTCTTTTCAGTACAAGCTTTTCATCAGAGAACTAGAAATAATGGTTACTTGTGCCAGTTAGACTTTGGACAGCCCTATTAAGCTCTACAATAGGAAATATCAGAGCCTTTGGATCTACTGACATGTTTTCAAGCTTATAAACCCTTCCTGAGGAATACAATAATCAGTGTTTTTTCCAAAATCCCCTTTTTCCTGATGAGCCAGTCTCTCTGAAACTGTGGTCTACAGAGAAGGGTAAAGTCCAAAAATAAGAATGTGTTTTGTTTCACTGATTGTTGTTATTCTGCTGTGAAGTTGTTGTGATGCAAAACCTCCCTGTATGACAGACAGAAGGGACAAAAACAAGATAAATAATGTTTCCATAGATTGTGTAGGGTAGAATTTGGGTGGAGGGGGAATCCTTCAGTTCCAAAAACACATGCTTAGCTTCAAGGGGCCTCTTTCAGTTCCAAATAGCGGGCGGTAGCCTTTATTGCCTCCCTAGGCTGGGCATGGAGAACATCCGCATGCCTCTTGATAATCGCAGAGTGGACAGGCAGTGGTCGGTCCTGGGCATAGGCTGCAGGTGGGAGGTTTGTTGCCTTTGCACAAAGATGCCTCTCTCTTTTTGAGTCACTGTGAGTTTAGGATCTCTCTGACTGTAGTGAAATAAAAGCCTGCTTAATGCTTCCATGAGGTTCTGAAAGGTTTTTTTTCAGTGGGCCCTCTAACTGCAGGAAGACCGATATACATGGATCTAGTTACCAAGTAAAGGCTGGGTGAGCTCGCTTTTCAAAAAAAAAAAAAAAAAAAGAGAACCCCCCTCCTCCCCCCCCAACCTCACCCCCCTGGGCAACTTCCCTCAAAAAAGCCCTCCTGCCAGATTCTGTTTCCATTTTGCATCCCACTGAGCTGAACTTCTTTGAAGTTCAGGAAGTTTTCTCCCAGACCCCTTTGGCATGAGGCAGTTTCTGGTGTTTTCCTCCTCTGGGGTGAGGTACTTGGTATCCTTTCTGGATAAATACCTACTATGTTTCCATTGCTTTATTATTCCTTACCTGGGCTTTAATTTCTGGTGAAACTAACCCAGATAAAAGACAAGGAGCTTCTGCTAGCTGAGCGGGGTGGCCTATGGCAGTGCTCTTTGCCATGGCATGGAGCAATCCCCCTGGCTCTCCGCTGCTACAGAGCCGTGAGCCACACTTTATGCCCCCCCATCCCCTCCCATGTTCGCATGTGCTGTGAGGATGTAACACAGTGGTATCCAGTTGCTGGGTTATTTTCAGGCAAGACTGAAGGCGATGTGCCTTGCAGGAAGGCAATTATAAGCCCTCGGGCACTGCACTGTTTGAGGGAATCTGCCTTTCATGGTTTCTATTTCTTAAGCAGCTATTGTTAAGCAGTCTCTTTGCCCCATTAATGTTATTTAGCTATTCCTTTATAGCGCCCTAATGTAACTTTTGATTTTGTCACTCTTTCAGGTTTTCAACAATCATCTGAAACAGAGGAAGCTTCCAGTTCCTTCAGCACTGGAGAACATCTAATGGTAACAGTCCTGCACACCAAATATAATGAATTTCAAATGCAGCTTATAAAACTTCCTCTGCCTGGGTTCGTTGAACTGCATGGACTTGCCATGGTAGAAGGAGATATGTTTAGTCTTCAGGACTTACAGGCTTATAAAATTAGTTGAGGCATTTGCGTTCTTCCTTTAAAAATCTCTTTTGCTGATAGCTACTCAGAGTTTAAAGAACTCTGGACATTCTGCTGTGGGATTTAGGGGGAAACAGAGCCCGTGTTGTATCCTTAAATGTATAACAGTGATAATGCATATTTTCTTAAAAACAGTGTTTTAAAAAGGAGATTCTAACTTTGTGAATCAGAATCCTAATGGAGGAGAAGGAAGGAGATCTAGGGGATCAGAGATCAGGGAAGTCTCAAGCAGGGCTGTGCGTGTGGCATAAATTTTTGCTTCTGTCACCTGCATACACATTTAAACCAGCTGTTGCTGAATTAAAGAGGTTTTTAAAAATTTAGCATCTAAGATGTAAGCATGAAAATATGGTACGTTTGTTCTGTCAGTTTTATTGAGTACTTAGAAATAGAAAGCTCTACTTGAAGTACTGTCCAAAGGTAGAAAAGGCTGGATCTTTTTTCTCTTGCCATTTAAAATGGATGAAAATCCATGTGATAAGAACACCAGGCTCAGGACGCTTTCCTGTGTTTTATGACCTGCCCCAAACTTCTGCTGTGATGAACACTCCGTATATTTTTCCTCTGCTTCCATACCCTCATGTAAATTGTTGGCTACCATGAACCCATTTCTCTTGTCTACCTTTGTCTGACCAGGTCCCCATGGTAGGAATCAGTGAAACAGTAAAATCAGTGGAAATGATCTGTGCTCATCAGAGTCCAGAGCAATATTTTAAGTGGGAGCAGCCAACGTGATCAATTGTAGAGCTGGGCAATGCTAGACCTTAGTTCTTCCTTTGATCCCCTCCCCTCATATTTATAGGTTTCTAATTTCCGCTGGATAATGAATATCGCTCTTCATTATAATTATGTTAAAAGGTACCAGCATGATGATTCAGAAACCCTTGAAGATACAGTCATATTTTCAGCAACAGATGGATTTAACACTGCAGATGGAGTGTTAAGAGTGCAGGTAATAACAAACTCAGCAATGTACTGTACTGAAATATAATTGGAAAGTATTAATCATATATTGGTTACTTCAGCTTCACTAAGTAGATGTTTAATTTTCATCAATCTTTTTACCAGATTCCCGGAAAGATTTCTTTGTAGACAGAGTGTGGCTTCTAGGTGAAATGATTGCAGAAGTTATTAATGACTAGGGCCTTGATCTTGCAGGCATGTCCCCATGGCTTACCCAGGCATGCAGAATAAAAATCATTTGTGTTAATAAGGCTGTCAGATGGGGCCCTGTTCAAATGGCCTAAGTTTCAGATTGTGACTAGTCAGTAGTAAAACCTGGACCCCTCTGAACCTGGGAATTACTGAAGACCAGCCAGCAGGAACTACTGGTGCAGGGTTTGTGGTGGAATGTAGCCAATTTGAAAAGTCCAGTTTATAGAGGTAAACCATGAGTCTAAGTCTTTGCAGAGCTGGGATGTGCTGCTGGGACATGGCATGTGGACAAAACTGGGAAAGACTAGCTTTTCCTATTCCTCGTTATTTTCTCCTAGCAATGATCTTTTGAAATCTGCATACACAGGGAACAGTAGGCTAGTGTTTCCATAAATCCTGTCATCTTGCTGTTTTGGGGGGCTTTTATTGCTTTTGTTTTGTTTTGTTTTCCCAAATGTATCTCTTCCTAGAAGCTGTATTTGAAGCTCAGGTAACTCCTGAGCTTCAGGATGCAGGATCAGGTAAAGCAGTGATATCTGATTGCAGATAGTGACCCTGATACTTTACTTAATGCTATTCACAAACTAAGATTTCGTTTGTAAAATCAGAAACTGGATAGTTGTCCGGTGTGTTTCCTGGGGATCTGCTAAGCAGGAATGGTGCAGCAAAAAAATCTAGGTCACACATGAAAAATTTTGGCTTATTTTTCTATGGTAGGAATATAAAACATGCCGTTTTTGCTGAAAATTGATATATTTTCTCTTGAACATGTTTCTGTGGATGCTGCACCACAGATGCTTTCTGCTGACATTCTTTCCTGTGGGTTTTGGTGTCTGGTGAGGCTGCTTCTCTGTTGATTTCTTTTATGAGCTCTTTTCCCTGGTGAGAGTCCTTAGCCATAGAGTGCTATGATGAATATGGTTTGATTAGGCTTCTAGACCAGAATATAAGCATGCAACACCAAAATTACAAGTCCCATGAAATACTCGGGCTGAATGCTTTGGTCTTCAGCTGAAATATTTAGTTTTCCAGCTATCTGTGGACCCTGGAAATATAATGAAAAACTAGAATTCTCTCTGGAAAGTTTACTCTGCACTTGGTGGTACAATAAAATCCTACCTACCTAAAATCTGATGGGGAAAAGAATTCAAGTAATAAAATTTAACATGACTGGAAGTAAAATTCAGCAAGACTAGAAACCACAGGAGAGCATGCTTTATAGTTTAGCATTAGCATGCTCTGTTCTTTCTAACAGACACTGGTGTCCCAGAAAGATACAGCCAGGTACTGATCAATTAACCATAACAATCAAATAAAGGTCTGTTAATATAAATGATTCTAAATATATTATCTCTTTAAGGCTATCATTTAGGATTACTTGTCTATAACACAGGTTCCCACATTGCTGTCATGGAGGGGAAGCGCATTGTTAGGATGAGAAAACAAACAGGATATTTGTTGTATTTTATTTTTGCTTATGCTTAGAAATCACCTCCTCCTTTATCTTCTCTTCTTCTGTCCAGATTATGCCGGCGAATGATGAGCCTCCAAAGCTGCAGCCAAGATTAAAGGCAGGACTGGAGTGTCTGGAGGGAGGCAAGTATCAGCCCCAAATACCTGCATGCAACAGATGCTGGCAGCAGTGACATGGAGCTGATGTATGTGACTACCCAAGCTCCAGCACATGAGGTGATGCAAAGGGCAAAAGTCACAGTGGATAAATTTTCCCAACTGAATGTAATTCAGAGATCCATTTCCTATATCCAAACTGGTAATACAGAATTTTGATCTTTCTGACAATGTCTGTAGCTTCTTTCTTTTCCTTTTTTTATCTTGTTTATGAGAATTAATTGAGTTAAAAGTGATTTAGATCATTAGGCTTCTTAATCTTGATTTAAATCATGTTTTAAAACTTGTTCTGCATTTGCAACACTGAGTTACATTCCTAAGGAGAGGTTAAATCTCACTGTACACCAGTAGGACAGGCTGTTTGGTACTTGTTTGTGAGAAACAGGAGGATAATACATTGTATATACATGTAAATAAAGATATAACTTAACATGCAATAAGAAGCGGTATAGGTCTGTACAGAAGGCACTAAGAGACAATAGCTCCCCTGTAATAAATCATCTCATATCTTGCTCTAAAGGCTTACACTACAGATCAGTCCAAGGGGTTTGAGCAAGTGGGTAGAATTTAAATCATGGAAACCAGTGGCATGAGTACTTCTAACTGTCCCTATTTGCCTCACATTAAGTTAGGCTACAGTGCCTGATCTGTCCAATTATCAGGATGTTTTATGCCACTTATGATTTGTAACAACCTGCTTTTGGAAGAAAATCGTAATTCAAATATAATTGCAAAGCAGTAGCTTTATAAAGACATTTTATTTGCTAACTGAAGCTGTGTGAAATTGGCTAGGTATATCACGAAATAAAGGTAAAGCATATCGTGTATTTTAAAGCTTGATAAGTTATTGAAAGAAGAATGCTCTCAGTTAATCAATCTGATGGTTTTGTCACCATTTATCTTTCAAGGTCTTAGGACTAGTGGATATCATACTTTAATGCTGGTTTGTTCTCATCAATTGGAAGAGAGAAAACAAACATTCCTGCATCTCAGCTCCTCACCAGTTTCTAAACTTAAATGAAGTAGTTACTGAACTGAATGAAATGAAATATAAATTGACATGAAGAAAATGTTCCCTTTGCAGCTATGGAAGCAGCTATAGTTGTCTAAAGCTGACTTTTACCACTTCCACAAACAGTAGTTTGGGTCACTAATCGCATCATCCCATTCAGTGGCTGGACTTTGTATAAAACTTTGGCATAAAGGTACTGCTTTAGTATTTTTCATTTAAATTGATTAAAATAAGTTTAGTGCATGACTATCTTAATCTCAAATGTAACTTTTGGCACAGATATTTAAAAAGAAAAATCACACTTCTATCTACTCTTTTTAAATGCCTGTTTCTTACTTATTGCCTATCATAAACAGTGTTTAATAGTCTGACAGAGTAATTTAAAAATATGATGAGTTTTTGTTATTTTGAGATTTGTAACTGAGTAGTTTGTGTGAGGTTAAGGATTTCTGGAGATGAGTGTGTGTGTGTTTTCTGGGGAATCTATGGTGCAGGAATGTTCCTTTCTTGGGATCAGATTGTGCTGTCTTTACTCACCTTGGTTTCGCTGGGCTTATGTGCACAACTGTGCAATGACATAACACTAACTTATTGTCCAGGCACCCTAAACAAATACTAAATTGTCTACTTTTGGGAATGATTTCAGACTATTTAGATTTCCAGGACTGAGCCCCAGACCTGTCTAGTTGCTGCACTGAATTACCTGGTATAATTTCCTTGAACTCAAGTTGCCCTATTATCCTTGTTGTTTTAAGTGGCACTATTATTTAAATGTTGTGTTTTTTTCAGGCCATTTTCTTTCCCATGCCACTTTCCTGACTGTACTTTAAAGCTGTGCTTAAGTACACAAAGGAATATGCAGAGTTTCTCCCTGCTCCTCTTCTCATGTATATTTTGAAATGAAAGAACATTAAAAGACAATCATCTTTTAAAATATACTAATTATATAGGGGGGGAAAAACAAGTAACTTGTTTCTTGGTATTTGGGCTGGTTCCTCACCCCCAGACCTGTTATTATTCACTTTTCTACTGCAGCAGCTATTCTACCCTTGTACACATATCAAGCTTAGCAGCTTAGTGTTCAAGCTTTTGGCCTGGAGAAGAGCTCTACTTCAATACATTAATCTTTCTTTCAAGTTCAAAACCACCTGCTTCTCTCCCTCCCTCCCCCCCCCGCTTTTAGATTTCTCTTTCCACCTGTGACTGTAGCAGCTTCTGAGATAGAAAACAGCTTTCCTTGCTGCTCTGCTCTTTCCCCCAGCAGCAGAGTTGCTTATCCCATGGGCAGAATGGACTTTCTAATCACTGCCAATTTTGTGCTAGCCTTCTGAATACTGTTCCTGGCAGGTACTGTTTTTTTAAGTAGATGCCTCCTAGTTGCTGTTAAATAATACATATCTGCCTTGAGATCAGCTGCACTGAGCCTTTGTGGAAGTCAGCTCTTCTGTGTCTCTTGGATTTTCTGAAATATATTCTATGAGATCCCCTAGGTTTTCTTAGAGCTATTTTCCGATTTTCTTAAAGATGCAGTTGATTTTGAGAATGACAAAAAGGTTATTTTTTCATTTTAGCACGGCATTGAGGCCCACTCAATTTATAGCATTGAACGTTACATGCAAAAACCATTCCTTACATAATTGGTATTTTTTTATTTTAATAACCTACACACTTTTTTTTTTAAGATTAACTTTAAAGTTGTTCCCTCTATAATGCTTGCTGGCACTACATAACTGAAGAGAAGCCTTTTTTTGTTTTCTAAAGAATTTGTACACCGTCAGATGAACAGATGTTAACATGCATCTGTAGTCTGTCTCCACTGGGAACTATATCTACCTTTACTGTTTAGAACTGGTTAGAAATTTTTTGAACCAACTTTATGTTGAAAGAATAGGTTTTTACATGAAGAAAAGCTTTAGTGAAAAGCATCTGCTTTCTGTGTCTAGTTTTAATTTTTTGCTAGAACTAAAAATTGATGTACAGCTTTTGACTTGAGAATTTCTGTTCAAAATATCAACTTTCTGTGGAAAAAGAAGACGGAGAAAATTTATCTGAGTGCTTGTCAAAATTCTGTCCAGACATGGTGATGACAACTTTTGGGTTTTAGCTACTTATCATGATTTGTTGCTGTTTTAGATACTCCTGTTTGATATTTGTGTCCATGTGGTTTAAGTAAATGACTTATTTGAGGTTTATTTCTGATTTTGCTATTGATTTTCTATGTATCCTTAGACTTAAATTTTCCAAGACATTTGCCTGTTTTGCCTGCTTCCCTTTAGAAGTTGGGGGTGAGGGTAAAGGGATGGGGTAGTGAGTCAGCTTAGAGACACCTCAGCCTTAGCTTTCTGAGGTGCTTAGTCCTCATGTCATTAGTCAGTCAGGAATTTCCAGTATGAATTAACTACTAATGCTGTTGTAGAGTACTGGGAAGATATCTTCTAGGCAGGCACGTTCTGTAAAGATCAAGTCAAGCCAAACCAAGAACAGAAAAAAACTGGCTGCATGATCAGAAGAATGGCATCTATCATAAGAGAGAATTAAGAGTTTGGCTTACAGAGCTCAGCAAAGCAAAGCCTAAGAAGGAGACAGAATTACTTCTAACTACCTTGAGGGAATAAATGTGTATGTCGAGGGGGACTAAACTTTTTAGGCTAGCAGGCAATATTGGCACAACACCAAATAGATATAAACCACCAAGAAGAAATTCAGGCTAGCAATTAAAGGACAATTTCTATCCAACAGAGTACAAAGATTCTGAACACATCTCAAATAGAGGCAAAGAAACTTCAAAACTGGAGCATAATCTATCTGTGAAAGAGGTCTACATCCTGACTGTTCACGACAGGAGGTGACAGAAGGTGATGACCAGAACTCTGGGTAATCCCTTCAAAACTTTAGCTGAGATTTACCCATCCTCCCCCTGAAGAAAACTCCTCAACCCTCACATTTCGTACTCTATTTCCAACTAACCAATAGAAATAATACAGACCTTCACTACCTTGTTAAGCAGTGCAACTTTTGTCTTTACAGAGAGCACAGAGGATCTTCATAGAAGACACTACTGAAGTAATAATGTTTTGCGTTACTTTGTTATTAAAAATCTTACCATTCCAGTACCAGGGATTCACATTAGCTCTGCGGGACTAGTTACTGGTCATTTAACCTTTAATTCTGAAGGCTGACTTCAGAACTATACTTTTTTTTTGAAAGTCACATTTAACTCAGATCAAAATCTGAATAGGTAAATCTATGTTAAATTATTAAACGTTTACAAATACTTGAGCTGTTTTCCAAGAGGAGAACTGATGTTCTTCCTCATGTTCTTGGTTGGTTTATGTGTTCCTTCAGAGTGTGATTTCTGGATCTGTACCCTCTATTCCTCCCTAGGAGGTGAAATAAGACATCATTCTCACTTGAACACAATCACTCCACAATCTCTGACAGAGGGACAAGTATAACGAATGGCTGCTGTTCTGATGAACTTCGTCCACCTCTACTACCTCATGCTCCTCTCCCGTTTTATGACCTGAATGTTACGTTCCTGCCCATTGATAATCAATGGCCCAAGATTCATATGGGTATGTTATCTAACACTTTCTCTTTCATGCTTAACCTAAATTACCATCTATATTTTTTTTAGTCTATACTTAAGGCTATATTGTTCTGCCGCTGCAGTCTGGCCTGGACTTATCATGGGCTGAATCAAAATCATGCTATTTCCTCAGTGGTAAAATTCTTTGTGGAGCAGGCAGAGAATGCCGCACTGCTATAAACTGGATGCTGCATGGGAGCCAACGGCAACATTGTGCTTGTCTTTAGAGATGAGTCATGCTATTTCAGACTATTTGGTTAATCAGTAAACTGAGAGATCTGCTGCTTTACAGACAGTATGTAATATTTGCTTTGCCTCTGTGCATTGCTTTACATTTTGGATCCTTTGCCATTAGGATTTGAAACATAGACAGCATCTAATCCAATTTATCCTGTTCATTTTGGCAGTGCTGGCAATGCTGACAGCTTAAAGAAAACACTTAATTTGACTAAGTGTTTCCAGTTTACTTCTCAAAATATTTGAAGTCCTTATAGCCAGAGTACTACAGCTCTGCAATATATACAGTTCAGACCCATTTTAGCAAATTAATTACAATCTGTGTATGCTGTAGCCTTTGCTTATGCTGAAGGCTGAAGTGGGAGTTTGCCTGATTAAGGCTGCGCTCAATATTTGGGAATAATTTTCTTGGTTTGCTGCATTTTAATATCCCTTAAAAAAGCACTTCAGCTCTTGGAGGAAATATACAGAATACTGGGGTTCTACATGGCCTGTGGTCTCTTCTCCTGCCTTATGTTGTGCACAGTGCCAAGGAGGGCTGAGTGCTGGCCATGCCAGGAAGTGCTGAGTTGCCAGTTTAGATGCTCTCCTGGTGTAAGGATGCTCAAGTATGTGGTGTTTTTATTCATCTCTACCACTTGAAGGTGAGGTACAGTGCTCTGCTACAGCAAGGAAGTGATAAAAAGCAGCCCTGGAAGTGCCCTAACAAGCGCAGGGGATTACATACTGTGGTTAGGTCTCACTGGAGTGCCTGTCTGTGATGATGAGGCGAGGAAGCCCTCTTCATTGGGAATCTGTGACAACCTCCTTGTAAAGAGCCCTCCCAGGGAATGCTCTTCTTCCACACGCACACTTCAGACTGGGAAAGAGCTCTGGCCCTAAACAGAAGTTGCTTTCTGGCAGTAAAGCATTACTGGGAGTGGTTCTTCTCAGCAGCAATCCCCCGCTGTGATGCGAGGTGAGTCACTGGACCTCTGGGGAGCTCTCAAGTGCCACCTACTTCTAAACTGATAGGCAGCATGTGCCAGCCTCTGTGGGGTTTCAGTCCCAGGCTGCAGCCTCATCCTCTATAGAATATGCTAGCAGCTGAGCAATTGCCGCCATTCCTTTTGTGAGGGCATCTTACCCTTCACCTGCTGCCACCGGACAGGAGGAGGTGTAATCTAGGCTTTAAGTGAATTACTTTAAAAACTAAACACAGATTCCAAACACTGAGCAATATGGAAGAGAATGGAGAAAGCATAAACGAGAATAGAAAAGGACCAAAATAATGTATCATTGCAATCAGGAAAGTGTTATTCTAGTGTGAGGCAAGTGTAGTTGCAAATGCAGTCTCAAATAACTCTAAAGCAGGGTGAGCATCAGTACAGGCTAAAAACCAGAAAACATATCTAGGGCTCCTCAGTGATCGTACTTCTTTACTAGCACATGCCACCATCTCTCTTCTGCTACTGCAGGTCACGATACCTTGCTTAGCTATCTTGCCTGAAGTTTTGGAAAATGTCAAGATGCTCCCAATATTCTGAGTGTCTGTATGGCATTGGGATTCGTATCTACTGTAGAATCAGTAACAATTCAAAGAAGGTATGTAATCCCAATTTCCTACAAAGATTGCATTAGAAAATTCCTTGCTATGAATGAATCATTTTGAACTGCTGGATAGAACCAGGTTATTAAGTATGGTGGTTTGGTAGCACTGGAGCAGCTTTCTGAGATGATGAGGCAATCTGAAATGCAGGGTTTTGAAGGGCAGGTGGTCATGCTGCAACAACACAGAGGTAGCTTTCTTTGGTACATCAATGTGATGTAATTTTCCTCTGTGGGTTTTTTTCTTCTTTTTAAATGATTTGCTTAAGACTTCCCTTTCAGAGATTCATGCTGGCAAGTAGCAATACCACTGAGAATGGAAGGTCCATAGCTACAGTAGGAGTAAGGAACTTGGAAAATGCAACTGGTGCGGAAGAGTGAACAAGGTCACTGGTGACAAGGCTCTGCTCCATCTGTGCAAGCACGGTCTTTAACAGAAGCATTCCAGCAACGTGGCATTTTGTCACATTATTCCATTCCTTTTAAATTTCAATAGCTAGTTATTTGCCTGCCTTTGGTTATGAAACAAAACCCCTCTTTGTGCAGCAACACAACGTGGCTATCTCATGTAACGGAGAAATGAAATGCAAATTTCTCAGATAACACAGGAACTGTGCTTGTCTGTGGAAGAAGGAGGCATTGTCTAGTGACAAGAGCAGAAGAAGGTGGTGTTGCCCAGTGCCTCTGACAGTCAATCCCAAAAGGTGGAAGAAACCACAATTTCTGATAACATTGACATTAAAAGCTCCCATGTCCCCATTTCATCTTTCATAAAATAGAGACAAAAATTAGTCTGCTATTGTATGCAGTTCAGCAAAGCATTTTAACACGTACTTTTTTTTTTCTTGTATACAAGAAGATCCCCACAGGTCTGCACAGAGCAAAATACCTGCTAAAGTATTCTGTAGTATTGGCTCTAAGTAGTTTGTAGGAGTCTTGGAGAACTTTCAGGTGAGGGCCATTAATTACTGAGTAAGAAACTCTTTTAAACCATTTTTTTTTCTTTTTTTTTTTTTTGACTGTTTTCAAAGCAGTATGAATTTTTATGTTATGTGTTAATATATTTGCTTTGTCCTTTTTGTTCAGGCTTTGTACAGAGAAAAATTACTAGTTAAATAGTAAAGTTAAAAAACCTAACCTAATGTTGGACCAAAGATACAAAGGCCGTTGAGACATCACCCAGAAAAGCACTCAAAGTATTAATTCTTTGCACTGCTAATCACAGAAAATAGAGTTCTTGCTCAGGCTTATTTTGTTGTTGTGGTTGTTTATTTTGCTTAATTGTACAATATCTAATTCCTCACTGGCTATGAATTACTGAGGATCATCTCTAGTTGGTAATACTGGTGAGTGAGAGGTATTATTCCTCTTTTAACCGGTTCTCAGCATTTTATTGGATCAGAGGTACTTCTTTGTAGTGCTTTTAAGCTCTTCATGCTCATGCTGCAGTATTTTGTTTACACTTATTTCTTCTCTCTCTTATTTTCTTCTTCTTTCTCCAGCCTTTACTTCATTTTCTGTGCTTCACCATACCCCTTTGCTGCCTTCCAAGTTCAAATCGCAGGCTGTCCTCACACACAGCTTTTCTCTATGGAGTGCTGCTTCATTTTTCCTCTTATCTTCCTCTCCTCTTCCCTCATTGCTTCCCTTACAAAGCATGTCCTACTTTGCACTGGGTATGAGATTTAAGGAGCACAACACCAAGGTCTGATTGTAGAGCTGTATGCCGATGCCTTGGCACTCTTAGAGGATTTTCTAAGAGCAGGTTCCTTGCAGGGTGGAATTAGAAGTAGTTTAGGTGCAGCTGTGAGTGGGATGTTACTTACAGAGAGACAGGCTGCAGGGCAGGACTAGGGAGCTAGGGGGTTCCTCAGCGAAGGAGCAAAGGGTTCATCCATGTATCAGACTCCTAACAAGAGCAATACTAACATGCATTGTGTATATGAAGAGCTATTCAGAGTTCAAACTAGCGACAATTTAACCTCTGGCATCAGCTAGAACTGGGCAGAGATATGAGCCAGTGCAGTAGCGTTAGTTAATGCATCCTGAGGGGACAGGACAAGACTCTTGGCCCTGTACAGCCAATACATACTTTTGTTGGTGCCGAGGTGCCAGTCAGAATGTCCTTTCATAAAAATAACCCATGTGGAGAAAAAAAGAAAAAGAAAGATTTCGCCTAATATAGATAAAATGAAATTTAGACATAAAATAACAAACAGGGCTTAGTAATGTGCCTAATTTCTTAATACTTCCCACTTACCTTTTCACATCTCCTAAATTATGCTTCCCACAGCATGTGCATTTGTTCCGTGTCTCTCTCTCTCGCACACATGCATACTCCCTACGTCATATTGCTCATTTAAAAATAATAATTAAAAAAACCACTTCCATTAGAAGATGTCCAGGCTAAATTTTGAATGGTAGCACTGGAGCCTTAGGGTCTGGCTCCTGAGGGCCTTTGTCATGCTTATCCATCATGCTCCTACCTCTGCTCCTGCATGAGTGTGCTGGGAGCAGTGCTATGGTTTCTCTTCACCTCCATAAAGTGCTGCCCAGCACTTCCGAGCAGAGGAGATCAAGCTCTGTTGTACCTGCTGTACTGAACTGAAGTTACGGCCCTGGGCTGAGCAGTGGAGTCTGGGCCACCTCCACTCCATGCCCCTGGGGCTGAGGGGTTGAAGCAAGGGCTCACATAGTCACAGGGCAATTTCCAGCGGGAAAGAAAGATAAATGTCTCAGGGCCACAACCTCTGCAGCTAGCGTGGGTAGATCTAGGAAAGATTAAAAATAAATCCCTTTTGTACAGAAGAAGAAATCAGGAAGGGATTTGTTTTCTGTTCTGCTCCTGGCTTAACAGCGGCAATGCATTGCCCTTTGCAGGGTTCCAGTCTCAATGAATTAAGTAACAAAAATCACCAAACACGCAGTAGTTCTCAAGTTGATAATCACTGCATTTAAAAACAAGCAGTTATTGGTATGGCAGTCTCTTGGCTTTATCAGATGACCAGTTCTTGATAACTGATGCAAGGAAGCAGTTTGTTCAGACGAGTGTAGTGTAAATCTTTGTTTTTTCAGGAACGCGTGATGCATGGGGCATCTTAAGCAAGTATCCATTTGAAATATCTGAATGCTTTTGAAGAAGAGCCGAAGGACCTCATTGTTAGAGAAAAACCCTCAGTATGGCTTCCGAGAAAATAAGCTTCCCTCACCTGGCTGCAAGAGCAGCTATGCTGGGACTGATGTGAGTATATACCCTACAATGTACTGCTATTTGTCTAAAAATTATTTTATTTGAGTTTAATGTGGTAAAAGCCCATGGTTTTATGGGGCGCTACTTTATAATCGCCTGTATGGCAGGAGAGAGGAACCATTTGGCAAATCAGGCTAGACCAAATGGCATTCATTTGGTTAATCACTAGCTATTAAAATAGCATCAAATCATAGCAACCTATTTGGTTATCATTCAGTGCACAATTTTCTGCACAGTATATTCGTAACTGCTGTACCCAAGCTAATTTTAAATGAGCCAACAAAGCCATTTTCTAACACTCTCCTGGAAATGGATCTGTAAACTGATAGATCTCACTGCTTCTGGGGCTATGCCCCCATAAAATCAGAGCTGAGGACATTGGCATTTAACTTGGAAATAAGCTGATGCATGCTTTAGAACCAGCTTAAAAAAATGTGTGTTTTTAATCTTTTGCATAACTCCAAGTTTCATTCAATTTATGGTATCTATAAGCAGGTTATAGCAACTACATTCCGTCCAAGCATGAACATTGAGGGTCTGTTGCAGATTGCTTTGAGATTTCTGTTAGTGAAGGCCTTTAGTAAGTCCAGAGTGGTTCCTTTCTGTGTCGTCATGAATTGATGTAAATGACAAATCTCTTTTCTTCAACTCAGGAATATAATAGTAACTTTGACCTTGGTCTTCAAAGGCAAAACATCAATTTATTTCCAAGGGCTGATGTCTCCCAGTACAGATCAGTAGGAGTAGGAGCTCCCTGTGATTAAGGAAAGCAGAACACTAGAGCTGTGGTCTGTGCAGAGATTAAATTAATTGATTTTAATAGCAAGGGAAGAAAAGATGAGGTGTGGTAGGAAAAATACATAATGAAGTTCTTCTGTTGTTTGTACTGCAGTATTGCTTAGAAGCCTTCATGAAGAGCCACTGCTTTAAGAAGTCTGCAAAAATTGGAGGAACAAGTGGTCCCTGCACCAAATATTTTTTTTCATATAAATAAATGGGCAGGGCAAAATTTCTCCTTTGGTGAAATCTAGGTGTCCTCCTAATCTAGCCTCCCCACCTTTAAATTTACATAATTTTTATTTTGGATAGGCAGAGGCCATACATGCAGAGGAATGAGTACAAATTAGCTTTGGCAGAACTGGTCTTACACAGATTCCCGCTGTGTCCATCCTCTTAGTGTCAGTGAAATAAGTGTGTCCTTATTTTTAGGGATGCAATGGGATATATTCAAACCTCAGAGCTGTCTTAAAGCTAGCTGAATAGTTGGCTTGGCATTTTATTCTACATGTCAGTTGATTGGTCATTTTATCACCAGTTATGAAGTGAAATTAGATAATCTAGCTGCCATATGGTATACAGTATTTATAGTTTAGTATGTTTTCAATATATGTGTGCTAAAGCCTGCTTCAGGGAGTTGTTATGGTCCTCGTGTTTACAGGATTTGGGTCTTGGGTGGAAGAAGAAATTGACAGTTTCTAATTATTTGATTTAAACTGATACATCAATGGCCACATGGATGAGCCCTAATTAATGTTAATTTACGCTTTCCGTCCTTTCCGACAGGGAGACTTTCAATTGCGGTATTGGATTAGACCCAGTGCCCTTGTAGTTCTGTTACTGATCTCTGGCAATGATCAGGACCAGAAGATCTCAGAGGAAGAGCTGAGACCCTCCCCAGCAGGCCCATGATGCTCAACTTCCTCCTAGGTTCCCCTTCCCACCCAGCCACAAGCAGGTGGTGTCTCATCCATGTCCCCAACAGAGGGGGATTTAACCCTGAAGCATTCCTTTGAAGACTTTTGTCAGCATTAAGAGTTTTAAATTCAGGAATTCTTACTTCCCATGAAAACCCTCCCTTCCCCTCTGAATCTTGATAAATAAGGAGCTACAAGATTAATTATGTGGGACATTAGTCACTCAGTATCTATGTCATTATGTTCTCAAAGCAAGCCTAAATGAATGCCACAGAAGAGCCTTAGAGATCTGCATTTGGAGTCATCTCAAATATGATAAAATAGGAGTGTATTCTTAATCCAAAACATTAGTTGCCTTGTACAGATACCCATGCTAGGGAGCCTAGGGAGTTGCATGGTGTGAATATCCTTAATAGAGATAATTTTCTGACTGCTTCTCATCAAACAAGATACCCACTCATATCTTCAACTCCAGTAATAGTAGTAGCAAAAAGTGCTAGGCTTTAGAGCCTGCATATTGGCCTGTTTGAGATCCACTTCGCAGTCATCATCCCTGTCTCTGCTGCCATGTCTTAGCTGCTTAAAGTTGTCATAATGGCAGACAGCAGGAACTGGCTGAAGCTGGACCAGTACTTTTTTAAAAGTGTTAAATAGTAATAATGATAATAAACAACAAACCCTGAGAGAGAAAAAGGCATGTTGAATTGGCCTTTAAGAACCCAGAGAACATTTGAACAAAGTAGAGTTAATAAATGTTACAGTCAGGTTTTTTGGATATAATTCTTGCAGAATATGATTTCATAATCCTCTGTCTCTAGTGAACAACAAGACCTCTGTAAACACTCAATATTCAAATAGAAAATTGTTTCTTGTAGGCTTCCATGGCACAAAATAAAAGCTCTGTAAATCTGGGCCTCCATATGTGGTTCTCAGCTGGTGTAAGTCCCTGAATGAATTACATGTGAACAGAGAAATTAATGCTACGCACATGGTGGCCAAACTTGAAAGCAAAAATTGCAACTGAGAATATACTGCAGTGGATTGTGAAATATTTGAAGATAAATGGAAGCTTGAGTCCTTGTTGATATGATGCATCACTGATGCATTTCAAGGGATATACAGCTATCACAGTGAGAAATTTTAATATTGACATCATATTTGGGGGAGTGCAAGGAATCACTTTTTAAAATCAAAAAATGAATTTAATCAGAATGCAAACTGAAAAGAAAAAAATGTGATAATGAATCCTTATCATCATTTTGAACATAAATTAATTGGATAAACTCCTTTCCCTTTTTTTGAAATCCCAGAACTTAGTGTTGCAGCAAATGTGTATATTATACAGGTTTTGAAGCCATTATGCTCCAAAGCTGCTCTTTTTAAATCTCTAAATGTTGATGAAAAACTACCAGAGTTTCCGTGCTTTTGAAACGGTTGCAATCTTGTTGTTGTTATTGTTTTCCCCTTTCTCATCTAGGCAGAGAGGAGGAAGAAAGAATGTGCATGTTATAATGAATTCTAAATGAGGGCTGTGCCTCCCCTGTTTGTAAAAAGCCAAGCAAAGCAGTAAAAATAATAAATAAAACAAGTGAAACCCTCTTTAATCCATTCATGAGGCTGAGTGTTTCAGGCAGGCCATAATGTTAAAACAGAGAGTTCTGAAAGAGATGGATCTGGGGAAAGGCTGTTGCTGAGACAATGTCAGCCTTTTAATTGAATTACGTATTTGTCAGCGCTGTATTTTCCCATGTCCAGGATTTTTACTGTTGATTCAAGGCTTAAGGCCTAAACAGAAGGGGTAACAACTGTCATATATTTTGATCCTGAACAAGCTACCTCTTTTCAAAATACCAGCACTGGGGAAAAACGCCGGAGCGTTTTGGTGCAACAGAGGGCAACAGCAAATGAGTTAATGAAAGTGTTTTCCCCCCTGTATTTCACCCTGCCACAGTCCCCTGAGAGTGTTCAGGGAACTCATCCTGAGAATCCTTAAGCCTGGTGTTATTTCTATAGCCGTTTACTTGCATTTATCATAGGGACATCTGGGACTGGGATAGTGAACCAAGAACGGGGCTAGAAGCCAGGAACTCTCAATTCACTTTCTTTGTCTGAATTAATTTGGCAGTTTTTTTTAATATAAACTCTACAGTTTAGTCATGAGCAATTGCAAATATTCACTGCAGTTTATGGTTGGAATTTAAACTATTTTTCTAGTTGATTGGTTGCACAAAATAAGTGGTTGTATTTCTCTTCCCTAGACAGTTATCTTAAGCCTCATGTTCCACAGTAGGACTGGAGGGAGCCACCAAGACTTGCAGTGCAACAGTTCAGGCTGAACTAGGACATAAATAAAACTTACAAGCTTTAGGTCAGAGTATTGGTTCCATTTACACAGAGAGAGCTAAGCACTTCTTGTCTATAACTGACTGTTTCAGCCACCTAATTACTACTACCATATAAATAAGAATAGATAGAGCTTTTGACTATTTTTTCTCTTCTGTGCCCCTATCAGCTCTGTTTAAAGAAAGACTGAGGGGAAAAATATGTATGTTAAGATCTACAGGCTTAAACTTATTCTTTCTCTTGTTCCCTTTGTATAGAAGAAGCCTTGGTGTCTCTGATTATGAAAATCATGATCAGAACTTTTTCCAACTCTTTTAACTGTCTTTGCCAAAATTTTGGGAAACTATTCCCGCTGGAATGTCAAACATGAACCATACCATGGCCAGAGTGAATGTGTGAGCAGGGTACTCTAACTTCTCTAAGGATGACACTGGAAGAAGGATGCTTGAAATTTGCTTCCTCCATGCAATTGTTCATCTAAGAAAGCTCTGCTGAGCCCCGTTTTAAAACTCAACCAAGTGCTCTATGAATCTTTTTTGGTATTATTTGCCCAACTTACTGTGTCTGGGTCCTGAACCATGTTTCATTTATAGAGTGTCTATAATCGAGGTATCTCCTTTTTCATTGTGTTGTACTCCAAAAGTCCATGAGACTTCCCTTTTTAGAGGCTGGAACAGCTCTTCCCTTATTGCATGTGTTACACAGATTAATGCCCGCTTATGCTTACTTTGATACCAGGGGCATAAAACAAGTTGACTTCAGTGCTGCGGGATCATGCTTATAGTAGTCTGAAAGCTGAATGTAGAATCTGGCTTTTTTAGACTAAATTGCATGTAAATTGTGCTTAAAAGATAATGAAAAGGAGTGTGGGCATCACATTCCTTGCAATATATCATATATGAATAGGGCCAAATAAGGCCTATGCGATTTGCTTATCTCTGCCCTTGAGTCTTTACTTATCACCAGAACAAGGATGTAGGAAGAGAAATGGCAAAATCTCTGTTTACAGAAAAAAGTAGGACACAAAGATGTTATAGGGCTTGTCCAAGCTTACTCGCGGATGGTGTAGCAGAGCAGGGAATTTAAATTTCAAAGCACCAGGATAACCCCTAACTTATCCTCTGGAATAGAGCAAACAGGCTGCTCAGTGAAAGTGAAAATTTGAAGGAACTTTTGTTAAGTCAGATTTTGAAAATCGTTTGCCGTTCTCTGGCTACCTGAAAAGTCAAACGCAAAAATGTTTCTGTGGGATCTAAACGTTTCATTTGCCATCTTGCCTAATGATTTTATGAAGCTTTAAATTTAAACATGATTTCAATAAAACCTGAAAGGCTTTATTTTTAAACACTACTTTTTCAGTTTTGTGGGGCTTGGGTATTTTTTTTTTATTTTGATCAAAGTACTTTGTTGAAGCTGACACACGTTTGTGAAATGTTTTGGTCAGCTGCATTATGAGTGTTACTGACACATGCTCCCAAATATATGTGTCACCTCTTCCCACAGGTTTAAAATTTACCCCAAAATTCACCCCCAGAAGAGAACCTTGTGCACTTCTTGTTCAAAATTGAGACTCCAAAGGGAAGATTTCAGAATTTCATGAATTAGGCTTCTGGTTTAAAATGCCTCTATTTCTGACACACTCTGTTTTTATACTTTTGAAAAACTTGATTAATTGAATTTTTTGACTCCATTCAATTTAGAAGAATTTTAAATGCATTCTGCTCATTTTCTAGTTCTGATTCTAATGTGTGAGAAGAGCATGTCTGCTCTGAATCTGCCACATGTTAAAAGAATGAATATTAACTTTTGTTTTTTCAAAGTGACTCTTTAATTGAACATTTAAATATTTAATGAGCTATTTCTATCCAGAAAGGAGGAAAAAAAATTCTGCAGTTCATTCCTAGGCAAAACTCATGCTGGAATCTGGCACAACATCAGTGGTGGCCTGGAAGTCGTAAGGTAACAGCAATTAGTGAAAATAGAGTCTGCACATGGGACACCCCTGGCTAGCAGAGTCTGTCCCCCCAGCTCTGCTTGCAGCCCACTCTGAGTTACCTATGTTCCTTAATATATAGCCTAGCTCCAGTATTTCAGCTGGAAACAATCTCTGGATATGGTTCTTTGAGTCCTTACTCCATCAATGTATTTGGGTAAAATTTGGTTCTACTCAAATAAAACCTGTAATCAAAACGAATGGCATTTCTAATTGAGCAAGGACTCCTTGGAAATGGAGGGCAGCAATTCTGTTGAGATCACTGCTTCATGTTTCTCTCCCCGTATAGAAGACTAAACTAATTTATTTACAAAAACAAAGCGACATACCAGATTAGCCACGTAACTAGTTATCTGCATTGTTTAGATTCACTTGTTTGCTTTCTCATGACATTCAAGTAAACAAGCTATATGTCAATGAAAGTGTTGGCACTCTATCATATATTATAGACTAGTCTGAAGTGCAGAAAAGATCCTGTAATGGGGTTACATGCAGTTTTTTTTTTTTTTTTAACTGTGAGCATATGCTGTGAGTGGGAAAGGACTGTACAAGGTGAACAAGGGTTTCATTAATGAGGATATGTAGAAGTCCCTGAATAAAAAAAGTAAGTCAATATAGGAGCACCTGTGGAATTTGCAGGCTTGTATCCACGTGGAAGAGGAACCCACATAAACATACTGAAGGCAATAGCACGATCTGCTCTTCCCCTTTAGTCTTCCTTCTGGGCCTCCCTGTAAATATAGCGTGTTTGCCTGTCTCAGGCAGTTTGGTTATGAAATATATCCCTTTTTGGGCATCTGGTCTCCAGAAATCAGATTTTACAAACAATAGGAGAACAGGCATTTCCACTGTAAGTTTTACTATTTCACTCTATCAGAAAGACAGAGTCTATTAAGAAATATTTTTTGCTATCTTATCATTTTGGTTTTTAAAGTTCCTGTTTATCCTTTTCTGAAATGTTTACAACTGACCTTACTTTGTTTTGTCTCTTCTGACTTTTTGCTTTTAACTGATAGAGGAAGGTGACTTATGTGTTATGGATGGAGCACTCTGAATGCTGAAGACCCTGATGTCCCTCAGAATGCACTGAGTGTCTCCATCATTACCCTCCCTCCCGCTCACGGATTGATATTAAATGGACTCTGTGGCAGCGACGTTGGTTGGTACGAGTTGCTGACCTCAGCAAAGCTTCAGCAAGACTACAAATTCACAGCTTTTCCCTGGCTGAACTCAAACAAGGTCTGAGTAATGGGACTTTGGCTTCCCTTCATTGGCTTTTATTGTTTATATGCTTTTTGCTGCATCAGGGCTATGGGGATTATATATGATTGCACACGGACAAAATGGGCTCCCTGGTCTTGTGGTGTTAACACCCTATTAGGAGACCTGGATTAATTACAGCCCCTCCTGCAGCCTGTCTGCGAGAAACATGGTCCTCTCTGTCCATAGGACGTTTTGTTTGCACTGAAGGGGAGTTTTGCAGGCGGGGGTGAGCCCTTGGCGCTGAATGCCGGCTGAGATGCATTTCTCACCGCTGAGCAGTGGCCAGCCGGCCGGCAATGCGCGAGCAGCGGATGGCCTCTGCTGGGAGCCACTGCTCATTGCAGCATGCCTCAGCGCTGAGCCTCCCCTCGGAAAGCAGCCCAGCCGAGTTAGAGACATGCAGTATTTTCTGTGCAAAACGAGCTGGGGGTTTGCTTCCAGGAGACAGAGTAGTGTTGGCCGTGCTGCACGGAACCTATGGCTTATGCTGCAGCTTTTTCACAAGCATAGGGGAACAGCTGGGCAAACCCTTTTCCTGTTCCCTTCTTCCTCCCTTCACTGGTCCCCCTTTTTATTATTTTCACCCCCACAAGAGCTTCCATACAGATTTTGTAGGACGCTTCTGCCAGAGCTGCTGCTTCACAGGCTGCACACTTTCCCTCCCGGCACACCACAGCCAAGCCAAAGGCAGATGAGGGACAGCAGCCCTGGCCAGCTCAGGCAGGAGCTTAAGCATGTGAGGGACCCAAAGGCATCTCCAAAGCTGCCAACACAACTGCCTGCAGAATCTGCTAAGGAACCAGATGCAGCGGGGAAAAAAAATCCCTTCCCCAGCTTGGCATCTGTGCTGCACGCCTGCCAAGCAGAGAGAAGGAACGGGGCGGGGAGAGGAAGTGGCTGAGGGCTGGAGGCTATTTGGCACCCTGGCAACCCACAAACGGTTTTGGTTTGGAGCTGAGAAGCAAACTACTTAGGCTAATGTAAAGTGTGTGTTTTTTAAGTTCGAAAAGACCTTATTGAAATTTAAAAAAAAAAGAAAAAAAGTAAATCCTGCAGACTGAGTTCAGCAAAGAATAAAGCTTCCTAAAAAAGAGAAGCCTTTTTTGGAGGGGGAGAAGGTTTGAGTACGGGCTAGACTGATTGCAGTTACAAGGAGGAAGATCCATTCATTATCTGTTTCAGTTGTGGCATTGCAGAATATGCTAAAGGTATCCTGGGACTGTTCAGCACTAACAGTCAAATCATACAGTTATAAAAACCTACCTGATTGTTTAATGTTCATGCCTGTAAGAACTGCTTGAAGGAAGATACAAAGCAAGTGTTAGAAGGCTCTGGAAAGTTTACTGTCAGAAAGTTTACTGTTTACTGTGATTTCCTCTCCCTCTTCTTTAAGTCCCGAAGACTTACAAACTGGATGGAACTTTTCAGTTATATAAATGCACTTTTCCATAAATACTTATTTTGCAGCATAAACCAAAAAATGCCTGTGGGTGTGCCATGCTCTTAGCTACTAACTGATCTAATCTTGTTCACTTCAGTGAGGTCGCAGAGGTACTCTGGCTCACAGTGGCCCAGGCCAGCTCTGAGCAGCGGTGTCCGAGGTTGAAATCCCGCTACGCGGGTACATCTTCCACTGTGCATTTTTGATGACAAAAATGCACCCCCCCGCAGACACGTTCTACCCTCCCAACAGGGAGTAGAAATTTGGACAGGATGTATTTTTCAATTTTGCAAGATTTTTATCTAATGGAAATTGCCTCACTGGTACTGATTTATTAGGAGAAAACCTCCCCCTCCCCAATTTGAAAGGAAGATACCTGCATAAATTGTATACTGAGGCCATAAAGACTAACCCATTGCTCATTGGTTCTGAAGAGCCAGAGGTTCATTCAGCCTCCGGACCGTGCGTTAAAACTCCTTTACAGGCACGGCTGGGTTCGAGTTCTTTCTTTGACACGTCATCCTGCAAAGGCTATATGCCAGTTGATGGTAATGCTGCAGAGTAGACTGGAAGGGTCGGGCTCAGGCGTGAGCTCTTAACCTGGCACATGTCTAGTGGATTCAGTAGGTAACAATGACTCATCAATGTGCTTTAGGGAAGGAGATAAAATCTAAGTGAAAACATGGGATGTCCTAGTTTTGGATAACGTCTTAACAATCTTCAGAGAACAAGAAAATGGAAAAGACTTTGTTTCTGTATCTTGTTTGTTGCTCAGGATGACTTTTATGGAATTAAGCTACTTATTTCTAGGAATGTTTTTCCTTCAGCGCAGTCTTTGAAATTCAAAATTATTTAAATATTTTTTCCCAGTGCATTCAAGCACCTAAGGTTTAGAAAACTTTGGATCCTTTTGCTTGCATACTTTCAAGCTGACAACTATCCCTGTTCTAGTTATTCATGTTCCATAAACAGCTTGACGAGTTTCATCATTAGCTTGCCCTAAAATGGGTCAAAGAACTGTGTAAGGTTAGAAAGTTACATTAGGTCTCCAGGAGTATTATTTCAAATCTTACCGCGGTCACTGAATTCCTAGGTTACTTGTTTAATTTGGCTTGTGCCTGTCTGTGTTTTCCTACTGTATCAAGGTTTTGGCAAGCTAAGTCCACTGACTGAGTGTGAAACACTTGGATGCCGTGGTGGTAAAGGCTATGTCTGTGCCCACAGAGCATGATATTTAACAAGACCTCTAGCTCCACGAAACATGCATGTTCAAGAACACATTGTGTATTACTCTTTTTTTAAGTGCCCCCAAAATTTATTGAAGAAATAGCCAATATCTTACTAGCAATCAAGGACTAATATGGGAGCTGCTCCAAAGCTTGCCAGCCTTGGATGGCTATCTGCTCTGCAAGTTAACTTAGGAGTGATTTCAAAGGCCAACCATGATTCTTCTGGTTTTGGATATGCAAGAATAGCAGCAAGAACAAATGAATCCATCCAGGGCTGCTAAACACAAACGTATTGCATCTGCCTCTGGAGCCACAGGTCACTGCAGCGTGGGAGAACATAGGAGAGCAATATCAAATTCCTTACCCTAATCTTACACCCTACACTCACTACTTCTAACACTCCTTGTCAGAGGCAGTATACCTGCGATCTGAAGCAGTGCAGCCATCGTCATGTGTGAGAACAGCTGTGATACGTAGCAGCGGCCAGAGGACGATGTGAGAGGCGTAGCATCCAGCTGAATGGCCGTAAGTTGTTAGGGTTTGTGCAGTGCTTGCAAGATAGGGTCCCAATCCAGGGCTGCATCTCTGTAGGAACAAGGCTTTATTTCAGTGGAAGCAGGATGGGCCCTTTGGCTCATGAGGGCACTGATTCTGTAGTATTTAAAGATTGCAACTATTATCTTAAATTCCAGGGAGAATTGGAATACTTGTTATTTCTAAATTAAGAAATAATATGACCACTGTATTTTAAGTTTGTAGTGTCCAGGGTTTTCCTTTTAATTTCCCTCTCTTTCCTATAGGACTGATGCTAGGGTACATGCATGATGACACAGAAAGCCTAGAGGATAGTTTTACCGTGCAGCTGACAGATGGCAAGCACACAGTCCAAGGGACACTTTACATCTACATCATGCCATTCAACGATGAAATCCTTCATCTTTCCAGGTTAGCTATTTAAGTGACATGCAGTGCATAACAACTTATGGGGGAAAAAAAGAGATAAATGGAAGCAACCCATCTCCCCATCAGCCTCCTCAGAGCCCACCCACAATAAACAGGAAAGCATGCTTTCTTTGTAAATTTTGTCCTGGAAAACCAGTTTGTAACAGGGCTGTCCATGCTGTTAATGTAGTGTAGAGCTGCAGCCTGAGACAGACAAGCCTCACAATGCAATCCAGTAAAAATCATTCATGTAGAAGTAGCTGTTTTGTGGTCTCTGGGTGGAGGCTTGTTTGTATTGAAGTTAGTGGTAAAATTTTTGTTGTCTTCAATTAGACCAAAACTGCTTCTTTTTCACACGCTCTCTCTTTTGCTTTATTGCCTTCTGTAATTTTTTTCCTTTAATCTACTTTAAACAATGAATCTTGTTGGCAAGAACATGGGACACTTTTTTAAATATTTAAGGGCCAAACCCAGTCCTGTTGAAGGCAGTGTTATGGTTCACATTCCTTTCAAGAGAGTCAGAATATCACCTCTGGAAATAAAGGTTCAAAATTTGACCTTGATTCAAAGACGGAGGAAGCAAACTGGTCGCCGGTAATAATACTACAGTGAGAGTAACATTAATTGTCTCTGCTCACTAGGGGTAAAGGCCTTCTGACATGATTTCATCCATTAAAAAAAGTCTAAATTATAATGCTTTTGGGTGGCATTACAAAACCAGACTGTTATGAGAACAGTGGTATAGGCTTTCATTGATTGGCTCAAAGGACATAGGGAGAAATCTGGCCTGGTGGCATGTTATGTGATGGGATGTGGGAGATGTGGTTTGACTCACATGACCGTAATTCATGCTGTGGCCTAATTCTCTTAAGAATTCAGAACTTGGGAAAAAAAAAAGAAAAATCCTGTGGAGCTGCTGAATCCCTCTAGAAATGCCAACTCTGATCTAAAAGAAGGTTGATTTTGCTTTTCTTTTTGTAGATGTTTTACAACATCTTAACGGCCATAGGCTGAAAACCACCACAGTGGGAGTAAAACTCAGGTGCCCTCTCGGCGTGGTGATGGTAACAGCATATCCTTGACTCAAAAAAATAGTTTGTAGAACTGAAAAAGAATTTATCTTTTCATCCCAGAAGAATTCTTGTGACTTGAAAAATAAAATAAAACTTTTTTTCAAGATAGGGAAGAAAGTCGACCTGGAACCTCTGTGAAGCGTGAAAATATTCCATTAATGTCATTGTTAATTTTACATCCTGTTAGATGCAATGTTGCATTTACACTTTAATACTTGGTGGTTGTTACTATGGCTATTACTAAATTTTTTTACTTGTGTACTTCTTCTTCAAAATGAAAACCGTCTTGACTCCCAACCTGAATTTCTCTCCTAGAAATTGGCAGAGGAAATGCTTCAATAAATTCAGAACCCTGCTTTTTCCCCCCAGTTTTTTGAAACAGAAAATTTATCCAGGTCAGGCTTTTCCCACTAGCGGGATTTGAATCCCCATTTTCAAAGCATAATAAACCCATGGGATCACAAAATACCTGTTTAGTTGCAATGATAAATACAAGCTTTCATTTTAGAGCATAAATCAGTGCACATATGAAATAATATGTTGCTCTCCCTAGATATCTCAGGCCCCTTGGCTGGGGTCCTTCATCAAGGGGAAAGCTGAAAAATTTGCTTCCAGTTGCCCTTCTCTGGAGCAGAGTAGCAGCCTGCAGCACTTGCAGAGGGGTATTGACACGCACCCATTTGAAACGGCTTTGGCTGCATTCCCAGAACATCATGTGTATATTTTTAAAAATTTCATAGAAGTAGTAAACAATGAAAAGCTACAAAATGGACACACGTCCCTGCTTTCTACCAGCGTTTCCTCTAGGGCTTGCTGCAGTGCGGAGCCTTCAAACCGCTCCTGCCAAGGGAAATGGTGCCAGCCTTTCATCCATGACTTTCAGGTGAGGCAGCCCTGGGGCAACTGAGATTTATGAACCCCTTAAATGTCACCCTGTGACATCTGACGTTTCATAGTAGGTGGCTGCAATAAATAAGGGGCTGGCGTTTGGGGTGCCCCTTCCTAATTCGGTGATTGGAAGCAAGACCCAGTGCCGTGTCCGGTGTGATCCTGGCACATGGGTTTCAGGGAGCCATGGGAAAGTGAGGGAGGAGATGTGTATCTGCTTAAATCCCATCAGCTGAGTTCCAGCTGCACCCATGGAGAGCAATAGCCTGTGCCACCACAGCGAGCACTGTAGGTGAGGTGCCAGCCAAGGCATCTGACCACCCAGTTGCCCGGTTGCAGCAGGAGCCCCGACCCAGACACTTTTTCTTCATTTATCCTGCTCTTTTCAGCCTTGCTCCCATTTTTCCTATGCTTCATGTCTTCCCTCGCTTTCCTCCCATCCTTGTGATTTCCTCATTGTTGTTCACCTGAGATTGGGTCCTTGTTGGTGTTTCTGTTTTCATGCATGTGAAATAGCTTTGCTAGAATCACATCACTCCATATATGCCCTTATTCTTAGTATGAGCAACCCTGTGGAGACAACCCTTACTTAATCTTTTAAAATCCGTGTTATTTTCTAGTTTGTAGGAAGCAAGTGTCATATCTCAAATGTTGTTTATATGTTCTCAGTTCACAGAGCAAATTGAGCCCTTTTGTTTAAATAGGAAGCAATGTAAGTGAAGAAAATGTTACTGTTAGCATTTACCAGTTAGCTCTGGAGTAGGCAGTGCTCTTCTTCCTGCATAGAGCTGTGAATTTCAGACACTCGTATTCTGACCAAATCCTGTGAGGATGAAGGACAACATAACAAAAATTGCATGCTCATATGTGGCAAGTCCCACAGTAGCATATTTGTTTAAATATTTTTAAAAAATTCTATCTGCTTGATGCTAAGAGAAGCCTGATGATGCTTAATAAATTGGAGAAATTGCTCAAAGATACTTCATCCATATGAAAGCATGAGCCCTGTACTGCTGCCAAGAGAAGTGAGACCTGTGGTGTCATGCCGAGTAAGTGATGGTCACACAAATTAGAAAGGCTTAGGTACAGATCCCTCTCTCATACGGTTTTCCCTGAAATGTGAAAATGTAACGGGGAAATTACTAAGCAGCATTTAGTCTTTCCAGCTGGATCTTCCTCTTCTAGATACGATTGTGGACAGTGCACTATGCAGTGTAACAAAGACCAAAGTAACATCTTTAAATAATTTGAGTAGTAGTGCTCTGTCCCTCTTCCACCATTCTAAAATTAAGAGCAGGCAAGAAAAAGAAGCTTCAGGAGAGGTTGCTGCCCATTCCATTGTGCTGGGTACTATACAAACACATCAGAGTTATTCCTGCTACAGGTTTATACAAAATAAGCTGATGGCCTTTCCTGCATCACGTGCATATATTTCAATTATTCTTGTTACCTAGTTTCTTTATTGCTATTCTTAGCTACTCTTTGCTGAGCTTCTCTCTTTAGTACAGCTGCTTCTTCAGCACCAGTCTGGACAAGTCTCTCAGTTCCCAGGCACTTTAACTTCATTCCTGAGGAGAAGGGATGACATTGGAGGCTCTGGGACGTAAATTATGCTCTGAAGTTTGGACAGAGAGTGTGTGAAACTAGTAACCTTTGTGCAACATGAAGAGAGGCTGAGCTCAAGGAACTTTGGTGCGAATTGCTAACCCTTGCTAAATGGGAAGTTGACTGCCTTTGTTTTGTTTTGTTTTTTTCACCATTTTCACCATTTTTTGTCTCTCCCTTCCCCCCCCCTCCTTTTTTCCCCCAGAAATATGGATTTGGAAGTCAAAGTAGCTGAGAGAAGTCACTTCCATTGCAGACAAGGATTCTCCAAGGTATAAACACTGCGTGGTCTCCAATGTGCCCAGACCTGGAGATCTGCAATTGAAGGTAGCAGTGCCTTTAGTATTTAGACCCTTTTCCTGGAGACAAGTGAAATCCCCAGTCTGCTCCTGCAGCAGGAGGCATGAGGCATGTTCTGGAAATAGTTTTGTTCCAGACTTGATTTCATTAGTAGGATAAGCAAGACAAAACACACTTTTTTTTTTTTTTTGAGGGTGGGGGGGGTGGGGGGGGGGGAACTTTCTTCTGCATTCAGATGGCTCTAGCAGCTTCCCAGGCAGAATTTCCTTTTCAGTTCCTACTTCTCTTGGCTTCAAAGAGAAGTCCATATCCTCTATGCTTCTCCTGGCTGGTGCTAGTATGACACACCTATTTGACATTAGGGCAAGCTAAAAGTCTTCCTCCTGCATCTCTCTGCAGTGTCCCAGCACCTGCCATACAGCAAATCAGAGGAAAAGTTTTGCCCCTTTAGCAGGAATCCTAGAAACTGATTCTTGCTACACGTCTCCTTCCACCGTCTCTCTGTTGTACTGAAACATTTTAACTGACTTTTATATTGGTTTGCTAAGCCACTGTGCTGTCGTCTTCCTTTTATAATTAAGCAACTTGAAAAATCCTTTGAGGTCAATAAATTCTGAGAAGGCTTACATAAAACAGAATATAAAGTGGAGAGCCTTGCCATCAGAAGCCGGTAAAAGTCATTCACTTTGTGTGACACCTCTACAAATGGCATTATGTCATTGCATAATATTAGTAAGAAACTGTAAGATTTTTTTGGGGGCCAGGGCTATAAAATTTAACGAGTCTCACATAATCTACTAAAGTAAATGGGAGGGGGAAGAGTACAAGAGGGGAGGAAGGTGATTTTAAAAGAGAACTTCCATTTTTTTGGCATCATGAATGCATTAGGAAGTCGAGCTTGTAACACCCAAATACACTTTAATGTGCTTTGTTGCGTGGATTTCATTTTGTTTTGTTTTGCTTTCCTCATTGGGAACACACACAAAACATTTCAAGAGTCAGGTGGTCCTGCCTGACAAATTTTTTTCAGTAAAAACAGCAAAATGATCAGAAACTGGAAAATGTTATAGGGCCGATGAGGCTGGCTTTATTCATTCTGGGCTACGGTACAATGCTTTAAATATCTTAGATGCTGTTGATCCCTGCTAGATGAAGCAAGCAGTATTATTCTAAATCTTCACAAACAGAGTGATATATTTCCGATGCAAAATATTTACTTTTTCAAAGTATGACTTTAAGTGCCCAACCAACAAATCTTTGGAGTCATTCATTTTGTAAGAGGAAGGAACGGATTCTCTGAGGGAGGCTTTGTGTTATGGTCCTGAATACACAGGTTGTGCTGGAGTTAAATATGAGCTGTGAAGTCTAGGGAGCTAAGCATACTGCTTCCCCACTGAGCATAAGCAAACATGTTTGTTAGCAATTACATGTAATAAGGACTGGGCTTTCTACATGAAGAGCCAAGTGCAGTAGGAGATGGTTGAAATGAGAAGCTTGGCTTGTCATCCTGTTCGTTTCTCATAAACGTGGAAGTAAGCTGATCAAAGCTGGATGAAAAGAGACGACTGCAGCCTGTGTTCAATAAATATCAATGTTAAATCTCAGACTGGGATGAGGGGGGAAATATTTCAGCAGCAATATTCTGTAACCAAATGAGAGGAAGGCTTTTTTTCACACACCATAACTGTTCACTAATGCATGCATGAACTAACTGTCCTTTCTGTCAAACAGCTTCATTAGTATTCTTTTTCATTCTGTACTGGAGTTAGACTGAAAGAGAGATTATATTAAAAGTTGGCTGGCTTTCAGTTGGTCCAATTTTATGTGGTTTTGAATGTGTACTTTTTATAGGACTAAAAATTGGTCCATAGCCTCTGTAAAAGTAGAAGCTACTAGGGATGGTTGCTGTTAGCTCTCTGATTGGATTACCGTTTGATTCTTGTGTGCTGTTATACTCATCCAAAATATGTGCAGGTCCTCCTAATGCTGCTGAGATGCCTTGCAGGAGCTCCTCGGGCTGGCTAATGGGCAGGGAACAGCACAATAGCCATTAGTGACAGCTAGTGTCAGAACTTGAAATAAACAATATTAATTCATTGAATTGCATATCCCAAAAAGTAAGAAACATGGTAGCAATCCTAGAAGGTGCCCCAGCTGATGTGTTTTAAGTGGTTATAGGTTGGAAAAGATGCAGTTTTTAATTACGTTAAGCTATGTCCAAACCACTTCTGCTCCTCTGTGCTCCAATAACAATACTAAGCCCTCATGTTCTTCCTGGGGAATTGCAGCCCTGATCTCCCTGTATATGTTTCAAGTAACCCCTTCTCAAGGTATTTCCAAGAGATCTCTAATATTTTCTAACTTACCTTCTTAAAACTTGTATTTTTTCTTGTCTTGTAATAGTTGGCAAAGCGAAAATGGTCAGTAAAGGGCAACTTGCTTAGGGCTGTCAGAGCAGCTCTTGCACTTCTTGTTGTTTCCTTCCTGAAATTTTATCGAAGAAAAACACCGAGGAACTTCTGGATTTGTCCACAATTACCACAGAGTCGCAAGGTATAGACTTCTTGTGGCCAAAAGGCAGCCCTGTGATGGGGCCGCATAGCAAGTGCGTGCGTGAACAGCACCTCTGATAATGTCAGCAAGGGCTGCCAGACGTCCAGGAGTCCCGTATGGGCCACAGCATCTGTATAGTGTGTGGCTTTACAGCACATGCACAATAGATTCAATGCTTTCTGGAATGAGCCTGTGCCGTGCAGTTGCTCTCCACATGTGCCGCAGGTTTGGCGCATCTCAGAAGCGTTGGACCCTGCTCCGTACGTGCTGCTCCAAACCCACACGTTACGACATCTGGGAAGTCCCAGGGAGACAGATGGCAGAAAGGCTCCCTGCACCTGAATCCTTAAAAGCATTTGTTCTCCAAAAAGGGTGTGTGGGAGGGGTGCATTTTTGCACTGATGCCTTGTCCCTGCTTTGTCTGTATCTGCTCACAGCCATGCCAGGGTTTTAGCCGGGTAGGGGCACAGGCAGCTCTAGCTCCATGCAGGAGGCTGGCCTGTGGAATTGCTCTGTGTCTCTCTGCCTGTCCACTACAAATGTTATCAAGTCACCTGGTGTGTGAAGCTGCTGTTTGTGGTGTCTAGACTTGTGATTAGTGAAAATTAATTAAACTGAAGGAAATTAGGCTGGAAGGGGAGTAGGCTCCTGGGAAGGGAAAATGGAAGAGAAAAAGGAGACTGGTGTTAACCCTTTCCGGCTACTAAACAGGAATAGCTTTTAAATGCCAGGGTATCTATCTGAGTGAATATTTAGGGAAAAAGTCAACATGAACGTATGCAAATAGTGAGTTATTGTGAGCTCAGGAGCTCTGCTGACTCTTTACACGCATGGGCCCTGCACAGGCGATGCACGTTGGCCAGGCAAGCCGAGCACATCAGAAATTGGCATCCCATTCTCTCTCTGCCTGTGCCTTTTAAATAAGTTGCTTTATTGCTAGCCAGACCTGAAATAACTTGCAGAGCAGCAGTAGGTTTGAAATGAGCCAATGTGATTGTGGATAAGGGCAGAGGAACAGAGATTCTTGTATGTAATCCAGTAATAAATCAGAGCTTTGTGGGGATGGGAGGGGATGCAAATGGGTGAAGGAAGGAAGGAGGTGGTTGCTGGTGGAACAGTCTTCTCTTGCTTTTGGTTAGCCTCTTACCTGCTCTTCTGTTTCTTAGTAGTTTCTCTTATATAGCTTTTCAGCATGGTATCTAAGTGCTTTGTGCTTTCCCCTTGGCATAAAGCCACCGTCTGGCTAGCAAGCAAGTACAAACTGTAACACCTGGGTGTCAGCTATGAACATTAGGGTGTGCTACAATGGACCCATCTGTAGTACTTGGCACATGCCGAAGATTTTTATATGTGGTTGGCTGAAAAGCAGGATCAGAGAGAGAGAGAGAGAGGAGGGAGACTAGAGGAAGAGGACTCCACTGGGCACACAGAGAACATCATTTTGGCAAAGGTGCCAGTAGGTTTCCATGGACTTGTCTGTTTTTTCACTCAGCTCATGCAGTCAATAAAAATATCCAGGTTGATTCTAAGAAAAGCAGGAGTAGATTTCCCTAAAGAACAAGCTTAAAAGCCTCATTCTTTGTCTCTAGAGAATAAATCTAATTCTATTACTGGATTCAATAATAATAGATTTAATAAAAATAGATTTAATCATCACTAGTTTTATTATTCTACTGTGTGAACTAGGTCTTGCTGACTGACCCTGTAAGTACTGCAGGATTTCTAGCTGGATTTGGAGGGAGGAGCAGTCTATATTCAGAGCCAACTCTTTTGCTTTGTTTTCCAGGCTGTGTCAGCTTTGACAAGGTTGTATCCTGGAATAAATTTCAGTCAGGTTGATATGGACAAGGACCACCTCTGATATTTCCACACTAACATCTCGAACCCACAGAGTCATGATAGTTTTGACTTTTACTTGATGGGTGGAAAAAACATGTCCCCACCTGACAGTGTCTATATCTCTGTGAGAATTACCAGCAAAGGTAGGAAATGAGTTTTCAGGAGCTGTAGCTTATTGTGTCGCATTTACCTAAGTGAAAACAGCAGTGCATTAAAAGGAAAGGAAAGGAAAGGAAAGGAAAGGAAAGGAAAGGAAAGGAAAGGAAAGGAAAGGAAAGGAAAGGAAAGGAAAGGAAATGTTCTTTTTCCCTTTATGTGGCACTGATATATTTTAAAATGCATGGGCAAAGTTTGTAGCTTATTTCCTCCAAAGGGGCCACCTCCTCCTGGCATTCTTATGAACAAGCTCATTAGAATAAAATCCATTATGCGCATAACTAATGACACAAATTTACAAATCTGTTGACAATTATGACCACATCCCTCATGCATTTGCTTGTAACTCATTGAAGTGACCAGAAGAAGGAGTTCAAACCAGAAGTTTTACAGCTCATGAGCTCCAAGTGCAGTGATGTGAGATTATTTCCCAACTGGATTACAAAGCTGTCATTAGCTAGGGCAACTCCGGAGGACCAGGGCACAAGACCGTAAACTGCCCTCAGGAGACCTGAAATCATTCTGAAGGCAGAGCGAGATATTCCTGGCTACAGAGACCATTATTTTTTTAGCTGGGGGGAAAAACACATGCGCGTGCACACAAACGAGTTCTGTTCCAAGTAGTGTCTCACGTCCTCTAGAAATGAATAGAAATCAAATTGAGACACTGGTGTCCTCAGAGTGTTAAATATTTCTAAGTTCTTGCCAGGCGGGTGTAATTTATTGAATGTAGGTTTTGTGAAATAGCGCTCCTGTCAGTGAGAGATTGGCACAAGAGAAATGAAGGCGGCTAATTCTCAGGGGGTCCTCTCTGGCAAAAACCCTCTATTGAGTCCTCATGCTACTTGTGCTCATAACTGCCGAAAAACCAGGAGTGCCATCTGCAAACTGTGATTCATAAACACTCTGTCAGTCTGCCATGTACCCTGACATCATAAAATAACAAGAAGCAGCATTGTAATAAAGAGAGGAGGTTTGCAGTCGACCAATTAAATGCATCTAATTTATTTCTGTTACAGCTGAGGCTTTATTTATTAGTAAACAGCTGCATTTGTTACACTTTTTTTCTTTTTCTTTTTTTTTTCACTAGGAGTGTGCCAACTGGCACTTTTGGTAATCCATTAATCCTAAATAATCATCTGGGTACTTCATGGATGGTAGGAAAAAAATAGCAAAAAGGGTTATTAAAAGTTAAAATGTAACCTTGCAAGTAGGCTGGAGAGTGCTTCTCTATGGCAGGTTAGCGTGAGTTACGGCGAGCTTAAGTTTGCAGGCCAAGTCGTACGCTCAGCTTACATCGACAAGTAACCATCGTGGCAGTCAGCTGCAACGGGTATAAATCATGTGCAGGATCTGGCCCTGTGGATATTTTTTTTAAAGACAGCATGTTTGTGGCACAAGAGGAGCATTTTGCTTGTTTGGTTTACTTGCTTCTTCCTTTCTCAGTGCTAACTTGATTCGCAGCAAAGCTAAAAATCTGCTAATTGGTTGTCAAAGTCTAATTAGCTGATATTACCAAAAAAAAAAAAAAAGATAAGTTTGCCTTTTATAATTGGAGCTGAAACCCCTCACTTCCCCTCCCCTCAAGCCCCCTGGTGTGTGTTAATTGAGCTCCAGGACTTTTCAGTGTATTTTAATGCTCTCTCCCTTTCAGGGCCCTGGAAAGCTTTGCAGTTAATGAGACAATAATATGTACAATCAAGTAAAAATGTAGTAAAAAGTAGGCACAGCCCTGTGGAATTGGGGCTCTGTGTGTGTGTTTGTGTGTGTGTGTATGTGTCTGTGTGTGCGTGTGTGCACGCGTGTGGGTGCATGTGTAGTGGAGGGAGCTGGTTCACCAGCCTCTGTAAATTAGCATCATGCAGTCAACACAGCTCCATAATTTTTCCTCTACCTTCCTGGCATTTCCTTCCCCTTTCCCCTCAAAAGGGAGGATACTTTTTGCTTAAAGCAGTATTTTACCAGTTAAAGGAAAAAGGCTGTATTCTGCCCTGGCAACACGTCATTCGACTCCACGCAGGAGTCGAGCAAGCGCGCTGGCACTCTTCAGGAGGTCACACTAGGTGATCCGGTGGGCTCTGCTATATATTACTCTGTGTTTGCTTGTGTGTGTGTGTGTGTGTATACACAAATATATCCAAAGCTCCCCTTGCAGCCAGACCCAAGCCCACCTTCAAGTCTGTATGGGTTCTCATACACATTCCTGTCCTATTCCATCCTTCCTATAGGGTCTGAGTATCTCCGTGTGCTGAATTAAGTGTCTTGACTAACATCTGTCACATACACGTGCTCTCACTGTCACCTCAGGGGGAGCAGTATGTGCCATACTGTGTCTTGTTTTGATAGTTTAATTTTAAAGTTTATGTGTTGTTTTATATTGAAAAAAATTGATGTTAAAAAAAAGCGAGCACAGGTGGGTGCTCTATATATGGGTGCTCTTTTTCAATATGTATAATAACGTTGAGTTTACTTTTTCAGTCATGTTTTCCTCTTTTTCCTCCTCCTATCTTCCTCCTCCACACCTGCTTTTAATCAGTCTCCTCTGCCCCACTTGTCATCCTATCCTCTCTGCTGCTTTTACCACAAACCCACTAACGTTATATTTCAAGGCAAACTTTCAAGCCCACGACAGTTAAGCAAGTGAATCAAAAATTCAAACAAATTTTCCAGGCTCTCCCAGCAGAGAGAGGCGGCGCAGCCCCGAGGAGTGTGCGGGAGAGACTTGCGGGGGAAGCTGGCGACTGCTCAGAGGTGAGGAGGTGAAAACAATTGCATTGCTTTGCCTGATTCTGTTTTTCCTTTAAATCTGAAAGTGTTTTTTCCTAAAATCCCCCCCAAAAAAGAAAACATCGAGGCCAAATGCTGCCATTAGATGAACAACTTCTAGCGTACGTGTTGTTTTGTCAGAAGTCACATCCACTTAGCAATGCAGACCCTGACCACGATGTGCATCACGGTCTAAGAAAGAAACAAATATAGAAGTAGTTTATCAAGCTATGTAGAAGATAAATTGTGTATTTATTTATTCTTTTGTTAATAAACCCAAAAGGCTTTGTGGTAGGTTATATAAAATAATATATGCTTCATGGCAACCAAACTGTACAGGTTGATGGCTGATGTCCCAGTTTAGCAATGCACTGAAATCAGTGTGGCTTAAGTATGGGCTTGAAAGCTTTCATCTCTGCGCTCACAATTAGGGGCATAAGTAGCCTGATTTTCCCCTCAGTGTTAAACAGCTGAGTATCTGCTGATGCCAATGAGAATGGGTAACCTGCCACGCTGAGGGTCAGGAGGGTCTTATCTGTGCCGCGGATTTTGGGGAAATCTCTTGTCATTACATCTATCTGGAGCAGTTTGGATGGGTTTAGCAAGGTCAGGACCCTATTCTTGAAAGGTCCTTGCTGTTTTTAAGCTTGCATTGTCTAGTTTTATTCTGAGAAGGGCATGATGGACTTCTGTTTAAAGATATCGTTAAAGCGTCAATACAGCAAGGTGGCAGACAGTAATGGAAAGTAACATCCCTTTTCTCAAAGGAACAATGTAGGGGAACGTTGCTGTCCCATGCTGAGCACTGAGCATCAAAAGATTTCAAAGCTGCTGTGGAAAACCTGGCAAGATTTTTCCACATGGGAAAAATAAAGTTAGGTTAACTGTCTTTGCCTATCTCACTGTTGCCTCTTTATTTAATCTTATTTGTCTAGATTTTCTGTAGAGAAAATTAGTCAACATGAGCGCTGTATCTACTTAATCAGCTTGGGCTTGGCTGTGGACTGCTACAACCCTTGAGCGAGGTATACAGTAGGTGGATGTCCTGAGACCACAGCTGGCTCCTGCAGTGTTATCTCATCCTTTCCCTTTCTAGGTTCTCTCTCTCTTTTGCTTTCTTCCTGGATCTCTTCATCTCTTTTGGAAACAGTCTGAAAACAATTCCCTGTTTTCACTGAGGCCTCATAAAAACTAATAGACTCCTTCAAAGATGCAAGCAAAAAAGTCAGAACACCCAACTTTTTCTCCAGTGCAGCATACACAGTTTTTCCAGCGCCAAATATTCCAAGACTGGTGAGTTTTGATGATATTCATTGTGCTAGTGGATGGGCTGATAATTATCTTTTTTGATGTTCCAAATTTGTTCTCAAACATCATTAACATTTTTATTTTATGAAGGCAAGTTAACTGATTGTATTTATATTGTGAATGACTATGATGTCCTTCAACTAATCTCCTCAGATATTAGTCACTTCCTGAATGCATTAAGTCTCATTTATCAGTTTTCCGCAGCACACCAGCTGCAGTGGGGAACTGATGTTAAAAGGGTTAACATCAAAGGTGAACTATCAAGTGGGGTGGAAAGCACAGAACTTAGTGCAGAGTTTGCACGCACACACACACACACACACACACACACACACAAAAGACAACTTCTATTCTCAGATGTTGTGGGCTGCCTGCTACATATAATAGGAACCTGTTGTTTTTTAAAGTCAGTTGGCAGCAAGATAAGAAGGCAAGAAACAGAAAAAGTCCTGCTGAGTGTATTCACAAATGCCACTATTGTATATTGTCATCAGCAAGTTAATCGACAGCAACAGAAACTGATTGACATTATCCATTTGCTTTTGAACACTATCAGATAAAATGATGTCTTTGCTTCTGCCTTTGACTACTGCGTTGCAATTGAAGGTCAGGTCTCTTGAGCCTGAGGACTGGCTTGTATGACTCTCTGCAGTTTTGTTGTATCATGTTGTCAACTGTTGTGCTGCCACTTCAATACAAGCACTTTTTTAAAACCAAAAAGAGTTATGATAGAAAAGGCTGAAAGGGTTATGACTAGGCAAGTCATCTCTATTTCTGTTCTGAGAAGTACAGTTGTTCAATTTTCTAGTGACTTTAATTTACTGTGGCTACTGCTTTGTAAATAAGTAAAAATTGTGTTGGTCCTGGGGTGATATCGTGGAGCTCTTTATAAATAAATCTAGTGGAAACAGAACCTCTGTTGCTGAGGTTACAGCATCGCCTAACACTATCGGCTTAAAACACAGTGTTTGTGCTTAATGCTTCCTTCATTAGCGCATTCTGTCCATTGGCTCATTTGGATCTATTAACATAATTGTTCTTTCTAAGCAACTGGGTCGTTCTCTCTCTACCCAAACAGAAAATCCAAGCTGGTTCCAATATTTTGGAGAAATAATGCAGCCAATGCTCCTCTATAACTTACCCTGGCTGTGATTAGATAAACGGGTTCTAATTCTACTTAGCATGAGCCTTGAAGTGAGAATCAGAATGTGGTGCATTTTAAGCAAATCTTTTATCTCTGTGGCTTTTTCTTTGTCAATGTCCTGTTTGTCTGTAAAACATAAACAAAAAAAATTTTCTCAAGCTATTTCGATACATTTTTTCCTTGATTTCTCCCTGCCATGCTCTTCCTTCCTCAACTTCTCCTTCCCCTGAACCAAAGGACTGACTTACTATTTTTTCCTTCTGATCTGGGACATAAAAAGGAATATTCCCCCTTTTAATTCCTCTCCCTTTGATTTTTCATTTTATTTATTTATTTATTTTTAGGTGACATTGTTCTACTCGCCAAACCTGTAACTTTAACAGAGGGTGACAGGGTGACCTTGACGACAGATGTTCTTATGGCAACAGATGGCACTAGCAAACCCGAGAAGCTGCTGTACGCTGTCTCCGTGCCACCTGTGCATGGTCAGATTGAGTACATCAATTATCCCGGCGTGCCCATTTCCAGTTACAGCCAGTTGGATGTGGTGGCCCAGAAGGTCTGTGATGTTCATGACAATAGCCATGAGGCTAGTAAGGATTCATTCAGGTGAGAAGACTTGCTTGGGCTTTTACACTTCAGTGTACTTAAAAGCCCTTAGCAAGCTAAGGGTTAAACTTGCATCTTGTTCACTGCGCACCAAACAGTAAGTACAGTATTTAACAATCGATATGGTTGTACTGAAGAGACTGCTTCAAACAGTAACACAATGTAATTTTATCATTACAGTAATTACATACTTTTATTAACTGTAATAGTTAAGTTGTACGGCCAAAGGCAATAGAAGTCTTGCAGGCTTCATATTGAGGTATACCTGGGCAGGCTTTTAGCAAGTGAAATCAAATGATTTAAGTACATATAAAGAGTGTACCGTGTTTCTCAAGGTTGCCAGTGGTCAAAAAGGAAAAGCAAAAATTCCCCATCTGAAATCGTTGTTGCTTTCTGGGCAGTTCTTTCTCCTGAAGGGAAAAAATAATAATCGCAACATTGTCTGAAATGATCAGGAGAACTTAATCCAGATGGTGGTGTCATTTCTAAGAAAAAGCATATGTTGGCCATTATGATACTTAAATATAATGGTTTTACATTCCTCTAGTGGGCACAAAAGGCGCACAACAGAGTTGGCGGGGTTTTTTAATCTTCTGAATGGTGGCAGTGGTGGTAGAGTGGTGGGAGATTTTATCTTCCAAATGGTGCGTTTCTTAAAAGATATGGCAAATTCAATTGACGAGAGCCTGCTGTAAAAGCCATGCTCCTGTGGAATGTAAATTTCTGAGTTACTCTATCCAGTAACAGTAGAGAGATTTAATTTACTGCGCCCTTTGGAATATCATCTTTTTATATATATTCTTCCGGGTTTTTTTTCTTTCACTTTAGCATGTTTTTCTTTCCGATTTGCTTTAAAAGTTATTTACGCTCCCTTTGCAGCAAAGTGGGCACTATAACTAATTTTATTCTTACCATGATTAACTATGAATAATTTCCTAAGAAATGAGTCAAATTAACAAGGGGAAGAAGGAATCAATAAATCATGAAAGCAGCCTATTTCTAAGTGGGGTTAAAACCACCATTAAATAAATCACTGATTCTAACTCATGACCCACTTGGATATAGGGGAAAAAAATATATATTTAAACCTGTAGTGAAAGGAAAAATGAAAGTGTCCCTGTATATGACTCAAGGAGGGGGGTGAGAGAGGTGGAAGCAGCTTCGTGGAAGGGCCCCAGAATAAGTCACTGTGGTTAGTGGCACGTGGAGGAAGAAGAGACGTGGTTTTGCCGTGTTTGTTGCTACAGTCCAGCTCTGAAGCGGCCGTTAGTCTGCTACTGCAACCAAACATGGATCAGAAAAGCTCTGGCTTTTGGGCACATGATATGGAGATACAAATGTTGTTTAAAAGGACCTTCTGTCTCCATCTCTGCTCTGTGCTGTAACAGAGGAATGCAGGGGCTGGCCCTACCTTGGTCTAAATATCTCAGATGTTTTCACTCTGCTTTAATTTTTCTCTCTTATTGATCCTGGCAGAATTTTGAGGACTTTCCTATGCTTAGTCCCAGTTTAAACTGCTTGGAGAGGATTTCAGAATCAGGCCTATTATTCTTCTTATCTAGTTTACATTATAACCTTTTAATTTTGCTTTAAGGATCATAATTTGCCTGATGGCATCCTGAGTGCAGTAACGTTACCTAGGGCTTGGTTGTCATCTTTCTTGTTCATTGAGAATTATAAATCTCAATTTTACTCAAGGAATGCCATCACTTTTGTAGTGTTTGGGAGAGCTGCACATATATCTTTACTCCAGCAGGTAGAAATATTTTGGAACTGTAGAAAATTGAGCAAGCTTTCTCCCCAAGATTTCCGTAGGACAGAAGAGGTAAAAATGTTTATTCCTTAGTTTAAAAAGGGTGTGGGAGGGAGGGAAATAAACAGGCATGCTTGTAGCCTCCCATTTTTGTTTCTTTTTATGATCTTTTTTCCTCCCTAAACACATGCATAACATTGAAACAATTCATTGCTTATTGGGAACGGTTACCTTTTCTTTTGCATTATAGGCCAAAGATTGTCAGCTGGTTTAAATCAGTATATCTACCTTTACTGAAGTGCTGCTATAACCGTTTAGACTGGCTCTGTGGCTTATAAATTTAGTTCATAAAGTTGCTGAGAGGGTCTCTTTTCTGATATACCTCTTGGTCATGGGACCTCATCTCTTTTTTGGGAGAGTAGGGGTGAGTATCTTGTTGATTTGTTGTATTGTGATGTCTTGCGAGGTGTTTGTCCTCCCTCTCTTCTGCCTATCTGGGTGCTTTGAACAGAGGATTTGGTGCAGTTTTCCCACAAAAACAATACATGAGATTAGAGGACTACACAAATGATCCATTCTCCTGCTGTGCACGAGGTCTGCAAGGCCCAGCCCAGCAGTAACTCCCTGCCCACAGCCTCTCTAGATGTTGAGGAAGAGCAGGCACTTCAGGCCTTCCTTTGAAAATTAGCGAGAACCACTAAAGTGCTGTGCCTTTGACCGTTCCTCCGAGCTAACGTTGAACTGGTCGAAGTGCGTGAGTTTGTTCTCCCCAGCATCCTCTTTGGATGGCATCAGTGGGTAGAGGCAGTCAATCATGCGTGCTTCTCTGTACTTCCTCGCTGTTGTTTTTATCCCTGTCTTTCTCTTTAATAATTAATCCTGTTGAATAGAGTAGCGCCTATGGACCAACCAAGAATGAAGCCTTTTTTTTCTAAGCGCTGTAGAAACACTGAATAGTACATGCTCCCTGTCCTGAGGGCCTTCCAACATAAGTAAAAGGATGTATGTGTGTGGGGGAGGACCAGACCCATGTAATGGCCACAGAGGTCATCTTCATTTGCAGCTAATTGCTGCTGCCTGGGGCAGAGACCTGTCTGCTTTGGGCTGTCATGGCCGTAAAACAGTGGGGATTTGTCATTCTACTGTAATGTGAATAAACCATCCCCTTTCATGAAAGAGTAGCAAGACTGAGCAGTCTGAGCCCTCACTGAACCCAACTGGTTGTATGGACATGAAATGTTTTGCTCTATCTGTTCAGGGAAGATTTAAAATACCGATTATCTCCACGTAGAGATAAAATGCAGACCGGTAGGCTGGAGGGGCTGTGCTGGTGTGACAGTCCCAGCTGTGTGTTTGAGGCTGGATTTGGCCTCTTCTCAATAAACGGGAGAGAAGCCCAGGGAAGGGGCTGTGTGCAAGGAGCTGAAGGAGGGCACCCACTGCCCGCCTCTGCCAACAGTGATTTAAAGCAGATCCAGTGGGAGATTTGCAGGGAAGGGCTGGGGTGGAGAGAGAGAGACGGATAACTTGTCTTTCAGGAATGAAGGAGTTAAAACAGGGATTAAAAAAAAAAAAAAACCTTAAAAAAATCTCACACACTCACTCACACACACACACTCGCACAAACCCTGCACCCTAAATTAATTTCTGCTGGTAATCTATATCGGGTTAAATAACGCCTCATTATTCTGCAACACAGCTGAGGCTTCTCAAAATGTTTATCTTGTTTTGTAACTGGTACCTTCTGGCATATTCCAGTGCCAACTCTCCTAGCTCTTGCTATATTTCATTCTCACTATTTTTGGAATGGAGCTGCTGGTTCCAGGTGATTTAATAAATTGCTTTTTTTTGTGTTCCTTTTAACTTACCCATCTGCTCAACACATGCGTAACTTGCAATCTGTCGGCAGTTTGCAGAAAGACAAACTGTCAGAGCTGCATGCATTTGACAACTTTGTTCCCAATTAGATTAGTGGTAATTTTAACAGATTTCAGGGCAATCGAAAAAAGGGATGACATGTTATTAAAGCATCAATTTTGACAGACCCAAGCACATACAATTTCAGTGTAAATTATTTTAAATGCTTTAATTAAAGCTATGAAAGATTTACCCTTTTAAGCGGTAAGTGATTGCAAGACAAATATAAAGGGAAAGTGGATAACAGAGTTTCCTAAATGGTTTATGCTGCGCATGGCAGTCCACAAGTCACCACCACCATAATCTATGACTGTAATGTTGGAGGCATAGTTAATTATTCATAGCTTCATCTCTGGAGCAGACGTGATTAAGAACACGAAGAGCATTCAGAGATCTAAGCAGTACCTATGAAAATCTGAGTTCAAGCCTCTCTTAGATTAGAAGCTGTTAGAAAACAGTTTGGGGGTATCTCACACTGGATATTTTTATAAACATACTTTTTTTTGCCCCATTTCTGCCCCAGTTTGCCCCAGTTTGCCCCAGTTCTGGGCACCAAAGCCCAGAGGTCAGGGTGACCATGTGTTTAGAGCAATGAGGGATGTTGTGTACTTGAAGACACTTTACAGGCTGTAGAAGCCCTGTAAAAGAAAAGAACAAACAAATAAAATCCCCCCCAAAACAAAAAAACCCACTAACATTTATTATTTAAGCTGAATACAGCACTCTAAATTCATCACTCCAGGAGCACTATGCCACATGTGTAGCACGTTTAACCATTTAAATGGTTTTGTGAATGATAGCCCCTTTCCAGCAATCTTCGCTCAGGCAAGTCTGAGCATAGCTTCATGGTAAAGAGGCCTGGACTTGGCCCCTGTGTTATTCAGCTACTGGGTTCTTATTGGAGGAACGTAGGCCTCACTAATGTCAAACCTTAATCATACTTTTAAATGTTGCTCAGTATTGGAGGCCAGATCTTCCAGGAAGATCGCTCTGAGGGTTTTGTTTATTTTGTGTGTTTGGCTGTGCAGTGCAGTGCTGCAATGTTTTAGAACTGTTAAATGCACATATTACTTTGAAGGATATAAACTATTGGTCCCACGACCTGTGCTGAAAGTTTAGCTCCTTTTTAATTAGAGGAATATATGACTTTCTATTATTATTTAGAGTAACAAGTGACAAGCGCACTGTTACCAGCCTTCTTTCCTAAAAGTGAGCTGGTGTGCTTCTGTTTTGGGTTTTTTTGTTTTCTTTGAGGGTGGGTATAACATGCTATGACTTTCTGAAAAGCTTAGAAGTTTTTCTTTGGAGATTGCTGACCCACGGTATTACAATACCCCAAATGCTCTGAAAGTGAGAGAAATTGCTGCAGCGAGCACTGCAGGTAGAAATTCCAGAAAGCTTGTCGGAGTCCTCGGTCTCATACAGTTTCCAGCTGTTTGAATCTTGGAATATACAGTGATTTGTAACTGGCACAAGTTCAACAAATAAGATGAAGTCCTGACTAGTGTCTTACCACCTTTGGGACGGTGTTTTCGATGTGCGTTCACAAAGTCCCCATCTATTCTTTCCTTTGCAGGCCTGTGAACCAAACTTTAAAGGATTTTGCAGTTAGGACAACTCCTAAATCCATTCAAATCCTGCACTCTAGTATTTTTCTCAGCTGGTGTGAATCAGTGAGGCTCCATTTAATTCAATAAATGTACTCAAATATGCACCGGGTTAGGATTCACCTTATTGTGTCTCGGTCAATGAACACAGGTCTCTTGAGATATCTGATTTTGGCTTGAAAAATCACCTTCCTCCTTAAAATGCTAAGGAGGCTTTGCATCAGGCAGAGATCAAAGTACAAGAACAAGAATTTCGTGGTCAGACCCCCAAATCGATTACATCTGCAGGCCAGCAAGAAGATTGGAGCCAGTGTGATAGCTAATGGTCAAGTGGATAAACATGGGCAAGAGGAGCTTATTACTGAGCACCTTGATGCCAAACCACCTGTGCTTGCTCGAACAAAGCACACTGTTGGGGCCCAGGGGTCCTCTTTGTCGGTTCTTCAGCTGGTCACCTGCACAGCCCATTAAAAATCTTTCCTATACAGGTACCCCACACCCCCAGAAGAGCCAGCTGTACAGAAAGGAGATTGTTTTATATTAGGGCCAATTTACACAGCTGGATGTTAATAGGGTGAAAATACAGGCACGATGGAAGTGCTAGGCAAATTGCTAGGTTTTATTTCATTGTGCACAGTCAGTCATGGTTTTCTTGTCAGTGGACAGGTAAGAGAGGAACTAGGGGAACTTATAATGCAGTTGAGTTACTAACTGTCTCCGGTGCTCTTCTGATGCATCACAAAATAATAACTAACAAGGAAACTATCATGTTTTGCGTAAGGGTTGAGACATCACAGAGGAAGGATGGAGAGAGCAATCTCTTTTGAACCTTGTAGCCTTCTCCTTGCTAATTAAGGCTTTCCCTTTCAATAGAGCGCTAATCATTTTGATTCAAACCATGATACACTGGAGATTTGAGACAGAGCTCATTTTCATGACAGATTTGGGTCAGCAGTAAAGGCTCAAATAGCTCAAAATCTGAAACTTTTGATTTTTAGTGTATTTATCTTAGATTATGGGCCCATTACAGTTTCTGAAATCACATCCCTATCAAAGCTGATCCTTATAAACTAAGCAGAGACTTCTTTTTTCTCCAATTATAGAATTGCTTATTTAATCAAGTCACACACAAAATGGAGCAAAAAACCTTGCTTGCATACATATTGAGCTTTGCTGCCTAATCTATTTTATAATGTTTTGCAATGAACAGGCCAATGTTCATCAGCTGATAAATAATTAACAGCTGGTGTTGTTTCTAGGGCATGACGTGGAAGGCTTACATAGGACAAAAACCAGCCTGAGTTATTTGGTAAAACTCTGACCAAACATAGTTTTATAGCTCACAAAAAACAAGTTTCTTTGAAAAATTGTGCTTTATGGTTTCTCTGAGGAAGTTCTGTTTATGACTCTTCTGAACGTAGCAGGACTATTCATGTGCCCTTCTTGACTCTTTCAGGTATTAGATAAATAAGATGAAGGCTTGTCATTTTTATCAGTTTTACATTTGAATTCTTGATGTAGATGAATAAATTAATGAGGTTTTTTATATATATATATATACTTCACCTACAAGTGGCTAATATCTATTGTGTATCTGATACTATACCTAACATTCATTGGCCTTTCCTCAAAATCCTCAGTTCTGGGAGGAGCTAGATCTGAATTTTGTGAGATGTAACCAGCTGTAGCCAGCTTAATCAATTTTAGGTGTATAGTTGTTCTTCTGGAAAAAAAACCTAAAAATTCTCTTGCGGTTAACTCTGGGTAGAAATGAGAGATATGGAAGACAGATCATGTGGGAATATCCTTTGAATACAGGTTGCTGAACTGTCTTGCAAGGGTTCGCAACTTTTTTAATGTGTTTATTTGCATCTGTTTCGAGTGTGGTGAAGTTCTGCATGAGCCCATGACAGCTAAGAGCAATATCTGTAACTGAATTCTTATTGGAGGTGAGCTCATTGGTTTCTTGCAAAGCTTTTCTGATTTATTTATTTTTATACAACATATTCATCAAGCAATTACAAGTGCTCATGGCTGAGAGAGGGGGATGATTTCTGTTTACAACACACACAATCATCTATGATTAAGCAAGAAGTTCATTCCATGCTCATGAAGAAGTTCAGTATTCCACAGAGATAAGCTTTAGACCTGTTATAAAGACTCTACTGTGTGAGAGAGGCACATTTCTTGGCCGTGGTTTTTATCCAATAGTTTCATGCAGTTTTTCAGATATCCTAAGTTCAGGCCAAAGAGCATCATGAAGAAAAGGGCCAAAAACTTGAGGATGTCTCCAAATTAAAAATGTGAAGCTATTGTAGACAGCTGAGGATAGATGTCATGTATTTGTGGCAGTGCATGTCACTGACGAGGTATTCTGTAACATTTTGTACTATTTGGAGTTTCCTAAGTGTTGCAGGCTTCATGCCCAGGTATATCGTTATGCTGTAATACAGCCAAGTGACCAAGGTGTGAAAAACTAAGGCCAGGTCAGTATCTGCCAGGATGGGATGCAGTCTCCTAGCCAACTGGAGAGGATTGGAAGTGATAATTGCTGCTTTGTGAGAGCTGAATGTATTTGTGGATTCCTCACTTATTTTTTTAATTGTAGACTCAATCATGAATGCAAGCTTCAACCAAAAACTCTTCCAGATTCTTTTCTCTGCTTACCATCTTCTGTCTTGCTTAGGTTACCTGTTCTGTATATCTGAGCTCATCTTGACTCAGCACTGGAACTGCTTCTTGGTAATGGCATGGCTGTGTATAGTGAAAAATAGAGGTGTTTGTTTTCTGTGCCTTGCCAGCGCTAAGACCGCATAAGCTTGATTGCATATAAATATTGAGAGACAGAGATATATCTTGTCTCGTTTGATGCATAAGTCACCCCAGGACAAAGGTACAGATTCAACCTTTGCTCATGATGCCCTTCCAGGTAAGAAAGCTAGTGTCTAATGATAAGCAGTGTTGTGTAAATGCGAAGAGACCCAGCAGGCTGGGAACGGATGTTCTTCCCCTCCATTGGCCGAAGGGGCTCAGAAGAGCATTTTCAGTTCTATGTCTGGTCTGAATCCACTTTGTGCTAAACTAGAACACAGGCTGCAGTGAAACAAGCTTTCAGCTTCCCTATTAGGACCGGGCTAGCTATTTTAATTAGACATCAGAGGTTCACATTGTACTTTAGTTTACTAATGTACCTAGAGTCGATTTCTTCAGAGGTGGTTGTTCAGTACAATTGTCTATCTGAAGGAGCAAAGGAACACTCCATTTCTATATTGCGCTTTGGCTGTTTGGTTCAAGAGTAGCACCAGTTATTTGTGACTCTTCTCCAAACCTTTATAGTGAAATCAGGATCACTGGTGGTCCCTGGTGACTGCTGATCTCTTATAAAACTCTGGAATGTCTCTAATCGCCGCAGTAACGTGATAGTAGCCTGTATTACTGATAGCTGTGATGTCCTTAAAATTAGCAGGAAGGCTGAACATATAGTTATGAGTGGCTTAGATCACAAACTACCCGAGTCCTTTAGCCAGAGGTGGCCTGTGTGTAAATAAAATCTCTAAGATTTTGGCTCTCGTTTAATTTCTGTGGCAACTTAGATTACTCTTTCTCCCCCTTTTATCTTTTTAGTAATTCAGACTTCCCAAACGCTGAGTTGTGTGTCATACTCTAAGAGCAGAGCTCTGTATTTTAGAAAGTAGAAGGACAAATAGTTAAATCGCAGCAGGTCTCCTGACTTCGGTGGGATGTGTACCAACCTGCTGGCAATCACATCCCACAGCTGCACCTAAATACTTGCACGTCTTCTGGTATATATGCAAACCCTCTAGCTCACCCACAAAATGAAACACTGTGCCTTTAAACATCCTCCCTACTGTGGGTGCACACTCTACTGCTTATTCGGAGCTGACAGGTTTAACATGTCGTCTGGTAAATCAGCCTTCATGGTCACCAGAGAGAGGCACCTCTGGCAAAAGTTCAGAAGTCAGTGTTTTGGAAAGATTGGTTTGACCAGCTCTCAAGTGAGAGCAAATCCCAGACCAAATGCAGTCAAATCTTAAACGACATTTAACCACTGTGGTGCTGTAGCTTGCTGATATCCTTTTAACCTGGAGAGAATTGTTCATCCCATTTAAACCTTCAAGTTTTATTTATTGTTTCTTTTCTGCTCTGTTGGCAGGGGGACCTGGGGTGAAGACAGTTTGTTTTGACTTAATTCTAATTAATTAATTAGCTTGCATATGGTTCTGGCTCAAGACTATGGGATAGATTAGCAATTTTGGATGTTGTTTTAGTATCTAGACTTCTATAGCATTTAGCTTTCCAGTAAGTACATATATTCCATTATTGCCTCTTCTGTGCTTGTTACTAAAGGGACCTTAAGATTTACCGCATCTTGCTTTGTAAAATTAACGATTGACAAACTTTTTCTTGTCATTTGATATTTACTTTGTAGGGATAACAATTTCTTAGGGGAGAAAAAAGGCAAGCAGGCAAACAGTTAATAGTGAGTGGTGCCCAAATTACATATTTCTTAAACTCATGGCCTAGTTTACTAATCAGTTGTCATAAGATGTCAGATGGGGAACCATCAGTGAAGAACTGCAAAGTGCAGCCAGTGAAGCAACTAATTAGTTGGACAGTGGCATGAAGGTGTGTGTCCCAGAGGAGTTGAAATTATCAGAACAAGTGAAGAAAGTTTTGATAGATCAGTATGTCAATAGTATAAAACTCCACACTTGGCTGAATTACAATGATGCTGACAGTGAGGTCAGCTTTGTCCCTCCTTTAGGGACTGTACACTGATGGATTGCAATACCATTGTTTTCTGTCTCTAGTCTATTTTCAGAAAGAAACTTCAGTCAGCTGAATGCTTGAAGGAACATGACCTGAGATGTACAGGAATTAGAGCAGCTGAACAGTTCCTGGGTTTAAATCTGAAGAGTCTAGCTGACTGGCTTTCTTTTTGCCAGTAGCTTATTACTCGTTCCTGAACTCTTTTCTCCTCGACCACTGCAAGAGCCAGTTTTCATTATTACCTGCAGGCACCTGCCTGCTGCAGGTAAGCGGCGGTTATTGAGCAGGCACAGAGCAGGGTGCCATAGCTGTGGTCTGCCCAGCTCCTGCTGCAGCTGGGGACAACAGGCAGCGGCAAGTAAACCTCAGACCTTTGGAGCAAGTGTCTGAGTCTCTGTTGCTGAGATAAATGTTTATTAGCTTGAAACAGCAGCAGATCTATAGGTGGCCCACACGCTCCTGACTTGGGATGGAGTGCTATGCGCTGTGGGTTTCTGCTGCACAGGCAGAGTAATTGCTTCAAGTTGCTGGCCAGACCACTGCTCCGCACACAGAACAAATGTGCGCAGACAAGCAAGCATTTAGGTTTGGACTACTAGAAGATGTTACACTGAGCTGCTACCCAAGTAATTCTTTGGTCTGGTAGTGGAAAAACTTTTCTTGGTGGGACCTGCCTCCTTCTCTGTAGGAAGACAGTAGCTTGCAGGTACCAGTGAGTCCACTGCATGTGGACTTGCTATTTATTAATAATAGTCTATAATTCAATAGTAAGCCATGAGGAGGAAAATCAAGGGACAAAGCACAACATCAGAGTTCCAGCTGATATGAACAGATAATTACAAATAAATGCAGATAGGGTTATTTTTAAGCATTCTCTTTAAAACACTTTGAATTGTGTTTAATAAATGTTACATGATATTCTTCTTTCTTCCCTTCATACCACCCCCTCTGTTTCCCTACGTAAAGCTGTGTAGGTGGAGGAACAAGACAAATCATCTCCAAAACTCCTTCTGAAGAAAAGCCCAACCACCGTGCAGAACTTGAGAGATGGTCGGCCTGAAATTCCAATAACTGCTTCTCTTCTGCAAGTCACGGACTTTCATGGTGAAGATGAGGATCTCATCTTCAAAATTCTGTGACCTCCTCTCTTTGCTTATAGAGAAACTCAAAAACAGGTATTTGACTTGGGATTCTTTGTGCAGGGATTCTTTCCTCAGTGGAAATCTTTTCAGTGCTTTGATTTTCAAAATTTTATTGCACAATGTAAGAGCAGTTGCACACGATGATAAGAATAGTTTTACTGTATTCCAGGTTAAGTCTTGATATCTCACAGGAGCTATCAGGAGACCTGTTTTCCACACCTGGAGGCCCACATTTGGAGGGCTTGGTCTTATAATTGCTTAATCCTGTGCAGTGAGCAGCCTCTCTAAAATGGAATGATACAATTCAGTGCTGGGCCTGGATTAGCAATTGCAGAATTGGCGTTATTTGAGATAGAGGTTGCTGATGGAGGACAACGTTCCTCCTTGTGATGGTGTGATTATGTGGCAAAGGCCGGTGGACGCTTTCACAGAATGCTTTACTAAAGGTATTACTCAGATAGGTAGTACACATGATGTGACTTGGCAGAAATGAATTCAGCAAATTCAAGTAAATCCCATCTGACGCAGACAAGGTGAATGCCTGTTGGACTTAATCTTTATTTCTCCCTGTGGCTGCTCTTCTCTGTTTCCAGAGTACTAGCTCTGCTCTTACAGAGTGGGCCAGTGGCAACCATGAGATTATTCAATATATCTCACCTTAAGATTATGTTCCTAGTAGTTTATAATTTTGTGTGACTTTAATAATTGGGACTGGAAAAACCTGTGATGTAATATTTGATACTGTCTTGAGAGTAAGGTCGAAATAGCGCTCTGTAAATGAAGCCCAAGGCTACATTTTAAACAGCAATTAAACAATGAAATACTGAATATCTGTTCAGAAAGTGATGTCATTCATTGCATGCACTGTGGAAAAACTGGTGTGTGATTGTCGGTTAAAGATATGTAATACATAGACACAAAGGAAAGGCCATATTAAAGTTGTGGTGGTATTACTTAGTTTTTGAGCACCTTCCTATCTAGTGATTTGTGTGCGTGCAACTGTATGTAGGAGTAAGTTGTCTTGAAGGACAAAAAAGCTGTTAGTTGGTGTCATTTCCTCTGGACTACTCAGGCCTTTAAGACTTCATATGAAGCGCTATGATCCCTTCCTGAGCTACTTAATGCAGGAACCACTCAGAGCTGCACAGGTATTGACACTGTGAGCACCCAGAAGCTCTGTCGCTGTCAAGCATTTGCCTCTGCAGTATTTTCACTCTGTAGCATTCATTTAGGACAAACTAATTCAATAAATATAGTTCAAATTGCATGGATTAAAACAAGAATAAGCCTGACTGATAGTGTGCAGAAGTTCCTAGAACTGCCACGTACAGAGGAAGTGGAAGGCAGGAGGTGGACACCAAAGGAGGAAAATGTTGCAAATGTGGAGTTAGCTTGGGTTTTGCTAGAATTTCAAAATATTCATGGAGAGCTTCAGCTGTCATCAGCGTCCAGCATTACCAGAGAGAGAAAACAGATGAATATGAAGGACATAGTCACCATTGGGCTCTAGCACCTCAAATATGAGTAAAATAATGCCTTTATTGTGGAGATAATGTGCCCCATTGTTTTATAAGGAATGGACAAGTCTACAGTAGAGAAGAGAAAGAACAATCTTCCATTTCTCTGAAATGCCTCTACAAACTAAATCTTTTCAAGCCGAAATATAATTTTGCATTTAGGCTTGACTGTTTTTCTATAGGTCCAGTTAGGTCAGAAACAGGAGGATCCAAGAATCCTGAAAATTGTTATTTCCAGAGAATTTCCAGCAAGATCAGGCCCATATCAGATCTCAAACTGGGGGTGTTTCCTCCTTATTCTAAAACCTGAACCATTTAAAGTTTTGCTCTTTAAAGAGCAAAAATCTTCGCTCTTTTGAAGATTTGAGTTGTGTTTTTATGTTTTAAGATTAGGCTAATGAATTGCTGTTAGTTTTAATAAAGGGCTTATTAATTAATTGAATAATCCTTTAAATAAATTCCAAAGTTGGCCTTGCAATCCACCTTGCTTATGTGTGAAAGAAGTCAGCATGCCCTGCTGTACTTCACACCCTTCTGCACCGACTCTTGGCCCGTTCCCCTTCCTTCTTGCTGCAGCCCATCGCATGGAAGCTCTCTAACTGTGAACATCCTACATCTCCTCCTCCTGGCGACCTGCACAAGAGCATCAAACCATATATACCTCCTGAATCCCCTACACTGGTGTGCTGTCAGACCCTAAATGAAGCATAAATAAGTTTTTTGTTTGTTTATTTAAAGTATCAATGATGTGAAAGTAAAAGGTACTAGTTCCTTCGATTCTGTTAGTTTAGGCAAGATGTTTGCTCAAGAGACAGGTTCTTGGTCCCCAAAAAACTGTTCGGACCTTTGAGCTGCTAAACTCCTTCCCCCATTACCTCCCATCTTTCTTTCCAGTATAGCACAGCTACTCTGAGTCATTGTTTATCTAATTAAATTAACATTTGCCAGTGCCTGCAACCTAAAACACTGTCTTAAAACATTTGCTTGAAAAGCCTCCTTGTCCCAGAGCTGTCATTTTTTAGCATGATGGATAATGGATAGAAATAATTATCCTGAACAAGGTTAGACAGCTTAAATGATTTGAGTTTCAAGGAATTAGTAAGCTTAGCTAAACATCTTACTTTTCAAAACACATTAATAATAAAAACAGCAATGACCATAATTAATTGTAAAATCTGTGCTCTGCTAAAATGTACACTGTCTCTTGCAGGTAGCTATGTATGCAACACTTCTATCTGCAGTGATTTAAATCAGCACATCATCTGGTATGTCATAAACCTCTCTATTGAAAGGACTTCAGATAGCTTTGACTTCCAAATGTCAGATATGACAGGAAATAAAGTGCTTCCAAAGCTGTAAGTGTTAGTGTCCAGTTCAATGTGGCCAAGTATCTCCTTCTCCAGCATAATATTAGCAGCCTGGCTGAGCTATAGTTTGTCCGCGATTACATTTCTACTACGCAGGATATTCTTATTTTAAATTTCAGGCACAGTTTTTCGAACTTTTAATATAATTTTAGCTGGAGTTTAAGAAGTTCACTGCACACTTGCTAGCATAGTGGAATACTTTATTATCAAACGCTGTATCTTTCTATAAAGCACTTTGATCAAGTTCTGCTGCCCTCTATGCTAGTCAGGAATAATTCTGCAGCGCTCAATAATAAGACCATACCAGCTATCTTTCTGTTTTTGATCTCAGCACTAGCTGAGTTGTGCTGGCCCCATATCCTGCAACAACTTACAAACTGTCCTAATCCATACTGGCCACCATAGAAAGCTGTTCTTGCAGTAGGAGCCCCTGGAATAGCCCTGAAAAAGGCCAGAAAAAAAGTAGAAGGTAGAGATTTTGTGTACATGGAGTTATTTCAGGTTGACAAGGGTGTACCTAGAGCAGAAATGGGCCCACTGCCTCTGCATTATTTCCCCAGTCCCTAATTTTAAGTAAAATACAAATTTTGAATTAAGCAGTGACCTTTAGCTTTGGAGAAAAGCAGAGCTTCTGCATGAAATTGCCAAAAATGAGAGTAACAATTTATAATTGCTTCATTTAGCTCCTAGAAATCCAGGTGCAGCCAGGCCTCTGAGGTGCTTTGCTCTGCATAGAAATGGGCTCTTCTCCAGGGAGTCTCAATCCAAAGCGATAAGCCAAACAAAGAAAGCAAGGAGAAAAATAAGCACTTAGCGGGGAAGTGACAAGCTGCATGCAACAGGACACGGGAGAGCTCCAGGGACTCCTGCTCTGTGCCCTACACGTTGCACCAGGACACCTATTCAAATAATAAACCTCCTCTGCACAGCAAGATGCACACAGCTGATGTTGTTCCCCTTTGTGCAAAGGAGAGGCTCCCGTCCAGCTGCCTGATGCAGCCATGGTGCTACTGATGGCAGCGTAAAGCTGACCAAGTCATCCTCCTGGAACCAGTTCCAGGAAGAGAGCTGAGGTTACAGGCTCCTGGAGTCTCATTGTTAAATGTGTCAAAATGATAAAGATTTCCGTTTAAGGTGGATTCTTTCTTTAATTCTCATTCACCACGTTTTATATTTTGGGGGCCTTTTGGGAAATTAAATAAAATTCTTCTTCCTAACTTCTGAAAGCAAATGAAAAATCTCTTTATATTGATAGAGAATTTGCAGACCTAGTTAGTAAAATCCAGAAGTTTCACTTCAACTCTCACTTTTTATGTTTTTAAATTTGTTTTTTAAAGATCTCTGCATTGGTGTGCAACGATTTAAAATTCCTCTGGCAAAGTGCAGGTTTATTGCTCCAGAGCTAGCATAAAGCTGAATGGGTGGCTGTATTTCAAGTGAGGAGCTAAGGGAGAGTGCAATTTGCAAATGGCAATAGACCCCAGAAATTGAACTCCAGCCTTTCTATTCAGTGCTCTTTTTATTATTAAGTCAGGGAATAAGTAAAATGTTACAGGGACACTTTAAATCTCCACTTGTTTGTACAGATGTGATGCATATATGATGGGGAAAGAAAATGAAAAATCTAGGATGCTGAAAATGGGGAAAAGATTGGATGTTGAAGAATCAAATACGGTAAGTTATGTGATGTTGTTAACCCCATAACTCTGACTAGTCTGAAACAGAGTAACATGGCTTTGGTGCACTCTCATGGTTGTGGGGCATCTTTTGGGTGGGTGATGTCTGCTTGGTGGCTCAGAGGATGGGACGCCTGTGGAGCACAGCCCAGGTCATGAAGCTGCTGTGGCTGGAAGCTGCCTCGGCTGTAGCAGGAAGTGTTATGTTAATATCTGAGGATCCCTTTTGTTCTTTTTCAGACTTGAAATGATCAAGAATTGAATTGCACAAACTTTTTATCATGTTCTTGAAACCTTTGCGACAGCTGTCATTAACGTAGCACATACAGGCGAGAGCGTGGAGCCATCGTACGTTGGCATCAAGGTAGAACATGAAACATGTTCACGTGGAGGAATCCCTGCAGGCTGCAGTTAGCACCTCTTAATGGTATGAAGCCTACATGTCTGGCTGATGCACTGAATTTAGACTATGAGCCTTGTTTTTAAGGGCCAAGAAGTTTCATCTAGAGTTGGCTTAGACTTCACTTGCAGTACTGTAGTTTAGTAGGCTGATGCTGGTTCAGTAATTGTTCTGTTCTGTTTCATCATGGCTCTTTTAGCTGTCATTTAATAAACTGTATATGGTATGCAACCTTTTTATTTATTTACTGTCTACACACTGAAAAAAGTTACTTTTTTCTTCACACTGAAGAAAAAATATTCATTCTTCCTTTTCTCCAGTGTCTGTCTTTCCTCACTAGCACAAAGAAATTATCCCAGACTCTTATCAGGCCATTTCTATAAGTGAGAAGTGATAACTATCACCAGCAGACTTTAAAAATATGTTAGTAGTGCAAATGTGTTACTGGTTCGTTTGCATGCATCAGGGTAGCTGGGCATGCGGATGCATGGACTTTGGTTTGGTGTTTGAGGCAGGACAGACTTCCACAACTGCGCTTCCCTCGTGCACTGCTTGTTTTCGGTAAGCATCCCTATGCCAACGAGCTTTAGCATCTCCTAGGGAAGAGCTGGCCATGCCAGTAGCGCTGCCATATGCCCCAGGCAGTTCACAGCCTCTGGCGCAAGGCAGGCATCGCAGCGGCATGCATGCCCATGAGCGCCCACCGAGGGCTGCTGCGGCTCTCCCTCTCCCCAGCAATGCCTTGGGTGTCTCAAGAGCCACATGCTGCAGTGCTGCAGATGTTTCCCCCCCTCGCTGGTGCCTCCTTGTTTTTCAGGTGCCTTCTCGGAGCAGCTGCTGCTGCACGGGTGCCATTGTCACCGTCGCTGGCAGCGTCTCCACTCAGCTCACCGCCGGCACTGCACCAAGCCCCCGTGCCCCATCACCGCCAGGCCCTGGCAGATGAGGCCACCCTCATGCTGGGGCCATGAAGCTTCAATTTTCATGAAGCAGCCTGCAATTTTGGGCTCCTCTGTTGCATTCTGCTAACCTGGGATAGAAGACACAATGCAAACTATTGTTCCCATTCCTACACCATGCATGCAGCGGAAAAGAAACCTCCCGCAGAAATAAATGTTTTCTCTGCTCCGAGCTGCCTGGGACTGTGAATTGATTTCTGTTTCTCGACCACTGCCAAACAAGGTCGTTGGGGACTGCTGTTGGCATGGGGGCTCCTATATTCACCTGCCACTTTGTTCTGGCCTCTGGACTGTGTTTTCCTGCCTTTGTGATTGTGTAGGTGAGAGGAGGTGTGAATTCCCACAGGGAATGTGCAGAGGAAATAATGGGAAGGGCTGATCCTCCTGCTGTAATTTCTAGTGCTGTTTTAAATGTGTTTCAGATTTCGGGGATCTGTGGTAACTATTCCCCCACCCCCACCTCCAGCTTGAGAAAATAACGCAAAGTTAAATATGCTTTTCTGACAGCATTTCTAATATGCAATAGCACAACCAATGTGAATGCTAGGGAGCTTTTGCCTGTCTTTTCAATCCCCCAGACAAGCTACCCCACCATTTTCAGCGTTGTAAATAACCACCCTTTGTTTTTATTTGTAGGTCAGAGATGGATGGGTCAAAAACGCTACATAGATGGAAGAGATCACCAAGACAGACACAGTCCTATAAAATAAAAGAGCCAGAAGTCTGCCAGGCAGACAGGCTCTTGAGTTTAATTGCCATAAAAATGATAAAGAGGGTTTTAGATGGGGCACCAAACCAGCCAGTAGCCAGCTGGGACAGTGGCTTGAGATAGCGTGATGAAAAAATGACACTGAGACTTGTTAAGGTTGTTGTCTATGGTGTAAAGGTGAATGTGCCAGGGATGAAATTCTGCTGCTTAAAAGACGTTAGCAAATTTCTTATTACGTTCAGTGGGATCTCAATTTCATCTAAAGGCTAGTTGAGAGTCTCCCAGGCTGACATTTGGCATATGACCTTCTCATATTCTTACTGTAGCTCACTTGATTTCCAGAATCATTGCAAGTCTGGGTTCAGATGGTGGCTGAAGAGGAGCAGGAATAAGAAAACCAGATGCAAGGAATGGGGGAACTGGTCTATCCATGAGGTCTGTGGGTGGCAGAGGTACTAATTCACACACCTGTCCTGCAGAGCAAGAGGAGAGTCAGCTCTGTGCTCTTGCCAAAAACAAAATTCACGGCAAAGGAATTATAATGCACAATGGGGATCTGCTCCTTGGATTTTCTTTTCAGTAGTGCAGTTGGGTTTTTGATGCAATTTGTTTCTCATGCTTGTGGACGTGTAATGTAAGGCAGAGCATTCATTATTGGGGAGCCACAATCGATAGATGAATAACACAGTTGGATGCCAATGTTATTGTTGGCCCCGTGTAACGATCATGTTGGTAACCTGAATTAATTGCTCATGGCAAAACCAATGGGTTGTTTTTCCCTAGCAACTCTTTTGTAATTACAGAGTGAGTCCAGGGAAAGCAGTAGTAAAGTATAATTACATAGTTACTTTTGTTACAGTTACCAAGTTTTGTTGGATATGTATATAATTAACTTGTCGCCACTGTGTGCGGGGTGGCTGGAAGAAGTCCTCCTTTGGAGCGTGAAGTAGCTGCAGTTTCCTCTCTTGCTGCTGTTGTGGGAGGTGTGATAGCATCAAGCTGTCTTGCTTGGTGGGGAGGAAGCTTTACTTGACCTATGCTGCCTTTTGGTAATGGTCACTCAGGCTAACTCTTGGCATGCTCTCATCTCTTGCCATTTGAGACGCTCTTCATCCCTTGCCTGCCCCATGTCTGCAGCGCTGAAGCATTTCTGATTGTCCTGTAGGGATCTTTGCCGAACACTGTGCCAGAACGCGCTCTTAATGCACAGCAGGGAAGTACTGATGAGGGCAGGAGTGAGCGCAGGAAACCACTATTAATACAGCCGTAGTTTTCAAAGATTCTAAATGCAGGATGCGTGCTCTTTTCGGTCACATGCTGACTCTTCTAAATTGTGCAGGTTATGAGTAGAGCAGATCAGGGGCTTTATATCAGAGAAAAATTAAATTTCTGTACAAACTTCTATTTTCCACTTGAGAATTTCAGATTGGCTACTGGAAAAATCTGATGAGGGCAATCAAAATGCAGTAGCCTGTTCTAGGTTGGTCTGGGCCGCAGTGACTTGCTGAACTCCAGTTGACATATGCTGCCCAAGTCCAACAAGCCTCAGCTAAATGTCTTGATTTGAGAACATCATAATGTCCCATTCCCGTCAAACATAAAACAGTTGTAAATTGATAGTTTCCCTTCTGCGAAAAAAAAAAAAAAATTCAGTATTTAGTTGGAAAAAAAATGCCAGCTAGTTTCCATTACATTAAATAGGAAATTAGTAAATAACAGTGAAAGAGTGAATATTTTGGGGGTTTGTTGATAATAACATAGGTCTCCAACATGTGAAATTCAAGCAACTAGCAAACCTGTGCAACCTTTAGCAAATGTACATTTCTCTCATCATGTTGTTGCTAAATTTCATTCCAGTTTAGATAGTTTCTCCTTCCCTCCTCCCCCCTCCAACCTCTCTTCTGATTATTACTGCGGAAAACGTTTAGGAATTTGCATTACATTCTTCATGCTGGGTTTAGATTTAGGGATTCATTCAAGCATCTGCTTATATCCCATTGACACCAGTGAGACCTGAATTCCATTCCTCAATAGCAGTGCTCCGCAGATCAGGGCTCAGGTTGCAAAAGTACCTGCCTGTTGGGTGCAGGTCAAGCTTTTCTCACCACCCACCCTGCAGCAGGGTCGTTGCTGGGGCTGGACGGTGCCTCAGCTCAGGGGGAGGGAGTCATTTCCTGAAGCATCTCCTTTTCTTTGCAGCTGGATCGAGGTATTTACTGCAAGTCAGGCACAGCCCTCCCAGTTTAGGAGGAGGTTCCTATAATCCTAAGGCAAAGCTAATTTCAGGCAACTAGAGTATTGGCTCTCAAAGCCATGGTTCCCCCCCCCCCCCCCCCCCCCGCCTCCTACTATCTGCTTCAACCCTGTGAGGCAGGTTTCTGACTGCCTGATGGGAGTTTACTCCCTGTGCAAAACCAATGTATCGCTGGTTCATGTAGAATTGCTCTGTTTTATTCGGGTATGTGAGGTAGGACTCTTGCCCACTATCTTTGTGATGTGTTTCAGGGATTTCCTAGGAATGACTGACTGCTCCTAAATTTAAAATATCCACATGCTCTCTATTTCTCTGGAAACTGTGAGGGTAGAAGAATGATTTGAAAAAATTTAATACGATACCTAGTTGCAATCAAGGAAATGGCAGTCAATTGGTATACTAGGGTATTAAGGATATTTAAGCATCCAAAGCGGTGGAGAGCAGTTGAAAGAAGGTGAAATGCAGGACATAAGCAGTGCTTCCCTCCCTCAGTGTTTCTTGCAGTGGGTCTCTAAGAGCAAGGTGGTATCTTGTGCACTGAACCTCTCCCCAGAGGAAAGTAAAAAAGCACATAGGGGAGTAAAGGGTGCTCAGCTCGCTTGGTGCAAGCTGCAGCTTGCCCTTGTCTGCGCTCGGAGGTCAGCGGTGGTGCAGCACTTTCACAGCAATGGCTGAAGGGAGGCTATTTCCGGCTCTCATAAAAACCTTTATGTCTCTGTGATCAGGATTGTGTGATGCAAATTTGCTGTGTCAAAGGAAGATGCCGCTGTAAATGAATTAGTACAAGAAGAACTTCTTATTTAAAAAGTGCTGACTCTGCACTCTCCCCTGTGCCCTCCCTTTTAAAATTAAAGTCTGGGTCTGCTGCTTGCTATGATCTATATTTAGATACTTGTAAATGAAGTTTTGCAGTCACGTGGCTGCATTTTTGTACGACCTCATGAAGCTGGTTTTCCACATTACAGAGATTTATACCTTTGCGTTTACATATTGCAGGTATTTCCATAAAGCTTAAGATATCTACTTTAAGGAAGATGGTCTGGAAGAAAATCATGAAGCGTTTCACATTATACTGAGCACACCTATGCTGTCCTGGGGCAAAAAGAGTGAAGTCACTGCAGAAATTAGGGATTTGCAGACAAGTAAGATTGATTGACGTAAACCTTTGGAGAGCACCTCCTCCAAGCAAAGGGTCATGTCCTGCAAGGAGACAGCATGCCTTTTGGGATGTTTGTCATGCTGTCCTCCCAGTACGCTGCTGAGCACCTAGCAGAATATTTCAAAATGTCAGTGAGTGCTGCAGTGCTGAGCTCATGCTATGTAAATGATAGTCCGATGAATTATGTGCTGTACGGGCTACACACAAATCCTGTCCCAACCAGCCCTGGAAAAGGAGATAGCATTCTTGCTGGTGTGTCCTCTGCTCCAGGAAACTTGCCAGGAGGACACACAGTAATTCATGCTTTGCTGATGCTTTGTAAAAGTTGCAGCCTGTACCTTGGCTCCTGCACTGCTGACCCTAGCATCCATGCAGGCCTGCTGGCCAGTCAGCACCTGGTGGGGAGTGTGCATCTCCCTGTGGCTATAGGGGGAAGGCTAATGTATAAGCTGCCCTATACCCTGGCACCCAGCTGAGCCCTGCCCTCAGGCTGGTGTGGGGACACAGGGAAGCCCTGATGGCCTGGCCCAGCACATCATCTTGCAGAAGGCCAAACCTCTTCATGCTTCAAGGCTGATGCCTCTACATCCAGAGCTGGCTGAACTCAGTTGTGCCTCCTGGCCGCAGCAGCCTAAAACTTTGTACCAAAAAGCAAGGCAGTAATTTCATTTTGAAGCAGAACCGGGAAGGCCTTTGCCTTAGATAGAGAACCCTTCTGATATCTGATGATATAAACTACTGAAAGCTCAGGATTATAAGCTCTTACTTTAGCTAGGTCAGTACTCCAGAGCTACTTTATGCCTTGCCATAAGAAAGCATTGTAGCATCTTCCACAAGGTAGCACCTAGGAACAGCAAGTGTTCCTAAAGACAAGGGCAGAGCAGTGGGAATGTCATCAGGACAGGCTGAGAATATGGGATTATAGGGTAATTTCATATTAAACTAAAATACTCCTAAAAAATTGAATGGATGATAGGGGGTTGGGACAGAATAGTGAAAAAAAGAGCTGGAACGTGAGAGGAAAATGTTCTCTTTTGCCCTCCATCCCTTTTTCTGTGATGTTGAAAATTCTGCCCAAAATGGCCCTGCTTAGGGAGTCTAAAAGTAGCTAATCCTTTGCCTGGAGTACCTGTCTCACCTCCTCCTGCCTTGCCTCCCAAGCCTTGCTTCTCAAAGCAGATTTTCCTGCAAGCTGCCCTGAGGGACCTGTGAAGGGCACCTTGGGAAGGTGCAGATGCAGGGTACTGTAGATACGAAGGGGACCTGCCTCGGGCAGAGCTGCTCTCGGACTTGCCGTTCCCCCTCCTGGAGAGGGCCAGAACGGCCGGGACGGCTGAGGCCTGCGGCCACTGTGCCGCAGCAGCTGGGGACGTGCTGGCTGGCTCGCGGGAGGAGTCGCATGGGCCACCATGCCCACCTGGGCCAGCCCGTGGGTTTGGAGGCTCGTTGAGAAACTAAATCTCCAATTTCCCGCTGCCATAGACAGGGCTGCTCGCTGGCCCAAATGTGGGTCAAGAGTGACACCCTGTGGACAAGTTACTCTCTTTTTTTTTTTAAAAACTCCTCCAGGTTTTCTCTCCTGCTTCCCTTTTTTCCTATGGCTTTATCCCCCCCCCCCCCCCCCACACACACACACACCTTGCTTGCACCAACATCTTTAAGCATCCAGGTTGCCCAGGGATTGCTGCTGCTGCTGCCCCTGGACCAGCCCTGCAGTGGGGGGCAGCAACCCATCACCCCTCAAAACATCTCTTTGTGGGCACCATCAGAGAGAGAAGAGCCACCGAAAAGGCACCAAAAGCCTCCTTTTTCTTCCTGTCTTGTACTTGGTTTGCACCCAGAGTTGCATAGCCAGGAGACAGGGCTGTACCTCCTGACCGTGGTGATGCCTCAGCTTTTGCTCCCCGCACTGGAGCTTGGCCCTGGCTCCTCTTCAGTGCAGCTCATCGCTTGGAACTCAGTATGCTCCTGGGGTTCATAAATCCAGGCACTGCTCAGAAAATTTGCCAAGTATGACCTCTGGCTGTCTGTTAAGCCAGGAGCAGACCAGAGTGAGCTTCTCTGCAGCCCACTGCATGCCCTCTCTCACTCCGCAGGTCTGCCACCTCTGAGCCCTCCCGAGGGAGGACATGGGGCAAACTTGTATGGACTCCCAGGCTGCCTGAAACATTGCAAATGCCTAAAAAAAAAAAAAAAAAAAAAAGAAGTGGTTCTCTTCCGGTCTCTGTAAACTAACCCGCATGGTGACCATGATGGTGCCTTCCCAAACTCAGAGGTGTTGGGATTGCGTGGGGCTGTCCAGATCCTCAGTGAACGCTGGTGTCCCAGGACATGCTAATTGACACCAACTGACAACCTGGACACCCTGTCTCCAAAAAAAAGTGTAGAACTCCATTTTAAGAAACAAATAATTCAGTTTTATATTGGTGAGAAATTCCTCATCACTCACTCAATTATATGGATCTAAAAGAAACCATAACTTTTTGGCATGCCTGTGTGCTTTCAGTGGGAAAGAAGAGGGTGTCAGAATCCTTCCAAAAGTTTGTCCTTTCTTACCCCTGGCAGTTTAACCCTGCCAAGCCTGCAGACCTATATATATCTAGAAGCAAAGACTGAATGGTAATTCCTTAATACCCCCAAAAGAAGAAAATATGAAGATAGTCATTTTTTCCAATGATATTATATGTCATCATTAACTCTGTGTTAGCTGGTATAGTTTAGTACATTCAGCAAACTAATCTCAGTTGCACCAACCACTACATATTTTTGCTGATAGAAACTGCCTGTTTTGCCTGGACAGATCATGTAGCTTTTCTGCCTTTTCCACAGTATTCAAAGCCTTGAAGAGAAAGAAGTATCTTAGAGCAAAAGGTCACCATCTATGTTCTTCTTATGACCTTTCCAGCAATCTAGTCCTGAGCATGCATGCTTGTCAGGTGAACAAAAGAGATCAGGGCTGTTAATTCAGTCTTTGGGACTGGAACTACTGTAGAACAGTATTAGGTTTTGACCTAATACTGCAAACTGAGGGTTTTTGTTTGCATTTTTTTGTCATTTTTCCCAGCTGTACTAGTGACTCACCATGTGCTGTACTGTACCTCTTAAAATTAGGAGGCTGCAACTTAGCAGGCATTGAAAGTGCTCAGGAGGTGTCAGAAAAGTCAAAAAACTTCCAAAAATTGGAAGATCTATTAGGAAAAGTGTGGCTGTGGAGGAGCAGCAACACATCGGGTCTTCTCCTAGAAGCACTGTCTCCCAAATGGGCTGCCTGCGCTGCTCTCCGAAGAGCAATGCCTCGATGATGGTACCACTTAGCGAACAAGAAAACGGCAAGAAGCCACCGGTGTCCAAAGAGTGGTAGGTTGATTGGTTTGACTTTACCTAGGGAAACCATGATAATAGAAGGTTTACAGCCTTGTCCCTGGGCTGTGGAAACCAGTGGTCAGGGTTACCAAAAGGAGCATAGGAGGTTGTGCTGGAGACTCAAGACCTGTCTTCAAGGTGTGGCAAATCTGAAAAATTCTTTCTTTTTCTTGAGGAACTAAGGATGTTTCTAGGGGGGAAACATTTAAACCCATTTCCTGCCTCAGTTCAGATTTGGCTATTAATATTTTGCCTACAGAAATGTCTCCTTCAGGTTTCCACTGAGCAGCAGTCCCTTTCTATCTTATTGCATGTTTGAACGATACAACTGTGTGCTATGGAGCCGGTGATATATTTCACCCCAGAGATGGATGCAATTCAGGGGAAATTTATTGCTTGTAATCTTCATAATTATGTTGGATGGTCTTACTTAAAAGACGTGCAGCCACAAGTCAGGCTAGAAGCAGGGACTTGGGGGGAGTTTTGCGGCTTGTTGTGCAGGAGATCAGATGGTGTGTTCAGATACGATAGTTACTGGCAGAGTTAGAAACAAGGTCACACGATAACGGTCCATTTTGGAATTTAAATCTGATTGATCTGAGGTAAAAGAAAAAAACTGTGCTGCACAGCTTTCAAGTGTAGTTAACTTTTTTTCAAAATATACTATACTTTTGGAAAGTGTATGGGCATCTTTCAGGATGAAAAGCTCCATGTCCGACAATTGAATTTTTACCTTTTAATTAACAAAGTTTTATAAAGAATTTCAATTCAGAATTACCAAACAAAGAAACTATACAAGCCCCAGATGAGACCTAAACAGATTCCAAAAGACATTAAAAAAGAGAAAAGTATGGGCCACATGTTTTTTCTTATGTCCCTTGAGTCCATTTATTCCAGACATCTGACATGCAATTCAAGTTTCCAATAGTTTTAGGTAACTATGTCCAATTTAGAAACCACAGCCTTCAGCTAAGTCTACCTACCTCCCAAATCAGTCTGGAAAACCAGAGCACTTGTGGATACTCTGTATTTTCAGATTTGTAGAGCTTTGTTATTTGTGCACCATATATACTTGGATTGAGTTCCCTGACTCTATACAATGCATTTAGATGTATTTAATGGACCTGTAGTAAGTGGTCACAGTTAGATAGATTCTAGTTTCCAGTGGAGAGCCTGTTTGTACTTTCACAAAGTGAAACTATTATAAAAATTATCTCCTCTTTTGCCTCTTTGACAGCAATGTTATAAGGCAGTTAGGTGAAACTCCCTATGGATGAAGCACTAATGAGCTTTATTTCTGAAACTTTGACTGAATTCTTAACCTTTCTGTGTCTAAGTGTTCTCACCTCTGAAGCGGAGATTGAGCAGGGTCTTAGTAACAGGTAAAGCCAAGCCACAGTGGAAATCCTAAATTCAGACATGGACAGATCATGTCCTGCTATGTTTCAAAGTGTTTGCAAGAGAAATAAATTTCCTCATATTCCTTGAAATCTGGAAGGGCAAGCTTTGCTGCCTGCCTCCAGGCTTTCTAGCTCTGAACCTTCTATGCCCTTTCCTCATTCCCATTAGGAATCTCCCAGGTAAGGATTTCACAAAGTCTGGGACCTACAAAAGTCAGACACGGGACACCGTGGCTGTATTAGGCCCTGATTTTCATTCTTTTTCATTCACTCCACCATTCTCACCTTATCCCATAAAGCCTCGTTCATCCAGCTCCATTCATCCCAAAGCCCTGATCTAAATAACAAGGAGCAATTTCTGCAAAATTCAATATGGAACATCCTCTCTTCCAGTGCATGAGAATCAGACCCCAAGGAAATACTGAATAGTCGTATTTTACTTCCAAGAAAGCTTAACTGAATAAAAATTAAGGAGCAAATTTTCTATTGCTAAACTTCAAAATCAGCAGAGAGTCCATCAGCCTTGAACAATGGACTCTTCTACTGGTAAGTGCCCATGAGTCTATCCAGCAGTCTCCCATTCACCTGATCTATTTTTATCTTCCCAGTTCTTTTTCCCGTGGGAACACTTATGCACACTCACAAACTCTGCCATTGGGGAAAAGCAGAATTTGAATCAAATGTATTATTGTTAATGTTTTTTAAATTATTTCATGAATCACAGGTTTGCAGCTAGTGATGGCAGAATGTCACTACTGACATGGAGCTGACAGTCTTAGTCCTGTTTGTCTGCAGTGTAAAGCAGTTGTTACCTCTGCCACTGGCGATCTGTTGGCAAGAACCAACCTATTTCCTGTTTAGGGTTTAGGAACTGGGAAAGTAAGGGGGTAAAAGGGTTGGAAAAATCACCTGATACATTTTGATATAGCTGTTGGTTTTTCTGAGCATTTCCTCTGTTCTCCTGAGGTGACCTGAGCAGAATCCATATCCTTCCTTTAAAACAAAAAACAAAAAACCAGTGAATAGAGGGAATCAATACTTTTCCAGTCCGATGCCGTTTTTCATGAAGGCCTTGGATCTTCTGACTTGCCAAATGCATGTGAAAAGAAGGGTGATATTTGTGTTATTTATGTCCTTCAAAACCAGTGGACTAACTCCAGCTGGTGCAAACTGCCACAGCCCCATTGACTTGAGGGCAATTATGCTGATTTTCATCAGCAGAACATCAAGGCCAGGGTCTGCGGAAGCACTGTCATTACTTTTTGAGCAGAAAACAAGTGACCAGATTATGGTCCTTCAGTGGGTACAGAAAAACAGATTTTTTTCAGCTCTTTTTCTATGTATTTGAGGGCTGAGAAGTAAAAAGGGAAACATGGGCTCTGCTTAAAACTGTTCAGGTTCTTGTGGGTGCTTCAGAGAAGTTGGTATACAATTAGGAGGCCATTCTCTTTGCTGGCAGATTAACAGCTTAGAAAAATTATAACAAGGAAAGAACAAAAAAAACCTTGGAAATTCTGTTAATGAAACAGAACAATGAAAATCAAAGTTGAAGATGGAAGGAACTGAGTGGGCCCCCTCCAGTTCATTGCCTGCTAGGCTGGATTTCTGCCTGTAGTAATTTATGCCATGGCCTTGGAAGTGAAAACAGATTTCATTTACTACTGAACAGTATTACTCTGTGTAGACAGAGTTCATGGCCTCGCAGCATTTCAGAGAAGGTATTGTGGGATTATTGCTCCCACTTTGCAGATGGGAAAGGTAATACTGGTTAAAATCTGTGTCACTGTCAGGCTCCAATGACAAGGAAGGAGGATTAGGGTTCAGGTGCCTTTGACAGCTGTCCCTCATCTCGTGCTGTCACTGCCTGGCCACCATTTGAAGTGTCAAGACCACAGAGGTCCTGATGAGGGGTGGTGCTGGTATGCGCCAGGCTCTGCGCAAAGATCTTTCGTTCCCCAGGGGTTGCCACTAAACGGGTTGGTAGCAGAGCTGGATGTGAGATGCTCCTCAGCCAGATGAAAATGAACTTTCAGCTGTAGCTGCACATTAAAGAATCTGAAACTTCTGGCTTGTTTTCTTTTTCACAATTTGTCACTCTTGTAACAAGGGAAATCTGAAAAGCTGCCTACCCTACCATGTAAGACCAAGAAAGCGGAATGGTGGGTCCCTGCTTGCCTCACATCGCCACCGCTGCACACCTTCCCTCAGAAAGGCTTGAGTGTGAGAAACACACACATTCTGCTGCAAAATAGCAGAAAGCAGGTAAAATTAGCATTTAGAGAAAAATTTCTATGGAAAAAACTATATGTTCCCCGAGAGCCAAATGAAAAAAAAAACCCTCAAACCCGAGCTTGCAGAGTCTGCTGTAATTTATGATATAGCATATGAATCTAACTATAGAACTTCATTTAAAATTTTATAAAGACTGTAAATCTACAGTGAAATGTTCTAGGGACAATCTGCTGGCAGAAACCTACACTCTACAGACTGACCTATGGGAGGAACAGTGTGTCAAGGGCTTGATCCAAAGCCCGCTGAAGACAATGGAAATACTCTCGCTGACGTCAGAGGCCTTTAGATCAAAAAGCCCCAAAAGCCCAGCATGGAAAAAAGAGTAGTAAGGAGAAGCAAACTGCTGTAATCAACAGATACTGCTATATGAGGATCTTTAACAATAGCTTACTGGGCCACAATGAGCTGCTTTGGACACTTTTATTTTGTACAGTATATATCTTATCATCTTTATCCTGAAACTTTTAATGGAATTTATCTCACTGGAGAATTTGGAAGAACATCTGCTGCAAATGATGGGTAAAGACATAAGCTATTGTGGGTGGGGTGAGCCTCAGGAGCCTTACAGTTTGGGTTTGGCTTCTGCTCCGGATTCTTATCTGAATTATACAGATCTCCTGTGGCTGCAAAAATTGGACTGGAAATCACAAGAGTACGAGACTTCTTGTGAGATTTCCAGCACTTTTCTTATGGTTTTGACTGAACACCAGATGTGGAAAAAAATATTTAACGAAACTGGATGCAGTTTTTTTCATGTCTGGTTCTAAAAAGGGATGAAGGTTCAGGAATCTAATTTTATCCTTTCCAGTTTCACTCGTTGGTAAGATTCAGTTGTATTTAAAAAAAAAAAAAAAGCAATTTAAGCCCGAAGTGTAGCTATTGCAACCAGTCCCTGAAGAATCGTTCAAGCAGATGAAACTCTAAACATTACATTGACCATGAACAAAATTAAAACCTTATGCCTTTGGCAAGTCGAGTGCAACGAAGGAACAGGATAAATGGTGACCATTAGGAAACATCCACTAATATTTTTTTCTCTTCAAAGATTATTTTTATTTGCTTTTCATGCAGATTTATTTGTATCTTTTGACCCTCTTCTGCCTGCTTTCACTGAAAATCTGCTCTCTTAGGCTTTGCCTTGCACAGATATTTCTAAGAATACTTGAGCTCAACTGCTTCAGTGTTTGCCATGTGTAAATTTTAAATTCTACACCTGACTGAAAAATTTGCTTTTTTCAGATAGACTTTCCGGTCTAGTGTCACAAACCTACACTCCTTCTTTTGGTGTGATACCAGTATCAAGATACTAAGTCACTAACCTGTGGCAAGTTCTTCTAATCAGCCTGTTTCATAAGCTCATTTTGGACATCTCATAACTAGAAAGGAGATGGTTTGGTCTGATGATATACTTTCCTGTCTCTGATTTTGCCACCTACTGACGCTTTTAAACTGGTGATCTTTCATGAGAGGTAGAGAAAAGATAAAGTTTGTCCCTTTGAAAGTGACTGGGCTGGTGATGACTCACGAGATTATTCTAACAATCACAGCTATGAAATTTTATCTTTCAGTTTGGACGCTGGAGCACGTGTGTCCCTGTGGGGTGCATAAAGGCCAGATTAAATGGAAACTGAGATGGCATTTCTTTTAAACTACTCATTTGGTGTGTATACTCACATACAAATCAAATGCTAATGATGAAAAGCAGGATATTATCCTATCTAGAAGCTGTGAAGGAGTGAACCATAAATCCAGTGCTGGAGGAGATTATCTAGTATTTACCATGTCTTGTCATTTCACTGAATTTTTGGCAATATTGGGGTGTTTTCTTCAAAGATCCAGAGCCAAGCATCCTGTGAACCTCTGCTGCCATTTAACAAAAAACAAGTCAACAAATTCATAATTGCAAGAAAAAGCTTAAAAGTGTGGACGGTGAAGCTTAAAAAGAACGAAGAATAAAAACTCAGTGTTTGTTTTTAATCCTATTAATTTGGATGAAGGAGGGGCCCTGGTGAGCTTTGAAAGATTTTATAGATGTCTCTTTGGGCCCGTGTAAGGAGTGGTTTGCTTAGCAAGAGGTGCACCGTGCCAAGACTCTGTCAGAGCTTCTGCTCCTGCTCAACGCTTAGGCTCCTTTGGCCGTGGCGCAGCTTGCTGGGACTGGTAGGAGCTCTGTGTGCGTGTGCGCACATTAATTATTTGTACTGGAGGAAGGCAGCTTCCTCAGGAGTTGGTTTCTAACATGAGTACCTAAAGGTGAAATCTCATTGCTTCTTCCTAGATGTCTAAGAAATGTCCACCAGTAGGCCCTCCAAGATAAATACTGTTTCCTTCTCAGTGCAGATAGAAACGCGACCTGGGAGAGCACTGCAAAAGCCCGCAGAAAATTGTAAGGAGAAGAGGGAAAGGCCCTCCCACTGTTCTTCATTTGCTTTTCTCTCAGGGCAGAGCTGTACCTCCAGCCCATGTGGAAATAGTTACGTCCAAATAACACATCCTGTGGGACTATTTCTAGTCATTTCACAGAAGCCTTATTAAAAAATAGAGACTTTATTAACCTGAGATTCAGGGACTTGAATTCATGATAGAGACTGTAAACTCTCAGCCTATGGTTCAGTTTTACAAGAATGATTTGAGGGCTGGAAAAAGGAATCTTGTGGAGAGAGACTTAAGGAGCTCAATTTGGTTAACTTAGCAAAAATCAGATCAGGCAGTGACCTGACTCTGTGCAGTAATACCTTTATAGGAAGAAATACCACATACAAAAGGGCTTTATAGTCTAATGGAGAAAAAACATAACAAGATGCAATGACTGGAAATTTAAGACAGGCAAAATACAGATATAAGTATGAAAGCGGGGGCTAACTATTGGGACAAGCTCTTGAGGGGGGCAGGGGATTTGTCTTCTCTTTGAGTCCTGAAATCAGAACTGGAGGCCAGCCCAGATGACTTTAGTGAAACATATATTAGTAGGCTCAATTAGTGAGTGAATGTGGGAAATGAGTTTCTTGGGGGTTTATATGGAAGGTTAAACTAAGTGATCTGAATTCTTCCTTTCAGCCTTGAAAACTGGAGGAAAGATGCCAGAAGAGGAGCTAGATACCCAGACTCTACCAAACTGCAGTCACTAGCTTCTCCAGGCTCCTTTGGAAGTGCTGTCTGTGAGAGGAGACTCGGCTTGTGCCGAGCTCTGCGCTTACTGAGAGCAGACAGAATGATGTATGCCATCCCATGCTGCTAGCACAAACCAATTTGTAGCTGGTTTTCTTTCTCTGCCCTCCCCCCTCCACCCCTGCCCCCAGCACACATTTCTTTTCTATATTAATTTTTTTGAAACTAAAAATACATCCTCAGAGGTATTAGTCACTCTACCCACATATTAATAAATTGCATAATGATGCCACCAAGCATCCAAAAACCTTTCAAACTGTTATATATTATTTCTTTCAATAATATTCTAAAAGGCCAGTGAGTCTTAATGGAGCCACATGGTATTGTATTTAATCCAGAAATCTGGAACTGTCTAAAATCTAATATATAAATTAAGATAATATACAATAAGTTTTTTTCATTTAATTTGGTTCTCCCCATTCGGATAGGCTGAAACACTGTAGGGCTGTGTCTTTTGCAAGAGATTTTGTCTACAGAATCTTAGATTTGTAGCTCTTGTTCTCACTTTTAATTGCTTAGGGCTGTTCTCTGTAATAATTCAGTCAGTTATTTGCCAGCCAAAGGAAAGTTTAATAGAACCGTAGTTTAACTGGGCAAAGTTTAAAAATTATGCAAGTTGCAAGAGGTTTCCAGGGACTTTTCCTCACGGTCTCTCTCCCATGTGGCTGCTTTTACCTTACTGTTGTGTATCTCACTGCCATGCAATGGAGAGAGGCACTGGTGAATTCTGCAGCACATTTCGCACTATTTTGCAGGTGTCTCATTCTCTACTCTCCAGAACTGAGCTGGGTATCTGTTATTTACACATAGGAAGGTCTATGACTTAAAATAGCCAGGAACTATTAAGTGAGGACATTCAAATCTAGGTACAAATGTTTCCCAGGTTGGAAAAGGGGGAGGGCTTCAGATCTGGGTTTTGAGCATGAAGCTGACTTTCATAAATGCCATCTCTGAAAAGGTCCACCTCTGCTGTAGCTCCCCTGAGCAAAGACAGTGTCTGTAAAAAGTAGGTGGCAGAGTTCTGGCAAGTTGTGGCACGTGTCAGACTATCAGCTGAGAAGGGATGAATAAAAGCTGCCTCTTCCTCCTCCTATCTTTTAATCCTATACTCCCTTAATACTCCCTATTGTTATCGGGTGGAGTAAGGCTGTGGAACAGGAATAGTGTAGATGGAGACCAGAATTTATGGAACTTCTTTTTCAGCTCTTGTGATTTGTAAACATATTAGTGACCCAAAAAGGCATACCCATTTACAGGGTTTAGAGCTAAATTGTTTCAATTGTCAGAAGGAGAAAAGTACATATTCTTGGGTGTATTCTGCTCTGCAGTTTGACATCCTGCAGGAGAAGAAAGCTAAGCGTGGAAACAAACTGAATAAGGTGATTTCTTGCAGGGTCAGTTAGAGTAGATGCAAAGGAGGTGGCGAAACCTGGAGCATACCTTTCCTTTGAGAGAATGTGTATGAGAATTAAACTCTTTCTGGAAATATATGTGACTGTATATTAAAAGCGGACTGCTTTGAATAAATGAGCCCAGGTTTTGCTGATCACTTGAATAAAGTCTCTTGCAGGCTTCAATACTTCTGTTGGTAATTTTCGGGGATTTTTTCATTTGCCTTTGCATATTCCTTGGTTTGTCGGGACTAGACCTGACCCAATACCTTGGATAGAAATATTCCCAAGTCTGTAATCTGATTTTGACAAGCTGGTCACAGAGCTGGTCCAGTTTTGAAGAACTAGATGCCAGCACTTGTTGATCTCCTGATTTCCTTCCTCTCCCTTCCTGATGTCTTACTCACCAGCTGGGCAATTTAAAGCTTTGTAATCAGTCAGTGGCATATGGGAAAAGCTACTTTGCTTGTACCGACTTATGTGTCCTCTGATGTCCAAAGCAATATGGTCCTTTCCAAGCTAGGCTCTGCACTGTTGCTGCTGTACAGCTATCTACCTGCAATAATAAGAAGCGCCTCAGCACCTTTATTTATACCAAGTTTGTTAGCATGAGAGACATGCTAGAATTATCTGGATAATACAGTCAGAGCTGTGCTGGTCTTGTTACAAACTCCAGTGTAAAGGACATCTTGGTTCCGAACAAGATGCATACCATGGGAGGGAGAATCTCCATTGCGCTATGAAACTTCAGCAGTAGCAGCCGTCAAGAGAAAGACATGAGTTAACACAGGCCCTAGAGGTCCCACGAACCCCTCACCTCAGCCCAGAAGGCACGAAGCTGGCCGTAGGCACCTTCTTCATTGACTCTGTCCTCTCCTGGGTGCAGCACCTAAGTCCAAGTTTGCTCTTTAGGCTCTGTTCCAGGACTCATAAAACATTATTGCAGGGGTGAGTGAAAATGTACTTATTTTTGAGCAGGAGTGCAAGGTAATTTTCTTGCAGTCCAGTAATTCCCTCGTTTTTATTGGTATTGTTATAGACCAGCTTCTTCAAGGTGTTGGGATTTTGCCTATATAGCATCCTTCTTCACATCCGGTTCCAACAATAAAACCCTTGCGTTTTTGATCTGTTGCTTTCATGCTCGCTGACACTCTCTGGAAAATCTAAGAAGGGCGCAAGGAATGGGTTAGTCACACTTGTTAATATTTATCCCGCTGCAGAAAGAGCAGGGCTGACCTCAGAGCTCAGGCTTTGGAGAATAGTTATGAGAACGATTCCACTAAGCTGAAACGAAATCTGCATGCAAAGCTTGTTTGGTGCCTGGAAAGAGCTAGAAGGAAATAAAGGTCTTAAATGATATATTTCCGCAGTTAACGTTTTGTCCTGTTTACAGAATCTCACCAGAATAGTGGGGGTTTTGTTTTGTTCATATGTTTTTCATAAGTATAAATATCCATGCAGCTTAAACATTTTCATTAGATTCAGGCAAGGAAGAGGATGTGGGGCTATTTTTTTTCTTTAATTATTGATCTCTGCCTTTTTTTTTCTATGGTTATTGCTTAAAGCACTTTTCAGAAATAAAAAGCCAGGTAAATCGAAGAGACAGGGAAAGTGATTCTCTTTAATTATTCTTAGAGCAATTTTGAGTAATGTAGGCTAAAATTAAAAAAATATACAAGCAAGATATTTTGGCTGGGAAGCATGTGTAATGTATGAACAGCAGGAAAAAAAGCCTTCCTTTCTAAATAGAAAATCTTTGAAAGTAACAGGGGGAAACTGATGGGAAGGGCTGAAGTCCATATATTCCCACCTCCTCCGCCTTGTGCTCTCTTAAAGGTGAGCTGCAAAATGCAAAAGAGAAATGTGTTAAATTCAGATGACTAGCTTGGGTGTCAGGAAGTGGCTCTAACAAACACAGCGAGTTAGCTAACACATTTTCAGTTTTTTGTTTATTCCCCCCTCCCCTCCTCTTCCTGTGAAATCCTTTTTTGCTCGTATGGTTTCTGATCGCACCCGAGAGTGGGAGCGCTTGCCCACCTGAGCAGCGCCCCCCGAGCCCCTGGGGGAGGCCCTGAGACCCCCAGATGATGCTGGCAAGGTGCCGTCGAGGAGCCAAGAAGATTGGGGAGGATTTTCCAGAAAGTGAGAGAGGAGGAGAATTTTAGAAAACATATTCCTGTGCTAAATACGCTGCCTGCAGGAGAAAAGAGATAAGCTGTGAAGAAGCGTGTGGTGAGCTTTCATTGCTTTACCATTCGTGCGTTGTCCGGTCGATCGCTCTTGTTCTTGTCGTTCACCTGCTCTGCCTTAGGTGTTCTTCACCGTAGGAGCAGCACAGTTCCTGGCGTCTGATGTGTTAAGTACTTGGTTACAGTAATAAAAAATTTGAGTCACGCTGTGTTTGCCAATGAACGCTTTCAATTTTAGGCACAGACAGAAACAGTTGGATCTGGGGATTGTGTTTAGAACAGGAAGTAGCAGGATTTGGTTGGGAATTGGATGTGTGCGTTAAGAATAAGTCTAGTTTAAAAGATGGGCCCCAAGTGGCAGATGTGGGTGTCTGGGGCTGTAGCGGTAGTCAGCAGGGAGGAAGAAGAGGCCTGTAGCTGACAGGTTAAAATTGGACAGACGCCTGTGAGCACCAGCTGGCACGGAGGCATCAAGGTAGGATAGCTGGATAAGTTGGACTGTACGACTCTACGTGGAAATGCAGCGTGAAGGGACGCGACTCATTGGGAGACAGTCCTCTGAGGCTCTGACAGCAGATTAAGCCACCAAAAGAAAGCCTGAAAGACGCCCTGGATGTGTCGGAAACAGCACCCCTGCCCCACGGCAGCTCCCGCGAAGCCGTTCCCCATCTGCCCGGCCAAGGGCGCCGCAGAGTCCTCTGCAGTGGTGGCTGGGATGGAGGAACAGCACAGACCTGTGGCTGTTTCTCATTAGCTTCCCCTTTTCCCTCTGGAAATGTTCCCTTTGCCTTTCTCCCCCCTGCTTGGCAGCAGGTGTAGGAGGGAGAAGTTTTAAATCTAAATGGAATGGAGTTATCTGATTTACAGTGAGCAGATTTTTTATTGAAAATGGCAACACCCAGGGTAGTGTGCATTATCTTGCATCAGCATAACATGCACATGCACACACGCTGTGCCTTTATGTCTGTAATATATCAGTACTATATTAAAAGCTACATATGTGTCTGCATAGAGCTAATTCATGTACTACAGTATGTTTATCAAAGGACACTCCTTAATTACATCCTACATTTTTTAATTTGCAATTAAGCTGTAAGCCTATGTTACAAGTCTCTGCTGATTTATGTTCTCTTCATGAGGGGCATGGTAGTTGTAGTGTGACTGATTTCTGCATCGGTTTCTGTTTGTACTTCTCTACCCTTTAATAATTCAGGAGACATCTATATTTTCTCATTTTTTTCAAGAGCAAAACCAACTACATGTCTGAGACTCTTTAACCAAGGGAAGCCAAAAGGGTCTATGAAAACAACTCCTGCCCTCCTTTGTTAGGGCCACCTTGGTTCTATTTTCCCCTGTAACAAATTTTTCAGAAATACTTACTTTCCCTGATGGACAGAGAAATAAACTGTAGATTTATAAATGTCTCTGTTTAGTCAGTTGAATAGAAAGTGAGTAAATTGAAATAAAATGAGAAAGTAAGTATTAATTCACATTTCTCCTTTGGGAGAGAGTTTTAATGGAATTAAGAAAGAGGTTCTGCTCCTTCTTAGAACTGAGTTTGATGATGTTGCTCAACTTATGACTCAGTGGAGGAGGCTCAACACTTGATAAAAACATAGTGAGCGTGAAATTCAGGAAGTAATCACCTCGAAAGGAGTGGGGTTATTAATGCGAATGATGTCAACTCCTTCCATTTTTCAATTCCTTTTTTCTGACGGTTCTTTTCTGCACGGTGCGCCCTGCGGGACACTAGCTTGTGCGTGGCGCGGGCCTGCTCTCTGACCTTTTTTCTATTTCTCTCTCGATGCAGTACAGTAGTGCCATGGTTTCCACTTTGCATGAGATGCTACGTTGCAGGAATCAGTTCAAGCTTATTTACAACACATTACGGTGTAGCAACCAGCTCCAAAACGTCCCTTCACACTAGCGCTAGTAGCCTCCTCTTCAGAGTCTTCACGTGCTGTCACATTTAAAAACAAAAAATTACCAGTTATTGAAAGTTTTAAAACTTTGTGAGATGCAGAGGCTTCATTTGCGCAGTAAAGCCGTGTTATCGAAATATGAATTAGTAGCGTGTGTATCTGCGGGATAGACCATCTGCTGTGCTCAGCACCCGTTTTTGAAGCTGGTTGGCTGGCAGGACAGCATGTGTTTACAGAAAACCCTAACAGTTGTAAAGGAGCCATTTAGGTTTATCGTGTCAATTCCTGTAAAACTCCACGAGGAGAAATTCCTTCCACAAACTTGCATAAAAAAGACAGATAGACTAGTTTTGACCTCTCTAAAAACATTTGACAGTTAAGCTTGTTGCAGGAATAAAATATCTAGAACGGCAAAAAATCTTGTCATTTCGCCCCTCTGAGCATTAGACCTCTTGAACACAACATCCGTTCATAGCTTTGTTCTTACACTATAATTTAACTGCCTTTTATTTTCCTTCTGAGCTACAAACGCAGGAGTGGTACATGATTTTCATATGGTATTATGTGAGCCCTTGTGAAAAAGCTGTCCAGAGTAATGGCTCCATTTCAAAATGATACATATGCCAAGACACAGAATTCATTTATTTTTCTTAAAAATGAAATGAGGATGGGATTAAAAGTGTTATGTTTTGCGTAGATGAGCAATATTCTTCTAATCAACCATTCAAAATGTATTGCCTCCCTGTAGCTCCTGTGTAACACAAACAGTTGAGGGGAAGGCATGTGTGAGCATGCCAAAGGTGTTTACGCTGCCTCATAAACATTCATCTTACCGGGGCTATTTGGCTTATAAAGCGCCCAGGGTTGTTTCACTCGCAAAGCACCAATATCCTGAGGACAGGCTAGAACAAAACCGAGTCGGCAGCGGGGATAGTTCTCTATTGAGTTTTACTTTTTCCCACCAGGAGTAATTATTAAAAATAACAGCCCGTGAACACACTGAAGCCCTCGGTACTGCTTGTCAGGAATCTGCATGTGCAATTGTATGGGCAATTCATGTGCACAGGAATATTTGGGTGTAGAATAACAAGGGAATATTCTTCTACGTAAAGCTGAAGCTGAGACCAAAGCCTCTGGCTGTGGTGTCCTACAACATAGTGCACGGCTTTTGGGACTGGGAGCATAAATTAAGGAGCAGCCAGATGTGAGGTATCTCCGAGGAAACTCATCACAATGGGCGCAAGATTAAAAAAAAAAAAAAAGCTCTCCTTAATAGGAGAGGTCTTAAGAATTCAATCAATTTAAAAAAGAAGTTTGTTTTTTTTTCTTTTTGATGGAAAAATGCATGAAACAAAATAAAAGCTGGCAAGATGGAGGATGATATGCTGAGGAGAAAACTTGCTCTTGTAGGCATGTCCTGGCCAGCGATCTGTGTTAATAAGGCACCAAGTTTGGATACTTTAGGACTGGTAACACACAGGGAGATCAAAAGCTTCATAAAAGAATGAGTGTAATTGATATCCTAAATATTAATATAGTATGTTGACAGTTCATGAAGGGCCCTATGGTTTATGTTCTATAGTTGAGACTGGGGGGGAACTGGTGAGATGAGAAGAAAATTACCCTTATATAGCCAAGACTGTGCTCATTAAAATAATTTATCTAGCACATATCTTGGATGCTTAGATATGAAATACGAATGAGAAATTGCCTTTTAGCATCACAGATTTTTAGATAACTTTTGCTCACAGTCTTATATAGAGAGATATTTATATACATAGCCACAATTTTCCTTTAAACTGATCAGTCAGCTGCCTGCTGGCTGCTCGGGGCAGGTCAGACCTGGGGATTTGGCGCTCAGCAGTGAGGAGCAAGCAGGAGAGTGTGTTAGGCAGACCCTAGCTTTGCCAAGGCAGCCCATAAATACAAAGTCAGGAAGGCAGGGTTTCTCCTGGGACCAGCACTGCATATTTAGGGGTCTTGGGGGCTGCAGGGTGTCTCCAGCCCTAGTGGAGAGGGTCACTGGAAGGTGCTGACGGCCTAGGACAAGACTTTTAGGGAAGACCTCACTCCCCACACCTCTAGGAGACAAAGAGACATCATGGTCAGTCCCCAAAACGCAGCTGCTGAACATGGTCCTGCACCCTGCAGTATCGTCTGCAAGAGGCTGCGACAGGCACGTTCGCGCCAGATGTCGGGTCTGTGTCCCTGCCGCCGGGTGCCCACCTTGCCCGTTTCGTACCGAGACACGTTCAGGGCACAGTTCCTCCATCTCACTGCAGAAGACATGGCCCGGCTCCGGATGTGTGCTAGCAAACAGCCTTTTTCGATAGGTGAGTAACTTTGATTCGGTTTGCACAGATCCCAGGTACTGGTCATCTATAATGGTCCCTAAGGTTGAATATCCTATTTTCTTTTGCAAATGTCACATTACAAAATTCATTTTTCAGATTTAATGCGTGTGCAATTTCTTGGTCTGATTTTGTTCTTTCTTTATTTGCTGCATAATCATGGCTGCTTTTTCACCCATTGACTCCTAGAAATGCAGTGACTTGGGGTATGGCGTTTTTGGTGCCATTGGTGTTGTTATTAGTCCTTGGGCTTGGAGAGTTGTATAAGCTGTTTGTTTTTGTTACGTGGTGGAACACATTTCAAACAAAAGCATTGCGATCCATGCGATAGCAGGATTTTCAGCCTTTCTTTTAGCATCCGTGTGGCTCCGCAGCAAGTGTTATGAATGTTTGCTGATATAATTGGGGCACTTTCATTGAAATCAGCAGGGCGGTGCAAGCACGCACCAGCTGAGAGAGCCACGTCACCTCTCTGCCTATTTTCAGGCGGTGTGCTGCAGCCTCTCGGGTCAAAGCAAAAATGTAATAGGATCACAAGCCAAAGTGTGTGGAAGATGACTCACTAGATTATTTTCTACATTTAAAATGTGACCTTTGTATTCCTGCCAATATATCAATACAGTCAGGCTCTCCCTCCTGCAGCAAGTATCATGTATTTATATTTATATATATTACATAATGCTTCAGTCGATATTTTTACCCCTTTTTATAGCTTGTTTATTTTGTTTTCCACATATATTTTTTTCTCCCACACAGTCACTGAAGGACCGAGAATGCGACCCATCCAATACAATTCCTGTAAACATACGTACCCGGGATGTGAATGGTGATGTATTTTGTAACCGTTTTCCTTCTCGTTTCAGGACTTATTGAAACTAGACAAAGAGACAAATGGGTCTGGAGTAGTGAGCAGCCCGTGACCTCTCTAATTTTGAGGAAGGAAAATCACTGTCAAAAGTGCAGCTGAGCTGAGGTATGGTCTTACACAGAAAAAATGGCAAATGGGTGACAAAACAGGGCAAAATCAGGTTTTCAGTTCCCTGGGATGGGAAAGCTCATGTTTTTCCTTCCCAAGGTGCTTTTCAGCCTCTCTTGCGATGTGGAGCTGTAAAGGCCGTCAGCCCTGCTGCGCTGCCAGCGGCAGGCGGCGGTGAGCTGTGACTGCCCTTCGCCATCGCCCTGAACAAAGATTTGGTGGTCACCAGCCCGTGAGTGTTTCTGGAACACGACCCTTTTCCTCGGGTTTTGCACGGGAGCAGGCAGGGGAGAAGTGCGTTGCGCAAAGGTCTAATTCTGCACCACCGAATTTTGCCTGCTAGCGGGGGCTTCGCTGGGAAGCGCCGGGAGAGCAAACCTCGTTGCAGAGCAGTTAGCATGACACAAACGCTGCGTTTTTAACCCGGACTGACATACTAGCCCGCTGTCAGTGGAACAGTTGATAAAGATTTAATGCTTGGTCCGCAGCTTAGGTTTTCCTTACCTTTTGCCTTGGTGCAATATGTCTTCCCCTGAGTTTATTGGTCCTCATGGGCTCCAGTTTGAAAGGCTGAGTTGAGACTGTTGTTATTAAGGAAAATGCAAACCACGAGCTCACAGTAGGGATACCTAGCTGATACCCCAACTAAAAACCTCACCATCAAAGCACCCAGTCTCAGGCATCATTTTATTCTCAAATGCGGGACATAAATATACATTTAATTGTGACCGGAACCCATAGCAATAACCTGTTTATGGGAAAACTCGACTCCTAGTCTAGAAGAGCTGTAATCTTACCCTGCCATCTGAAATTTGTTGCTTTATTAAGATTACTTTCTCTGCTGAAAAAAGTGAGTTAGTTTGAAATGTTTATTGCCCTTTGTCAGGATGGCAATATTTTTTTCTGCTTTGAAAATAGATGTTGCTGCTTATATGGCTGTATATTTATCCTTTCTTTTAGCTTTTTCATTACTGTTCCCTTTAATCATTTAATGAGCAGTGTTCAGGTTCCTGATGATTTAAAATTATGACTCACAGAGACACTGGCAATATCTTTGCTAGAGTAACGTTGATCCTCTAACTTTAAGACTTTAAATTCAAACCACATGTTTTTGCCACTAACTCTGAAAACAACCCCTGGAGTTCTGTGACTGTCACTAGAATATAAACCATAGCTTTTCTATAACTCTCTGCAAACAAAAGCCACAGTATTTAAATTGCGGTTATGGTCAGAAAAGTGACTATTTTAATCATTGCTCTGTTTTACTCGAGAGATCTGCTCCCTCTGCACATTCCAAATATCTCTGCAGATTTTTATAGACTGAAATAAGATTTTACTGCTTTCCACTCCTCTTAGGCCTACAGAGGCCAGACAACTCTGGGCGAGTGAGCCAGATTTGTTCCAGACTCACACATCAACGTAACTGTTAACTGAATTGCAGCGGCAGAGCCGGTGGAAGCGACGATGTGCCCGCCAGGACAAACAGCTACGCTTTCGCGTCCCCGGAGAGCTCACGGGGTGCGTGGCGGTGAGGCGGGGGGCGGGGGGGGGAAAAAGGAAAAGCGAAAACATGGTGCTTTTCCTTACCTATAAACTAGCTTGTTTTGAAAAGGAAAAAAAAAAAAACAAAAAACCACTCAGAGGCCTCTGAGGCTTGAACAGTTCTTGTAAGAGCAGCTCCCTGGGTTGTACCTCCCTGCGGGAGGGGGCATCCCAGCAAAGCAGAGGAGACTTTAAAGCCGCGTTAGAGGCAGAGCGGGGAAACTGGAAAGAGAAGGATGGGAAAGTCCAAAAGGGATTTTCTTTTCCTGCTTGGCTTGAAGAGATAATTCAATTCCTTTAACATCTCCCTTATGCGGACAGTTTCTTACAATCTTTTGGATGCTGAGCTTGGGCTTCTCCGAAATCATATAAACCTGACCCCCCCCCCCAACCCACTCGAGCTTCTTTTTTCTGTTTACTACATCAGGAAACAAATCTCGTTTAGAGGGTGACCGCTTTAACTCACTATCTGCATTTATGAAATGTAATGTACGTATTTGGTTTCTTTGAAAATCTCCCGTTACAGTACTGGGAATGTTACTCTGATGTATGTGTACTCAAAATAAATAGTTGGTAGGATAAGACCTAATTCATTTTAGATGGTTTTATTAGGCGTCTCTTAACAAATCCCAGAGTATGTAAATGAAATATAACTGTACGTACATATTCATCAGTCTGTTCTTGGAATTAAATACGAGCGCTGTGACATTTGGTTTTAAGGAATGACTAATTAACATGTGTGCAGGATGTTCTCATCTTCCTGGTTTGGAGTCCTGGAGTCAGGGAGAAGCAGACAAAACATATTTCCACTCTTTCCATGATAGTTTGCAAAGCAGAAACCTTTTTGTGACAGCCAAGAACTTCTCGGGCTTTTTCGTACCTGTTCTGTGCTGACATGGGGCCCCTTGCTGAGCACTGACTGTTGTTAAATGTCATCTCTTCTGCGCTTCGACAGAAATCACATAAAAATATTTCAGCATTATGTCTGAACTTGCTTTTAAAAATCACATCTACAAGTTACATAGCAAAGTAAAGAAGAGAACAACTTTTTGAGTATATCCACTATTGCTGGTGATTTATCTTCATGGCTTAGTGAATGGATACTGGAAAGTTGGGCTCAGCGCTAATGTGCTCCCCAGCAGCACTGCTTCAGAGATATTCCCTGGCAAAACCTGAGATGGAGCCTGCGGGGCTGTTTTGGGTTCGGTTGTTTTGAGGTCACGCTCGGGAACACCGGGCTTAACTGCGCTGCTGATAAAGTCGAGAGAAAAGCTCGCATCTCTTTCAGCAGCGCTGGCTAGCGCAGCTTTTGTCTGTGTGCAGGGCATGCACTTTTTGCCGTAGAAAAATAATTTAAAAAAAAAAAAAACCCACCATAATTTCTTTTCAGCATCTCACTGACACGGAGAGCCGTGAGGGAGCTGGGGGAGGGCCGGCGCATCGAGCCGCCCCGGCTGCGGGTCCTGGAGAAGTTGACCAGAACAAATCTCAGCAGGAACACACAAACCTCTATTGTGTCTTGCAAACAGCGCTCTATTCAATGTAACCAGGCAGATGGGAAGGCCCTTTGATTTCCTTTTTCTTTCTCCGGCTGAGTTCATTCTCTCCTTTGCTGGGAGTCAGGTTCAAAGACATGTCAAACGCGTCAAGCCCATCGCAATAAAGTTGCCTTTCACCTCCCGGCAGACCGCGGCGGTGCCGGGAGTGCGCTGGGGAAGCGTCCCCCCGCCCCGCTCCGCCGGTGACTTTCAGGACTGTGTGTGGCAAATCGCGGGCACGGCTACCGTTAACAATAACGTGAATTGTGCGTCTAATTCCCTGGAAATTAAACCCCTCAGCTGTTCAGGGAAAACAGAAGCCAAAGGGATTAAACACCACAACAGGAACAATCTTTTGGGGTTTTTTTTTTTTTCTTTTTTTTTCGGTTTTGGTGGTGGGGGGCTAAGCCAGGCTGTCTCCGCAGATGAGCAATAGCAGCCACCGGCTCGGTACTGCCAGGTCCCCTTCTTCTTCCTTTGCCCCCTCCCAGCCTGGCCTTTGCCGCTCAGCGGGCAAAAGTCCGTGGGCTGGTCCCGTGCTAACACCCCAGCCGGTGAGCTCGGGCCGGGCAATCGCAGCACTGCTGTCAGGCTGCCAAATTCATTTAAGCGGGCACGAGGGAGCCGGCGGAGGGTGCCGAGCCCCCCCATCCCGCCGACCTCGCTGTGCGCGCTCGTGTCCAGCCAAGGCAAGTGTCCTCCGTCCCCCTTAGGCCGCCCTGGCGAGCCTCGCGCGCGCTCGTGTTAGCGGAAACGCTTGCTCGCCCTGGCTCCCAACCAGCCGTTTTCAAGATTTGCTCTGTCACAGTTATTTATCCCGGTGCAAACTCCCTGGTTCGGGCTGGAGCTCTTCCGGTGTCCGGAAGGCTGAAATAGTCTCCCTTAGCTGGCTATCCTTGCATTAAATTGTCGACGTTCCAGACTAGGACGTGCTGCGCTCGTGCGAGGCACTGAACGACCGTACACTTCGTAAAAGCACAAGCTCTGCTTCTTAGCAAGTGATCTTCCTCTGCAGCGCTGCTTTTTAACGGATATCAGTCAAAACTTAGTGGGCCTAGCGGTGGCCATTTTTCTCCCCCAAAAGCAGTTTCCTATGTGTTTTACTGGCAAACCCTGACGCTTCCTTTACACGCTTTATTCTCTTCCTCCTCTGAACCGATCGTTAGACAAAAGCAGTTTTGCTGCTGGTTAATCAAGAGAGTGATGTGGCCCTGCATTTTAATCCTAAACCAATTAGCAGGATTTGACATCATGCCATTAGACTGCTGGAAACAAAAATCAAGGACAGCGTAATGCAGCTAGAAAAGAACAATAACCATCAGCAATGCCCTGTCAAAGGGGAAGTAAGAAATTCAGCTGTGTGTGTAATTTCCAAACAATTCCCCCTTCCTTCAAACCTGAGCGTTCGAACGAGGAAGCTAAATAATAACGAGAGGAAAAATGTTGAATCTCTAACCACATTAGCCTTGACTGCACCGATTTTAAAAGCAGGAATCACTGTTCTTGCTTCTGAACCGGCAGAGATCGTCTGCTTTTTTTTTAGTACCGATTTCTGTTCTGTCGTTTATTTAGCCAGTGTTTTCTGCTTTGCTTTGCAGGAGGGTTAGACACACACCAGGAGCCACGGCGCTGCCGGCATCTCCCGTGCAGATGTACAGCGAGGGCTCCTGACGGGCACGCACCAGCATTTGGCCTCCCTGAGAAACAACTTCTCGGGCATCTAAATGTTTTCTTTGTCCAAACCAAGCGCCCAAAGATAATTGATTAATTAAGCACCTTTTAGCAACTGTAGCTTTTTCTGGCAGAAATGCATCTGAAGAGCTTGCCTGAGGGCCTGATCCTCCTGAGGCTTCGTGCCCCGAAATGCTGTGATTGCTGCCTTGCACCATCAGCCTCGGTGAGCTCTTCCCCGAACCTGGGATTGGAGCCAGGCTGGCATGTGTTAGCCTGATCGCGGCTGCTGTCTGCAGGCAGTAATAACCCTCGCTAAGATGTGTGGTTTGAACAAAACGCAGGCAGGCCCTGGAGTGCGGTATTTGAGGCATGAATGCCTAAAGCACATAAGCGACTCTGCTCCTTGCTGTGCTCCTGACGCTGGCAGTGTAGAGTCTGAACAGGAGTAAAACACAGTAGCTCATAAAGCAGCATATGGATAGACCGCAAATGGATAGTTTTATGTCCTGTGCAATATTTTCATTGATATTTATTTTGATTTAATTTGGCTAATGTGCAAGAAAAATGAAAATGTACTGTGCTCTTCAACATCTGATGAGGACCTGAATGCTTTTTAAACTTAGTGTTAGCGCACAGGCAGCGATCTCTAAGGTCTGCCTGGCAGCTCTGCTTGAAAATCATGAGTTGCTCCACGTAAGTCATGGAACGACCCTCAGATCAGCACGATTTTAAAAAATGTTGAAATGTTTCTATTAGCTTTATAGTATTCTAGTCTTCCTGCTTCAGCCTTTTGTCCATAACTTAATTCTCCTTTTAATGAAAATGGAGTTTCCCACACTTCCAAAGTACTTCGAAGATGTGTTAAAAAAGTGTCAAATACCATGAGATTCATGATAAAATGGTGAGAGATGGCAACGCTCCGTATCTCCACTTTGTCAGAAGAGAGACTGAAGCCGAGCTAGGAAAGGACAGGAATGATGGGCCACTAATTGTAGCAGAAGCTTTGGAGACCAGGCTACAAATCTCTGCCAAAGACTTCCTGCGTCAACGTGGACGAGTGACATAAATCTTCCTCTGTTGTAGTTACCGTCTGCAAAACGGGATAAAAAGATTCCATTTCCTCCAAGGGGATTTGGAGACATAAATGCATTAAAAGAGGAAAAGTCCCGAAAAGCAGCAGAAATGGCAGGGCAGCGTACAGTCTTTGGTCGAAGTCTGGAGAAGAACACAAAAATATTTCCCCAGAGATGTTAACTGCAAATAAATTTTGTGTCTGCCTGCAGAAGCAGCGCTCCATAAACTTCACAGCTCTCACTTTTTGTAAGAATAGAGGTGAATGAGGACGCCCCTGTGGCTAAGGTAAAGCAGGAGGCAGCAGTGCTGGATACGTGGGACGTCCTGCTGGAAGCCCACCTGCCCTGGGCAACCTGCAGCGGTGCCTGAGAGCTCGCGCTCACCCCAAAACTGGAGATGTTGTGTCCTCGTTCCTCCCTGTGTTAATATAAGAACAAAAAAAGGCATTTGCCTTTTTGCGGAACAAATTTGGTTAGTGTTGAAAAGAACCCCAAAAGCTGGGACAAAGCCTGCTTTGTTACCTTTGGACACAGCGCACTGCGGAAGTTTCTCGAATTTTGCTTTGACATCTCTTGAATAAAAATGTGTTCTCTCAAAGAGCGATCAAACACATCCTTCTGACGTGAAACGGCTGCCAGGGTAGTCAAAGGAGCTGCAGATGAGATTCCTCGGGGTTCTTACGGCAGCAAAATGTTTGTCCTGTGGATTTGGGCTGTATCCAGTAAATCCAAAAAGTGTTTAGAGTGATTGTTTGACCAGTCCTGCAAGGGAAAAAAAAAGAGTTAAACGAACCAAAAAGCAAAACACAAAACAAGAAGCAACAGGAAAAAACCTTTGTATTAAAATAATGATAATATTGAGACACTGGGAAGGAAAAAGGAAATTCAGAAGATCAAAGGCTGAACCTTACCCTGAGTCTTAAACTGAACTGGAAAGAAAAGGAATGAAAATTAGATTCACTTGGTCAGACCCTTTAAACTGTGCTTGTGACTTTAAAAAGCAAAGTATGTGCCAAACAAATAGCAGCATCAAACTTGTGAATCTCTGAAGTTGGCAAGTGCATCTTGAGCTGGAATGAATGTAATGTATCCTACAAAAAGATATGGTATCGCATAAAAAATTACTGATTCTGTATTTCTTCTACAATGTATCTCACTGAGATTTACAAAAGAAAGCTACACTTGCATGTTTTTAAACTGTTATTGTTATCACAATGCAAGTTTTGTAATCATAACATTTGGGGAAAAATAACTGTTTTTATGTACAGCAACAAATGAAAAATAGCTGTGCTAATCTAGAGTAAATCTGGAAAAAAAATTCTTTAAAACAAGGTATGGGCAAATTCATCTCAAAATGGAGCAAAGAAAGATGTGTATCCATAGTCTGATATTACTGAAGAATTGTAAAATAAAGAAAGAAACGGCATATGGTTTTAACACAATGGTGTTTCTGCTGTATTCAGGCAAACAAATATATTGGCCAATGTCTGAGGTAGTACTGGGATGCATTGAAAGCACTACAAGTACTTGGGGGTTTCCAGGTGTACGTTCCACATGAAGTCTAGGGCTTTAGCTTTAGTAAGAAAAGTTGCCTATCTGAGAACTATGTTTTTGCTCGTTTTGTTCCTAGCCTCAGAAAACAAAAAAATAAACAAACAAAAAAATCTGTTGTGAAGATACAGTTGCCCGCTTTTGGTTTTCAGCTACAAAGTCGATCTCCTTAGGCTTGCATTAAATTTGTGCGCATCTGTTTTAATTCAAGTTGATCCATTTTAATCTTGGCAGCATGCTGACGGCAAACGGGAACGAAACGGCATTCGGCGAACTCTGCTTGTACCGGCGATACCAGAGACAAAGCAGCAAAACTCGGGTTGTCTCCCGGACTCGGTTCCGCAGCTGCACTTCGGAGGGAGCTGCGCAGTCTAGGCGGCACAAGAGCCTTTCGCTGTATGTACATGATATTTTTTTTTCATAGCCAAGCCGTTATCATCATAATTGTATTTGTAATTCCAAGGGTGCATTATCATACTAATGGATGATGACCACTCAACAGTTACAAGAAACATTAATTAAAAAAGAAGTTCTCCTGTCCTAGTAGGGAGAGTGTTCCCTAATCCCCATTATGGAAATTGGTTAAGCCAAGAGAATATTTCCTTTATAGTTTAAGCTTTTCAGAAAGCCTTTGATGTCCTAAGCCAAAGCAACTACCCATCAGGAACTGAGAGACATACTTTGGTCCCCCATGCCAGCTTTTTACTTACTTCTGTCATTTAATTTCCCCCATAATATGGGGTAAAGTCTTAGCCAACATCTTCATTTTCATTCATTAGTGAAATCATCATAACAGTAACACTCTGCACTTATCTCTATCTTAGGCACTTTGAAAGTATCTGTCACTGTGATATGTATTTATAAAGAGCCCTCCATCCAAAAATGACCGGTCAGTAAAGTTTCCGAATATTGAAAAGGTCAAAGCACTACAGGACTCTGTTATTATCACTTAGAAATATATGAGGCATAAAAACTGTAATGGTGGGAAAGGTGTAAAATGTAGCAGGCTCCCTTGATAGCGCTGGGGCTGTCAGTGCGAACTCTGCTTTCCATCCCTGCCCCAGGCGTCGCAGCTCTCCTCTCTTTCTTTTGTTTTCCGTTTTTTCCCCCCCCTTAAATAAGAGGTCATTTTGTGTCGTGCCAGACGGTGCTTTGTTCATCCATTGCGGCGCTGTCCTTTGCAGCTTTAATCTGCAGAGGTAGGCTACAGCCTGAAACAATTTGAAAGCCAACAAAATACGTGTACAAAAAATTACGGCAGCTTCTATGTTCTAGAAGGGAAAAAAAATGTCCTAAAGAGCTCTCTTTATTAATATGAGATGGCAAATATTTTTTCCTGTTTATTAAATCATATGAAAGGTTAATTATGGTTAGCGACTGTGGGTAGAAAACAATTCTTGGAAGATGCTTTTGTAACAACAGGTTGGCAGTATGCAGAAGCCATCTGCTTCCTGCAAATGTTAAGGTACAATCTTAAACTTGTGAGGTTAAAAATTACAGATTGCATAGTAGTTTGGTAGAAGGAAAATCCATGTTGTGTTGATGTAAAGTTTCTTAGTCTCCTTGACACGCAGCCTGGAAGGAATGCCAAGTTCCCTAAAGGACTGTATTTGGCTGGAGAGGACCCTAACACGGGGTAGTCTGTACTCACGCTCACTGGCTACTAAGCTAATTAAGCAGTTTGGGGGGGGTCTGCAATTTTTTTCTTATGTGTATAAATTGACTTTAAATCCTGACCCACAAAGAAGAGTAGACTGTAGATATAATACGTGCTGCTTTCAAGCAGAGAATTCAGTTTCTTCCACAAAGGAATAGAAAATGTTGCTATTATTATCAAGGTGAATGGCTCCTGAAACTTGTTGCTTCAATTTGCAATTTGTAAGCTTAACAGAAAGTGTAAACTCTTCAGGCTAAGGATTATCTGTTGAAAAGGAAGAACTATTAGCCAATGTTTTATATAGTGAGCTGGGCAGAACGATATTAAGCGATTTGTCCAAGAGCACGCAGGGAGGTTGTGGCTGATGGAATTAAACCCAGATTTTTCAGATCGCAGCTAAGTGCCTTAACCGCAAAACCATCCTTCCTCTCTGCGGATCAGCTACTGTAACTTCAGCGCTGGGGCTGGCTTTTTCAAGCGTGTTTATCTTCTTTCAAGGATCAAGTTTAATTACGCAGAATTTTCCACTGCCACAGAGAACATCACCCAGTCCTTCCTTTCTCTCTACAGGTAATTCATCATTGCTCAGCTCTACCTGCTCCCTGTTGAGGAAATACAGGTTCAGCCAGCCAGAAGAGGAAGGATCAGGTACTGTGACTTGCTTCCCTCCTGCCTGTCGCCTTTGCTTTTCCACCAAATGGGGAGAAAACTCTTCTTTCTTCAGTGACCCGATTCTGGGATGATGTCATGTAACCCTCAGCCCCTTCCCTGCTCTCATGATTTATGCACGAAAACCTCCCTGGGCTTGTCCCCAGGAACCGGCTGGCTGGATGAGTGCTGAAATGCTGTTATGTTAAAGGGCTCATTTCCAAACGTAGCAGGCGACGGAGATACCAAATTGTTTACTATGCATGAAAACGGTTCAGAGCCTTGTTTCTAGCGTGTCTACCCTGAGCAAGTTTGTCAAGGGTACATTTGCGCGTACGGGGTTTTTTGCCTCAACGCTGTGCTATTTTTTAACAGAAATTTTTCAGATAGACTTTTTAAAATGCACCCTGTAATGTATTTTTACCTTCCCCTGTCTCTGCACTGAAGCTGGTGATCCGCTGCGTTATTGAAACATCCTGCCCGGAGCAGTGGCCTGCTGTCAAGAGCCTGCGGACGGCAGGTAGCAGGACCGACCCGTTAGGCAGCGCTGCAGAACACCTTCCCATTAACGTTGAATCATTTACGGCAGCCTTGCCGTCTCGCAAGGTTGGTGCTTACAGTGTCCCTGTCCTTACTAGGGCCATTAGCAGGAGGTCCTGCGCTACTCGACATTATCCTCCTCCGCAGCCATTAGGGCTGCAGCGTTGTTTGTGCGCGCGGTCATGATCGCAGGGCTTCTGGTGGGCTCCAGTCTGAGGGATCGTCTACTTCTGCGCTGAAATCTCTCTGCTGGTGAATGAGGAGCCAGCTCTGCTCATCTGCCTGTCATTTCATCCGCAGGCCTGGACCTTTCTTTCTGTTCTTTACACTCTGTTCTCTTAAGGAAGTAAATGATCGTTACTGGTAATACCAGCAATGCTTTCATCAGGTGCCCCAGTGCACTCAATAAGAGCTGGCTCTTGCAAGTGTGAGGAACTGAGGCACACAGAAATTAGGGATGAGATTTTCAATCCCACGGAAGGGATTTGGATGCCCAGCATCCATTAAAATGAGTAAGAATTCATGGACCGCCCTACATGGCCGTAGCCCAATTTGCTACATGAGACTGAAACCATCCTGGTTAACGCAGGGACACTTAAGCCCTCAGCATCTGACTTCACTTATATTTTATTTCCAGAAAACTTAGTTGCTAATGTCCAATGAAACACTTCTGCACCCCCCTGCACCCATTACCCTGCCTCTGACAGCTCCTCGGGTCGCTGCTTGCCAGCTCTGCTATCAGGGGACGGTGATGAAGGTAGCTAATTTGTTTGCAAGTTGGTGAATGATGTAAAAGGTTCCTCGTCCATCATCATAAAGGCTCTCGAGAAAAAGAGACAAATGGTTGTTCCTTTCACTTTGCCTGCACTATATGGGGACATGTGAAATGGAGGGAAAGTTCAGCAGGCCCATATGCACCACGGGATGCACACAAATCACAGCGGTGGCTAGTTGGATCCAGAAAGCTAATTGGTCCCTCATGGCTAGCCAGTGTTACGCAGGAGGTCATGGTGCCGGTACTGCGAGGGACGTGGGGCTCAGCCTGTTGCGCGTGGGCACGTCCGTGGGTCCGGAGCTGCCCGAGCGGCCTGGGCTGCTTCGACTTTCGCTGGCTTGAACTAAACCTCCCACGATGTCTGCCAACTGCGCCTCCACCGCAGAATAACACTGGGCAAGTGTCTCCACCGCAGAGTGTTGAGGGACGCCCCTTAAACCGCCAGCAATAAGGACGTTTCCCATGACCCCTTCTGTCCCAAAGTGCTGCCCTGGTGTGGCAACCTGCTTGTCCAGGCTAAGCTATAGCAGTATTTTTAACCCTTTCTAGACTTGGCAGCAACACCATCACGGCAGCCCCTTCCAGGTGTGAGATGACCCAATGCCACCAGGCGCTGGATGCAGACGGTCCCCAGGTATGCGAAGACGGCTGGGAGGGGGAGCCTGGGAGTCTGGTCTCAGGGGGACCAAATAGCTCAGATTCATTTTAGGCTGGGAGAAGTTCCCAAGTCTTCTTATTTTATGCAAATCTCCTCAGCCAATCCTAATTTTCATAACGTTGATTAATCATTGTGCTGCAGACAAGGACAGTTATTCCCTAACTTATGCCATGGCATTTATTGAAGCTGTATTCTTAAATGAATTACTGCAGGGATCATTAAATTTTGACTCAAATTGGACATAGTAAGCTCATTTAAAAAAATAAAAAGCTTAGCAAGTTATATATAAACTAGGGGGAAAATGAATCTCCCCAAACTTTCCACCTTTTAAGCAGCAAGTTAAAGGGCAGGTTTTCAAGGGGGAGTTTAACCTTCAGCCCCCTCCCGTTTTCACGAGCGAAGTTTGAAGCTGGATTTGTGCACTCCTAATTGAATTGTGGGCTCAAAAGCAGGTGCTTTATACTCATTCTGCTCGACTGGTGCTGTAAAACAGGCAGCAACCGCTGCACCGCGGCTGGCCCCAAAGGCTGCGCTGGCAATAGCAATATTGCCTGCCCAGGCAGGGAAGGGGACACGCACCGCCGTCTCCGTGGGACAGCCTGTCCGCGCTGGCCGGGGCCGCGTTTCGCAGTGCAGGAGCTGGATGAGAGCAGGGTGACCCAAAGAAGAGGGAGGCAATTTTTTGATGAGATTGCAGAAAAACTTCCCTGGAAAGAAACAGGCTTTCGGTTCCCCGGCGGCAGGTGAAGTTGCCTTTGCCATGCCGCCAGCCTTGCCCGTTCCTAAATATGTTTTTCCTCTCTAAAACCCTACAGGCCCCCTTGGGGCAGAGCAGCACCGCGTAAAACTTGGAGCACTTAATCCTGTCCATAGGAATATCCAATATTTATTTATTAAAAAAAAAAAAAAAGAGGGGCTGCATTTCTGCCTATTTAATATACGTTTTCAGGTAGGGGAAAGACTGTAAAGCAAAAATAAGGTGATAAACTAGGTTTTTAAGAGTAGCAATATTCAGATCTGTCCTGACGTCCAACTTTCATAGCCCAGTCACGCTATACCCGAGGAAGGTGTGAGCTCAGAGCGTAAAAGGATTCCAACTAAATACGGTGCATCAGCCACCTCTCAATTTTCCATGCCTCTATATATTTTAATTAAGACTCTAAATTAATTTTTCACTTTGTTGCAAAATTTCCTTTGGCAAGGCCATAAGTGAGTGAGAAATCTCTTGGGAAACAGCACGTTTTGCTAGTGAAAGGAAATCTACTTTCTTAAAATGACCATGATGAAGTGAACTCCAAAGGGCCGCACCATTTAATGTACTGTCATTTCATGCGGACCTGGGGGTCTGTCTAGCTGGTGGCCTAGCAGGAGATTTCTAGACAACCACGCATACAAAAAAAAAAAATTGCAAAATGTGCTGTGCTTTGGATGTTTTAAAATGCATGCTAAATACAGAGCTAATCTATGCGTGAACAAATAAAGAAAGAAAATAATGGAAAGCTTCTGTTATTATGTAACCCCTTTGTGTTTTCCCGCGGTGGGACCAGCAGACGCGCAGCACGGGCCCTTGCCGCTGGTGCCTTCCTCCATCGCCCCTGCCGCAAGGCCGAAGCACGCCTTCTCAGGCTGGAAATTTCTATTGCATCGCCATCTTGTGGTTTTTGCCAAAAACGCTGGCGTTGCAGAATTCCCTCCTCACACCGCGAATGCTTTAGTGCATAAGGGCACCTATTAACCGCAATATCTACTAGACGTGAGGTACATGGACAATTTCAATTAATATTGCATAGCCGAGCCCGTAACAGTGAAGCTGGTCGTTATCTGCGGAGAAGGCAAAGCATGTTACAGAGCTGCTCTGCAAGAGCAACGGGGAAATGGCAATTACAATTTGTATTTGCATGATGTCGTTCCAGACTTTTTTTCCCAGCAGAGCCGCGGGGTCTCGGATGTTGGGAGTGGGAGGTTATTTGCTGTGCTGGCCAGAACGGCGCAGCCTTCCTCATGCCTAGAGGCAGCTCGCCTGCGGGAGGACTTTTTCTCGCCCGTCTTCTCTGCAGAGCTGTTGTGGCCGTGGTGCGATCAGCAGATGGGACATGTCTGAAGGGAACATTTCCTGCGTTCAGCCAGGCCCTGCACGTGCGTGACAGCACGTCTGTCAACGGAAAGCTCAGCTTTCCCTTTTCCATATTATGTTTGCTCGTGGGCTTCCCCCATACCAGGTTGCTCGCTCTCCTGGTGTCACACAAGCTTGGGAACTGCACCTTTGCCAGATAGGCTTTGGTTTTGCAAACACAAAGCCAAGGATAGGTCAGCCCCTGATCTCCTCTGGCTGCGGTGGGGAACTTAGGGAAAAACTGCGTTCTCTGATGGTTGCAGTTTGGGAAAGCTGCAGTTGTGTCACTGAAGATTTAGCACAAATTTGATGAGGACGAGGAGAGGCTGAATTGCCAACTACTGGGAAGCAAGCTCACCTCCAAATTATGAAGCATGTTGTGACTGTAATTTGGAGTTGGACATACAGCACACATATAAGCAATTGCATTTTTGTAAGTGTAATTGTTTTTCACATAATTTTACTTTAATTCATTTGAGCTGTACTGAAACTGCAAAGGGCAAAAACTAGATTTCTAGATTTCTGATGCTTATTATACCATAATTCTGGCACTGGTACTGGCTTGGGGAAGGGTCACTTACTTTGACCCATATTAGTGTTTCTAGTTAAATAAAGATGCAGTTTTTTGCAAAGACCTGCACATATGCTTAGGCCTTTGGCCACGCTTTGCACCTATGGTTTATAAAAGTCTGTCAAAAACTGGGCACTGCGATGCAGTTTAACATGACCCAGCAGCATTCATCCCCAGAAAAACTCCAGCCCTGTAAAGCAGCTCAGCGGGGCAGGGCTGCGCAGGAGCGCCCCTTTGCAGGGCCTGCGAGCACGGGGCTGTGACTGCGAGCAGGGAGCTTTGCAAGGCTGCGAGCACAAGCTTGTGGCTGCAGCGAGAGATTTTTGCATAGCTGCAAGCATAGGGCTATGATTACCAGGAGGGATTTTAGAAATGTTGCGAGCGCAGGGCTGTAACTGCAAGGGCAGTATTTTACACGGTTGATTGCAAGGAGGGATTTTTTACAAGGTTGTGAGCACAGGGCTGTGATTGCAAGGAGGGAGCGCTGCAAGGCTGCAAGGCAGGGCTGTTTGCACCCAGGCAGAGCCCCAGTGCCGCAGTGAACTGGGATCTCATTTACACCTATTAAACTCCAGCATGAAATGGCGCTATTTCATGGGCTATTTCTGCTTCCTCCATTTGCTCTGTGCTGGCCTGGGGAAAATGGGACCATGACAATTTATAGTGTTGCCTGAGCCAGCAGCAACCTGTGGGAGCACGGAGGCTGGGGAGCCCTTGCAGTCAGGGCTCAGAGAGGACCAGGGATGGGCAGAGGTTTCCGGCCATGGTTCAATAAAAGCAAGGCTGCAGCTGCATTGCATCAGGGTCTTGCAAATTGGAGCTTGACGGGCACATGATCTCCATTTTGAAAAAACAGTGTATCCGGTAGGCAAAAAACCGACAGACCTGCCTCAGCCTCTTCTCAGAAAATGAAGAGAATGAAAAGATGCAGAAAGGTACTAATTTCAACACCTGGCTGGAGAAAAATTACACTGCAGTGCAAATATAACAAAATATCATGTATTTAATTAGGCTTAGTGTGAACAAAATAAGGCTTTTCAACATTGTTGTTTGCTTGGCCCTCTGCTTTCAGATTAGTAACCCGTTGACTCTCTTAAACTTGAGGTTTTTGTATTTAATTGGTCTATGAAATGTGAAACCCTGGCAGCAAAAAAAATTATGATGCTTTGGGGGCTCTTCTTGTCAAGCCAGTAGCATATTGCATGTACTGATTTGATGGTGATGTTCAGTTAATCTGTTACTGTACACAGAAAAGAAGGGTGTTAACTGTGAATGGTGCAGATGTCCTTCAGTCCCTACGGGCACCAGGCTCTAAAGATGGACCATGGGAGACCTCAAAGGATCTATCTTCTGATGGGAGCGTAAAGAAAGATGGTTGATGGATTCACTGTTAGGGATGAAAAACTGCAGCTCTCTCTCTGAGACTTTAGTCACCAGTGTTTTGGCAGTGGGGAGTAACTGGCAAGTCCCACTCGAGAAATACCACATTTGAAAAGACCAGCCCAGCTTTTCCATCTCTTTCTAGTCTGGACTTGCTCGGCTAGTGCTGGGGAATTCAGCCCCACGTACCCGGCTGGGAGCAGAGGTGACCCTGAGCACACCGAAGTTGGCCAGCCCTGAGCAAAGCTGGTTCCCCCAGCCCAAAATATGCTCTCCAAACATGCTAACGACAACCCTTCAGGCCAGGCAACTCAGCCGATCTGGTCAAAATTTCCCCGTTGCTGTTTCTTCTTGATATAAATGGATTATCTCTTTGCACAGCGCAGCATCCGTGCCCCTGGATTTCCTCAGCAAGGCGAAGGAGACTGGGAATGTTGAACCTCAGCCGGCAGTTGGGAAATTGCCTCCTTCTAATACAAGCCAGACCTGTGGAAACCCTCCAGGTCTCCAAAGCCCTCAGCAGCCCAATCAGGACTTTGATGATGAAAAGCAGAATAAAGACGAACAGGAAGAAAGCGAGTTTAAACAAGCCCAAACAAGAAACAGCAGATTTGGGGATAGCCAAGCGAGTGTCTGAAGGCAGCCCCAGCTGTTTGAACTGCCCCTGGAGAAAGCAGAGAAACCATGGCAAACACTTCATGGTGAAACGGCTGGAGATTCCCAGATCTCGCTGGGGCTGTGGAGATACTGCAGTGTGTGCTAAGCACCAGAACTTGCCCATGCGGAGGGGACATGTAGGCAGCCCTGGCCATGGCCATCACGGAGGCGTGCCCTATGGGAGTGACTGTGGCTTCCTGGTTACAGCCATCCGCCTTTCCTGGGACAATCCCCCTGGAGACGTTTGCTGGTGACAGCTGACATCACACCCCCCCCCCCCGGGCTCTGCTCCCTGTCCCTGCTTGCCCCATTTACAGCTGGTCTCAGCAAAACATGTGTCCACGTCTCCTGCTTTGGAGCAAAAATTGAATGTCTCTCCCTCTCCCTCTTGTCATTTGCTAAATATCTACAAGGGCTGGACTTGGTTGCGCTTGCTGTGCCACGCTCTCGGTGTCGCCTCTCCTCCAACCCGAGGAATTTCAGAAATAAACCACCGCAGAGCTCACTTGGGACAGCTGCTAAGTGGGACATTGTTGTCACATTAAGGACCTATTCTTAGGGCAAAGCAAACAGTTTTGGCAATAGTCAGGATCTCGCAGGAAGCTGGGTGTGTTGGGAGGACAGCCTAAGCAAAAGGAGGACCTATAAAGGGAGGAGCAGTATTTGGCACTGATCACCTTTGGAAGTAGCTAATCTTTATTATCATTATCATCATCATGCATTTTAAAGCAGTTGCAAGAGGCAGTTTCAAGCTTCCATTTCATTCCACCATGAAGTAAGTTTAGAAATAAATGAGAAACTTGTTATTAATTTAGATTTCACTGAAAAGACAGATCCCTTTCTACCAGCTACCTCTGAGAAATGTTGAGATTTAATTAATCCCTTGCTGGAAATAATATACAGTATTAGCCCTAATCTCTAATTCAGGATATCATTTCTAATGCTCAGCATAAAGGATGAGATATTTTTAAATCTATTGCTGGACATGAACACGTTACTGCTGGTAAGCAGCAGTCTGGCTAGTGTGAGCACTGTTGTCCTCCACTGACCATCCTACAGTGTGCGCTGTATATGGATAGATGAAATATTTATGTTTGCTGGTGGTTGCATTTGGGAGTGTATTCTGTGCAAAGCGAGGACATTTATTTTCTTATGTTTCCTTCCCATTGGGTCTTCAAGCCTTTAAGGTCGTTAAACATCCACTGTGTCCATGACATCTACGCCCTCCAAAAGCCACCGCCTGGAGCCTGGCTGGCAGGACAATGTGGAAGACCCCCCATGGTCAGATAAATGTCACCAGCGCTGTGGTAACCGGATGTCTTGCTGATACTGGCGATGACGCCTCCATTTAGGAGGTGGCCTCGCAATGGCCATGTGTCCCCTCAGCTGAGGACCAGACCTCATGCCTGCCTTTCCCCAGCTTACTGCCAGGGTGAGGACGAAGTGCTGTGGGATCCTTCATGTCCCCTTGGTGGCCTCCTAACCTCCAACCAGGAACCCAAGTGCCCCATGGGTCCCCCGCCAGGCTGCTTTGCAAGGGGCTCAGAGGGACAGGGCTCAGCATTGGGCGTTAGCCCCATGTCCTGCAAGTTTCTTTTTCTTCTTAGCCATAGCTTGCTCAGGGCTGAGTGCAGCGGTGGGGAGGCGGGGGAGAGCGGGCTGCGTGGCTGGGCCCTTGCCCGGAAACACGTGCTGCCTCGGGGTGAACACGACTGCAGCCTGTTAAGCTCATCAGAGCTTCTACCACCTCTCCAGAGACTCCTTTGACCCCCTAAGTACTGGGTAGGATTTCCTTCCTGGTTTCCAGAGGCAGCTCCGGCTGAGGCATGTTTGAGCAGGCGCCGGTGCACTCAGCCAGCTTGGGGCTGCGCGAGCCTCGCCTCCTTTTCGGACCGATCAGCTGAGATGCAGGAGCCCCTGTCTCTTGGGTCGTTTCGGTAGTATTGAGTATTTCTGATGGAGCCCATCTATGCGTCTTCCCCTGGCATCCCCTCATGTCTCTCCTGCTGCCAGCTCTCCCCTCTGCGCACGCACACGCACAGCCTCCTGCTGCCAAGCTCTTCCCTGTCCCCATCTGCTCGGCTCTTCAGCCGCTTCTTCTGGAAATTGGTCGTCTTCCTTGCCTGAGGCTATATAGAACAGGCTAATCCCAAATCCAGTGGTGTCAAAGAAAGGGCTGCCATTGGCTTCAGCAAACCACAAGAAACTTAGCTGTTTATTTCAGATTTTTTTTTTTTAATAGATGGCTAAATAACCAGAGAAGAACAGCACAGGCTTAGCACTGATATACTTCAAATTTTGTAAGTGAACCTAACCATGATTTCTTTACCCCAGGGGGATGCAAAAAGTGAGAGGTTGTGGCAGGTTGGCACCCACCAATGTCCTTTGACTGGGCTTATCTCCACTGACATTTTGGAAGGTAATGTATGAAAAGGTGGTTGAGTTTTGAAGGTGAGCTGCAGCAATTTAAGTGCAGAATATTGAGACACGTGCTCTGGGTCGTCAAGCGCAGAATCCAACTGGAGAGGATCAAAGCAAAAGGTTCTATTTTTGGTTTTTACATGTACTAATTGCTCTGAACAAATGAGCAATGCATCTGAGAAGTAATCTTTTTTCAGGTTTCCATCTGGTAAAAGTCTTGTAGGTGCTGTAACTTCAGAATAATTTCAAGCCTGCACTTTTCACTGAAAACTCTGAAGTTGAAAACGGAGTTAATCAGTGTGTGGAAGAACACAGATTTATTTTTCTGTCTCTTGTGTCCATTCAGAAAACTACTAAAGCAACATGTTTCACGGCTGTGAACACCTACACCCAATCATGCTGGAAATGGCAGGGTTATGGAGAATCCCCTTTGCACAGCTTTCACATGGGAAAAGTGTTTCAGAGGATCACCTCTCTGTTTCTTTTTTATCTTCTTGCTGTATCGGTTAGTCTGACAGGAGATATGACCTCCCTCTGTAAACCAGGCCTCACGTAGAGAGAACATTTGTCCTGTCAGGTGGAGGATAGACACATACTTTCACGCAATAACACAGGAGCCTGTTACTATTCGCAGGGCTTTCCGCTCACGCCTTCCCCATGACGTGTGGAAGATGCACCAGCAAGGCACAGAAAGGTAATGTCTCCGCGGGAGTTTTCCTGGGGCTAGTCACAAAGACTAGCTTTAGCTCAGGGAAAACTGTTTTCCAGGCGCTCCCTCTGTCATCAGTGGAGGGAGATAGGTGCCCTTTGCTGGAGCTTGGTGCAAGAACTTGCTGCCGGGTCTGTGTTTTGCAGCCACAGGGCACCATGGTGCTTTTAAGGTGAGTAGCGACCCGTGGAAATTCAGGCCGGTGGACTCTTTCCTCCTATTATCAGTGTCCTGCATGGCCCATGCCCTGGACAGCAGTGCGCATTACATGAGGCAGAGGCATGGGACAGCACGCGCAAAGTTTCGCATTAGCATACGCTCACTATGTTGCCTGCAATAACCAAACCACACCTGACTTTAGGTTTGACCAGAAAAACCCTTTGGTGAAGATGGCCGTGGTACCGATGCTTTTCATTGCGGTGCTGTGCCCACCCAGCTGGGCTCTCGGCGGAGCCAGTAGATGGGAAGCACGAGGCTTCGCCCGGAGCTGTGGCAACGTCTGCCGGGGAGGAGGGCGGTCTCTTTTTTGTGCCTCTACTCTGAACACAGGTCCCAGCATGGGGTAAGGTGGTATCAGACATTAGGAAGTGCTGTTTTGAGAGAAACTGAAAATCCAAAGTTATGACATCTTTATCATTAAAACCCCTTTATAATGCATCTTCTCTGGGGATTAGGAATATTATTATCAATTATCTGATGAAAATCCAACCTCAGCAATTCGTGTTTTCCTTACCTTCTCATTTTAGCTATTTTATTTCACTTCTAGCTCCTGCCTGCTTTGGCAATGTAGCTGTAATTAAACAGTTGCCATGTAACACGCTAGTGAGGCTGTCCAGTAAACAATATTAGCATAGTTAAGCCAGTTTTTAGGCCACTTACTTAAATGATCTTCTGAAATCCCTTGCAACCTGATTTGTTATGGCTGTGTGTCCTTTGACTAAGTGGCTTTCTCTATAAAGCTCTTTTCAATGAAAGGTGGTCTGGTAATATCTATACTTTAACGTTCTAGGTCTTTGTCTTCTGATGACCCGGTAAAGACCTTCAAGCCAATTCTAAAGGGCTATAAGGTGGAAATGAAAGTAGAAAACCTGACCGTGAGTTCTCAGAAAGAAGTCAGGTCTTCCTCCATGCTTCACTCAGTTTATGAGCTATTAAGTCCCACGGCCAGGGCACTGTCTGATCACGTAACATACCACTTCTGCAACCCTTGATACCATTGTAGACAGTGACATGGATAATGCAGACAAGTTAGATGTCTTGCTTTTGCAGAACATATGTAAAATCTATTTTTTCATGCAAAGGAAAGAGTGAAAGAGCAAAAGAACAGAAGGAACAATAGAGCAAAGGAAAGGACAAAAGAACCAATGAAAGAATGAGTGAACAAATGAACAAAAGAAAGAAGGAAAGAACGAATGAATAAAGGGATTCACCTCAAACAGATGATTCCTTTTTATGACCTGTGAAGTTTCGGGAAGGTAGGATGCTCTAAATCCTGTTCTGCAGTGATAAAAAAAAGTGCTACTGTGGGGAATGGGAAGAGCTGCGGGAAGGTGGGGAAGCATGACAAAGTCAGAACTGCACTCTGGATTTATTATTATCTGAGGCCTACATAAAGGATAGAGTCTTTCTATATTATATCCAAGGGGTGCCACAATGCTAAGAGACTAAAAATCTCTATCACTTCTCAATAATAAATGAATTACCACAGAGCTGGAGGCTGGTTCCTTGGGAGGGAGGTGGTGAATCTGGGGGGTGAATTTCCCAGCTTTCCGTGAAGTTGAGGTTTCACATCGTTTGTGAGCTAGTTCCACCCACTGAATCATAGTGTCACAGACCTGCAGAAAGGAGTGGGAGCAGAAAGTGAGCCTTCAGAGATGTTGCATGTTTTTCAGACACTGGTTATTGCAGACTATTCTGTACATCATTCTGCACTACTTTTTTTTTTTTTTTATGAAAACCAGGGTCTGGCAAGATTACGTTAAGTATGCTGTGCTGGAAAATAGGATTTCTTTTTTTCCATGGAAAATTTTGAGTTTACAACTAAGAACTTGAAAATTTTAGCTGAAAACTGCAGGATTCTTCCCCAGAGTGGCTTCTTGTTTTCCAACAAAAGTAAAATAGCGTAGAGAGAAATGGAAGCTTTGTGTTTTCACATAGAAGGAAAGTTTCCTACCAGTCCAAATTCGTAGCAGTCTCTAGCCTAGCCTGTCTGCTAGTAGTCTCTCTGCAGGCCTCTTGCTCTGTGCATGGTGTTTGCAGGGAGGCAGTGCAAGCTGTGAATGGGAAGCAATTGCAGAGTGAGGAGTGGACCGTGCTTGGCCACATCTGCTTATGAGCATGAACAATTTCCCTGGGTATTTCAAGCCACTTTGCCACAGATCGCCTGCCTAGGCAATGATGGAGATGAGACACCGCTGGTTACTAAAAAAGTAGAAATCACTTACTAGGGTGTAACTGGCAATAATCTGATTTTGAGCAAGAAAGCTTTTTTCCCGAGGTTGAGAACATTTTCTGGAAAAGTAAACTCTTTAACGCTTTGATGTTGAAAGATTGGTTTGGCAGCTGTGATTCATGTCTTGGAGGCTGAATTCAGTAAGTTGCTTTCTCCAGTCTCCATTTCAGTGTATGAAGTCAGGCCCGCTAACAAGGGTCTCTGCCGGCCTTGCTGTGCCAGTCCATTGCGCTCCGGATGTCTCGGAGCCCACCGAGCACCTCCCGCCAGGAGAAACAGTGATGCAGGACTTGTGCTTTGACTCCTCTTTCTCCCTTCTAGACAGTGCGAGGTCCTAAATCAAACAAAGCCAGGCTCGTCTGAACAGTGGAAACAAGGTACTATTGCATGTAATAACCTCCCACCCAAAATCACATCAGTAGTACCTATAAGCAATTTGCCAAAAACATGCAAGTGTTCCTTCCTTTCCAAGCTAATGTGGCTGTTTAGCTTACGTGGGCTCCTCTCGTGGTTGGGGCACCCTTGCTCTAAGGAGCAACCGGGATGCCAGAGGCTTTTGCTTTTCCATGGAGATTTGGGGGTGTGAATCGGGGCAGTGCAGGGACGGTACCATGAAACGTCACCCCAGCTTCAGGACGGGAAGACTTGCTGAATTCGGTCCAAGAGCCTGATCCTACAAAGCGCCGGGCTCCTTCCACAGCAACGCAACTGCTGGCCCATGCCACATCTGCCAACATGGCCTCTTAATCGGAAACGTCCCCACCTAACGGAGAGTGGGAATGCCAGGGGAGGTCCCGTCCCCCTCCCTGCGGAGCCACGACCACCCACCTGCGGTCTGGCGAAGGCAAGGCACCTCCGATGCCCTTCAGAGAAGAAATTACATTTGCAAGGAATAAACTGTTCCGCACACAGCCCATCTCTGGCTAAAGCCTCGCCTGTTAAATTAAGCCCATTTTGTTAAGGGTTTTAAATGCTGCTTGCCCATATGCAGAATTATGTCTTTAAAAAATCCAATATAAACAAAATAAATCCAGGGAGCTGAATGCATGAATCATTATTTTAGTACATATTGTCCATTCTAATCTGCAGCCCAATTGTGAAGTCATTCAAAACGCTGCTTCTCAGTAATTAGCAGGAATCTAACTCAGAGCCAATTTCTGATTAAATGTGCTTAAAATCAATAAAACATCATGAGTGATTAGAGTCACGTGTGATTAGCCTTGTCGAACAAAGCAGAATAAGTTATGGCCTCACTTTAACTTGTCAAAAAACAGAACCGGGGGTGGGAATGAGGAGGAACAGCTGATATTTCTATAAAGGGTTTTTCCATTTCTCTGCCTTTCTCTTCTCTCTGCTGGAAAAGTGAAAGGATCAGTCTGTTGTCTGAAAATTACAGGCTTAAGGAGAAAGTTTGGGGTGGTTTTGGCTCCTCTTGTGGGTTTGTTTAAGGATATCCTGGGAAGAGCGCTTCAAAGGCTGTGTCTCAGTTGTGGGAGGGTTAACTGTTTCTCCGGGAGGCATCTCGCCTCTAACTCAGGCCACGCGATTCCCACCAGGAATGACACGCACCTGGGAGAGGTGAGGGATGCAGCTCCCCGGAAAGCGCCTTTCGGCGGCGCGTCCCCCCCGCCGCTGCCGCCCCCAGGCGCGCACCAGGCACGGCCCAGCCCGGGGCTGGGATGTGCGAGCATCCGACTGGGAGCGTGATGTTGCAGAGGAGGAAAAAGGCTGCGATCTCGCGCTGGAAGCGTGGGAAATGCCGGGCTGCTGCGTAGGCATCTTGGGGAAAGGGGGGAGCAGGAGAGTTTATATGGAGTTTGCTGCTTGGCACGACTCGCCGACAAAGTCTCCCTTGACGTCAAAAGAGGGTGAAAAACAACCCCTTCTTCCTTTACAGATACGTGACTGGATCTGCCCAGGTGGAAACCCATCGAGGAAAATGCAGCTATATCACTTGGTGCCCTAAATCCAGCCCTAAAAGTGATGCTGATGGCTCTCCTTTGTTCTCATCCAAGTAACCGGGACAAAAAAAAAAAAAAAACACATCCACCAGTTGCACATGGTGGTGGACGAAGTGGGGAGGTTTGGGAACCACTGTCTCCAACGTGTTTGCTCTGAGGGCGCTGGCAGAACTGCGTTTTATTGTATTGTTTTGTAGCCTATCCCGAAGCGCGTTGTTTAATTCACCAGCGCACCCGCACGCGCGTTTCCCGTCTGCAGCAAGGGTCCGGCCCTCCTCCCGGTCAGGCTGGCTCAGGAGTTTCTGGCAAAATTGGATTTTTGTCCTTGTGCATTTAATTCCGAGATGTTTTCTCAGGCCGACAGAAGTTGTTTGTGGAGCTGCTCAGGAGCGCTCGTTCTGCCCAGCGTCCTAATTTGCCTGCTCCCGGGGGTGGGTTGGGTGGCTGTCACTCTGAGTCACACCTGCTAGATACAATACGCAGGCGAGGAACGCTGTCTTTTACAAGGGCAAAGGATCCCCAGGCATCCCGGCTCCACAGAGGCAGCTTTCTTCTCGCAGGAGCCCCGCTGTTGGTAACGCCGCCGTTGCAAAGTGCCACGCTGAGCTGCGGGCTGGCGTTTCTTCGAAATGAAAAGCTCTTGCAAGGCTCCAGCCAAAATAAAAAGGAAAAGAAAGTTCGTTAAACGTTGTTCTGGAGTCTAATTAGCAGTAGCATTCAGAGTCTCCGAAGGCAAGTTGCGCATAATAACATCCCGTGGCCGGGTCAGCGCTGTCAAGGCAGGAATGTCATTTCTTCCTAATTGAAAGCCTGCACTCGCTAGCGGGGGGAACGCACCTGGCTCGCTATATATAAATGTTCTCTCTCCGATAGTTTTTCTCACTGCCGTTCTTGTAAGCTGTTCTTCTTTGAAGGGAAAAGCAGTGCAGAAACAGAGGAGCAGATCTGAGCCACAAGGTCTGCCGTGCCCCGAGAGACAAGTCACACCGCACCCACCCCTACCGCCCAAGGACACCGCGGAGCCATCTGCACTCGTCCGCGGTGCCGCGGCAAAGCCGGAGCGACCCGCGCTGAGATTTGCCGCTGGCCGTGCCCGGGGGTGACGGCCGGGACTGGCCGTCGGCCGCGCTGGCCGAGTGTCGTTGCAGGAGCGCTGCGACGGCCGGGACCCTGCGCCCCGGGAAATCCATCCCACCGCTGAGCGTGGGAATTACAGAAACCAGCTAATTGCTCCTCTCCCTGTGCCCCCGGTGCATAGTTTGGTGTCTGAGTTGGAGTTTTTTTCTTCTCTCCGAAGCAGCTGGAGATGGGATGTTGAACACGGTGTGTTATTGCTCCTAGTGGTATTAAAGAAAAACATCTTGAGCGCTGGCTGGCATGTTTTGATTATATGTGAGGGGTAAAATAAGTGCCAGATCTGGGCTGAGGAAAGAGTTTTCCTCCAGATCAGATTAGCAGGAGCTGTTGGGGGAGCAAAAAGGGGAAGCAAGGCCTTGTGGGGTGGGCAAGCATTGGATATAATGTTTCTCAGAATTAATCAGGCATTTTGACTGAATAAATCCCCTGCTACAGAAGACCAGAGCCCTTGGTGATTCCTTTGCTCACATTCTTTAGAGTTACTGTTTGTGGCTTTATTTATTTGTACAAAAAAGCCTTAACCTTATTATGGCATTTTGCAAAGTGTTTTTGTGGCTTGTGTTAAGTGAGTGTGTGCAGAGTAGTTGTTCTCTGGACCTTTCTGGATTTAATGTTTGTCATATGATTGCCTGTGATTTCATGGCCTCTATGGCTGAAGTGAGCTCAGGGTTTTTTTTTTTTTTTTAGCGAATGTACAATTTAGCTTTTAATTAAGGCCTTGTTAACCAGAGAGTTACGGCTTGGTTGGCTCACGTGTCCCACAGCTCTCCTGGCTTGATGCTGGAGAAAGGTAGCCCATATTTGGAAATAGTCAGCTAGTTTCTCTTGTTTCAGTTATCCAAGCTGTTTGAATTAATCTTCAGTGTTCTTTTCCAATGTTTACTGAAGAACAGCAGTTTTTTTAACACTCCCTTTTATCACACAGTGTGATCAGTCGAGCTCAGACAATGCGTATTCATGCTTGTGTCTGTTGCTCATTTAGCAGTCTACAAAACACTAATGAAGTGCACATGCACTGAAGACGATCCTTCCTCCAAGGCCAAACTCTGGACACGGACACATTCAGGAGTCGTTTCTTACGATTCATGTCAGTCAGCCGCGAGCGTCACAGCCCCAAATTTGGCCCTCGGTGTCACAAGTTAAGATGCGATGATGCACAAATGGTGTTGGGTGCAATGTCCTTGCCAAAGGGCAGAAAAGGTGATGCAGGAGGAAGACTGAACCAGGGGGATAGCGTAAGGGAACGTAGCTCTGCCGCCAGCGTCCATATTAACAATTTACCCTTCCCTCCTGCTCTGGGGAATAGGGGTAGTTTGTACCAGCTTGGGCTCCCTTGGATTCTTTTTGGTTTATGTGTTCACAGCAGTATTTTGACCTTAAAGTCCAGAGCTGGTTTCAAGACAGTTAATTACATCTTTGGTTGTTAGCGGTACTACTCGTTCCTGGGAGCCCTGTGTTTTAAATACCTGCATCATCCTTATAGCTTACAAAATATCATCAGAATTAATTCAGCTGGATTTTATTTTTATTGCTCTTATTTTTATTTTCTCCTATTTTCTGTGCTGACATGGTTCATCAGTTCCCTATGATTAGTTCTTAAAACAGATATTATTCATGAGTTTAAGATCTGCCTTTTTATAAGAAAAAAAGTGATTTCTATTGCCTTCATTTTTGGATGCTCAAACTGTATCACATAACAGGATCGATTTTCAGAGCTGGCTTCTTTTTTTGCAGGCATGATTCCTCTCAGCTGTCTCTAGGATACCCCAAGATTTGGGGAACAGACACCTGGCTGCAGATTAAAAGCAGACAGCGAGGGCAGAGAGGTACCAGACATTCACTGTGCGCCCCTCGATAGACCTGGTCCGCCGTCCTCCCCTCCTTTCCCAAAGCAGGAACAATCAATTTACTTGGCAGCTAGTTCCCAAGATGCCACCATGCTAAGCTGTTTTACTGAAGTAACCTGAACAAGATTGCCAGTGCTATCAGGTTTTCACAGATCTTTTTGGAAAACGTTGGATAATCATATACCATCTCTCTGAGTAATTAACAGAGGTTGGCTCAAATCTCAGAATTTAAATATCAGGCTAGATTTTGAGAAGCAGAAGGTCTGGAGATGTCTATAGCCAGCACTTTTATTTCTAAAATACGCATTTGCAAAAGCCAGAACCAGATCAGAGTTCAGCTTTGGTTAAGTTTTAAAAGTTCCTGCTATGCCATATGGGATCTAGTGTCTTGATTCTGGTCCAGTTTTAATAGTTTCTGTGTTTTGCTCTTAGAGAGAACTTGCTATTGTTCTCTTTGTTTGAAAGCTATTGTTTTCTGCTTCAAGTTTTTCAAAGCTCCATTGTGCGATGTTGGGCCGGATGCTACACTAATCTAATAATCTTTAGAAATCATTCTAGAGTGTTTAATATTCACACGGTGGCCAAACTCCGAGTTCAGTCAGACATAATCATCATGCTGGAGCATGGTCAAGATTTGAAGTTTGGACTAGAACCGGTGACCATCTGGCCGGAGGCAAACCAGCTGGCTCTTGAACTAGAAATGCCCTTGGTTCATAATGATAACTCCCCTTTTCTACCAGCAGGTTTTTGTTGTGCGGCTCACCCCGCTGTGCGAAAGTGGTTGTACTCTTCCGATGGGTTGCTGAAGGCTGGCTGCGGGCAGGGACACGTAGGTCTCTGCAAGTTTCACACTGCCTTTTGGACAAAACGTGCACCACTAAATCATAGGTGTCGAGTGGAGGGATAGCTGCCCAGATACCCTGGCAATAACCACAGGTAGATTTGCCAAACCGAGGGGAAACCCATCACAAGTTGTACACGCCGCAGTAGCATTGCCTGGGAGGCAGGGTGCCTGTCAATCATTTGACCCAACAGGAGCAGAAAGGCAGAAAGCAACAACACCCTCCCAGAGGTAGGGCAGATACCGAGTGTTTTTAAAACTGCTCTCAATGATATAGGCTAGGGAGGGGAGTCATCTCTCCTAACACTGACTTCTTCACTCCCCTGCTAACTGAGAGCAATAGGTGCTGGGAACACACGAATTACCTCCCTCTCAGTTAAGATGCCTCAAGTAGGTCAGATAAATTGTGCTCTAGCAGTTTGTTTCTCTCCCTTGACACTAAAGAGAATCTGGACAACTAACTCTAATGTAGCTGTCTAACCCAGGGGCATCTAGAGTCCAGGAGGACGTGAATCTCAGCTGGTTTGCCTTCACCTGTAATCTTGAATTTGAGAAGAGGGAAACAAGGCTGAAGGCAAAGGCAGCCATTAAAGACATAGACCAGGCGCAAAAGGTTGAGAAAAAGAAAAGCTATGAGATGGCCAATTGCCCTGGCTAACTAAGGGCACCTATCTAAAAACGATGTACCACGGTAAGAGAGGAGGACAGATTTCCTACAGAAAAAGGCAGAGTTGCACCAGCACAGGAAAATGAACATTTCTTCTCAACACTACAAGTAACAGTTACTAAAATCCACCTTCTCTGTCCCTCCCAAAATGTAAATGCTAGTAGTTACCCTTGTGAAAATCTGGAGCAGTTTTGTAGTAGTAAGTAGCAGATTCTTGGCTACCGGAGCTTCAAATGCAGCAGATGGGTTTTTTGGAAAATGACACTTGCGGAGCCCAGCTGGTAACCACAGCTGAGATCTCCTGTCGGAGAGCTTAGAAGTCAACTGCTGTATCTGGTTTGATTTTGCTGGAAACAGCGGCTGGGCTGGTGAAAATCACACCCAGGTGTTATGTTAAGAGATCATTATTTGCCACACCCTGATAACTGCCTTAATTTAGCTAATTCTCCATGTCTACCACCAAAAAAAAAAAAAAGGCCTGTATTAACTGTGGTGTTGCTGGAATGTTTAGCAAATAATTTTTGTTTCTAATAATTTTGGTTTTTAATAGCCAGCCTGGCTTTAAATGAAGCCGGGACCGGGAATTTTCCCTCAGCAAAAAATGCTGGTGTTCTGAAATAGTGCTCTGCATCATGCTAGAAACTGGAAATATTAAAAGGTGTTACTGAACAAAAGGGTAGAAGAATGTTTTAAATCATATGTGTCAAAAAGAAAATCAGTCAACAATTTTCCTCAAAAGTAAACAGCACAGCATATGGGGAACTCTGTTGTTGCTGTTGTTGTTGTTATTGAAGTCTTCACGCTCCCAGAAAATTTTGAAGAAATGACATTTCCAGACAGAGGGGGGAAAGCGTATGGCATTTTTGACCAGTTGTCCTTACTACCCCTCAGAAGCGTCAGCTCCGTTTTGACTTCATCGCCGCCAAAGTCTGGATACTTTTCCCCCAGCACAAATGACTGTATTATTTTCTGCAGTTTCTTGATGTGCCACTTCTCCATGTGCCTCATAATAACTGGAGGGACCTACCGAATTTTTTCAGTGCGACCTGCATACTGGTTTTTGTATTTTTGTTTTCCCTGAGTTCAGGAAAATACAGCTCTTTTCGGAACAAGTCTGATCCGAATGCTGTTTAACCCTCCTTGGATAGTTTCTGTGTCCTCAAACTTTGTTTCTAAAACTTACTTTTTGTGCCCATGCCATATGTACACCCACCTGGATGTGTTATGTGATATGTTATGTTTTATGCTGTGCTAAGTGCTATGCACACACACCTAACCATGATGTGTTATAAGTAGAGATAGCTGTGGATTTTCCATCCTGTCATTTTGCAACAGAAAAAGTAGATTCAAAAACATTGAGTTTTGCTGTGGAAAAATTATAAGTCATTTCCCCCTGTGCATACAGCCCCCCCAGATATAGTCATCATTGGGAAAACTGAAATGAAATAGTTCATTTTGGGATGGATTGATTGCAATTGCAATATAGACTGTTTTAACTCAGTATTTTATTTTTTATCATTTCAGTCACATGTTAATCTCCTTTTTCCTTTCCTGAAACAAGGAACCTGGGAGCAGTGGCTCAGTCCTGTACTCTCTTCCAAGAAACGCCCTCTCGCTTTGTGCGGGGCATGTCGGCTGTTGCGCCATTATGGGCAATGGGAGATGGTGTTTGGCCAAGGCCTTAGGCCTATGGAAAAGGGAGGAGTCCTGACCTCGAGGCTGGGATTTGATATTTTAAATCTTTGTTCCCTGAAAAAGGGGGAGCTGCTGGGCTGCTCCTGGAGGTGAATTTGGGTCTGACTAACCATCTCAGTAAGATGCTTGCCTTTGCCTTCAGTGAGCACTAGAGAGGCTCTCCATCTGCAAACCTTGCCCTTGCGACTGTTTTTATGGAGAGGAGTGAATACCAGCCTTCCTATTGCTGTTTCTGCTTCAGGGGAGACCGAGGGAGGAATTTGCAGTGATTTTGCTGCTCCTCTGGCCTTTCGAGTGGAAGGGATAGGGGTCAAACAGCTGATGAAGAAGCTGGTTGGTATTTGGCTATTCTCAGTATATATTGATCTCTACAAATGAAGGAGGCAAGCATGTAACCTGTTCTTTTAAAAGATTAATTATAAAAATCATTACTATTCAGTCGGCAGTTAGGGGTTGGCAGTGTTGCTGGTTTTGCTTTGCTTTCAAAGCCCTGCAGCACTCTTAAATGCAAGAATGATCCTGTTGCTGCCTGTGAGAGTTCACACGCAGCAGCTGATCAGGTCTCCTCTCCTCATCTCCTTAAAAAATGATTACTGGTTAGCCCTTTCTATTGTACTTTTCCATAATTTCCTTCGCAGAACAACTCAGGAGGGCAGGAAGTTCCTGCTCACAAGGCTCCAAGTGCAAAATACAGCGGCAAAGAAGCGAAAGGAGGTGAAGTAGCTGGGCCATACTTTAGTCAGACTGACGAGTGAGATACCTGGAGATACCAGCTCAGGAAGCCCGTTATGTCTTGTTTAAAGGAAAGAGGCACCTATAGTATTACTCTCCTGACTTCTGTTTCCAGTGAGTGACAAATATCTTACATAGAGAATATTGCTGAACACCAAACACAGTGCAGAATCGTTGCTTGTTTCCTATTCTCTAACAGAGATGCACCAAAAATAGAAACAGCTGCATCTTTCAATTGAGTGAAATTTGAATAATGTCGCTACACTTAAAATGGGAAAGCCGTGTGCAGGAAGGGTTTTGATCTGGCAGGTACAAAAGAGTTCAAATTTCAGAATTCTGTGGCAGATGTAAAGCTAGATTTCCCGTGACCCAATGTTCAAAATATATGAATCTGGGATTCTAGTTTCTTTTTATAAAGATGGGGCATTGACACAAAGGATTAGTTTAGACGGCTCAGTGAATGCTCTAATCAGCCGATACTGGTGGTGGACAGATTTAGAGCAGACCAGTGATTGCCAAGTTATTTCAATGGGATTTTAAACCAAGAAAGTAAGAGGGCTGTTATTCTTCCTTAACTTCTGTTACTTTCACTGGTATTTACTAAAATTGGCAGAATTTTTCAAAAGAGTAAAAGTTTTAAAGCACCTTCTCATTACCAGCTGTTGAAGAAGATCTGTAGAAGATCTGATCTAGCTGTAAATCTACTTAGAAATATAATAGAAGGTAGCCCCCAAATCTAACCCCCTCCATGATGCTGTCTCCTGTTGTACTTGTCGTTAAGGATAAATCTGGAGGTGTTACTTAACATGGGCATTAACATGAATCAGTTACAGGTCTCAAGCACATAGTAAAGCTGTTAATTAATAGAAGAATATTTCTGAAACAGTCAAACCAAAAATGATTTTTGCATGTGAAATGCGTGAACTAACTTAGGCTTTGCAGTACCTAAATATCTTTAAAAATCAGGGTGCTGGTGTCAGACCGCATTGCCGCGGTCATCACCCAACATGGGGCCATTATAGCATGGTGCACTCGCTAGGAGACATTAGAGGAAACAACGAATAAGGTTGCAGCCGTATCTCAGTGCCCCGTCAGTGTGAGTGTGTTCCTCCGGCTCTGCCCAGAACAATTCAGAGCAGTTTGGAGGATGGTTCTTGCTCAGTTTGTTGTCACTGCCAAATCAGGATTTTCCTTGGGATCACACCTCCATTTGCCCTGTCCTCCTGTTCCTCATAGTTACCGTAGGTCCCCGCAGCCTCCCTAAGGCCTTCCCTTTGTGGCAGTTACATCCTTCATGTGCTTCAGCTCATTTGTCACGTTCCTCAGTTTACTCATTGCATGGTGATGCATATTTACTGATTCTAACGTTTCCTCGTTAGTCATTCCCTCCAGGCCCATTAATCACTATAAATTCCCAAACGAGAGGCCGCAGTACATCATTCCTTCCAACAGACAGCTGACACATAGTAATTAGGCAGCTGAACATAAAAATAATGAGCCCAAGGCTCCCGCAGATCTCCTTCCTTCTCTCGGCACTGTGGGGCCAGCCCCTCAGCAGCTCACGTGGCCATGTGCATGACATTGCAGTGACCGCTTGCATCACTGCTGCGGTGCGGGTCTGCCCGAGGCTGACTGCAAGGGTGGCATGGCTCCCCAGTGACATGGACTTGCCAAAAAAGCAAGAAACCTACTTTTTAATCCATCCCCTCTCACTGCTTTCTGCCTCTGACATTGTCTCCTCCTCATTTCTACTTGGTTTGCTCTCAGTTCGTTCTTTCCTGCTTTTCTCCCTGTTTTCTTCCTCTTCCTCTCCCACCAATATTTGGCTGAAGCAGATGCACTTGGTGCAGCCGGTCTGTTCTCCACGTGTGCATTTACTCCTAGCCTTTGAAGAGGTACTCAGCCATTTAGCTTCATGGCCTCTGGTGATACTTTTATATGTACCATATTGACCTAGATATTGCATTACTTTACTTCATTTCTCCCTTCTTTCCCTCTCATGTGGAGATCGGCCCAGCTCCTGTTGTTCATCTCTACCTGCTGCTGCAGCCCCAATGCAGCAAATCCTTCTGCCAGGCTGCCCTGCTGCTTATTTGGTAACTCCGAGCACACGCGAGGAAATGATGCATCTTTGCACACTGAATTTACACACAGAAATGATTAGTACAATTCAGACTTTACTTTGACTGCTGCACACCATGCAAAAATGTTCTGAGACACCAAAAGGCTTTTCATGTCCAGCCTAATGTTCCTGTTTTCTTGTACTCCGCAGTAGCTCTCTTTTCTCATGTTTCCTTCTGAAGCAACGTATCTTGGCCACATTTGGCTTAAATAGACCCTTGATCTGCTTTGTTTATGGTAATTTCTCTATTCCTTTGAGAGAGCTGAGGAAGCCAGCACTGCACTGACATTGTTATGGGACTGCAGATGGGCAGATGGCTTGAAAAAATGATTGCAAGATTTCACTTGCACTCTGGGCCTGTCTTTCACATTTGGGTGCAAAGACCAAGTTTGTCTTCTGTCACTGGGAGCCGAATTTAGATTCCCTGAAACTTGAAATCAGTTTGAAGATAAATCCCCAAGGTCAGTGACTCCACAGATTTGGAGGTTAAGGATTTGAGGTTAAGAACTGACAACTAGGATGTAGAGGCAAGATTATGGAAATGAGGATCTGGCACAAATTCTCTCCTGTTCCCCCCTTGTAACCCGCTAATGACATTAGCACCCGTCTTTGACAGTCCCTCCTTGAAGTGGAACTTACATGTTAAAGACGCTTTTATGAGTCCCAGAGACACATGCACGAAAACATGTGGGCAAATCTGCTAAGACCCAGATATGGGACAGAGTCCTCAAAAGCCCTGCCTAGATTTAAAAGAAATGACCTGAAGTAAGCAAGGAAGCAAAACCCCTTTGATGGGTAGGCCCCCGCCAAGGGGCATCTGCTGCCGGGTGCCACTGCTGAAAACCAGAGGCTGCTTTTCCCTCCTGTGCTCTCGCTGGGCTCTTGACTGCGCTAGGTTAAAAATTCAATCTTCATCTCTCCCCAGAAAGCTGAAGCACGTCTACCGTCCCTTCTTGCAGCTGCGAAACTGAGATTCAGAGGGATTAAAGCCAAGATCATCAAACAATGCCTATTAACACTGCCTGCCCAACTCGAACCACCCATCTCCTGAGTTCTTGGGGCAGTTAGCATTTTGTGTTACATATTTTGGTTGTTGTTGATGCAAGTCACTGCTCTGAAGTCGTTGAACTCATTTACTCCAGGGAGAGCTTCTGAAATCCTGCCCACTGCTGAAAATTTTTGCTGTAAGTCCTTCACCCATCTACATCTAGGAATACTGTGCAACATATGGGCTGGATTTCATTTCTTCAGGGAGGCAGTTCAGTGATCAAATCAAAGACACCTTCATCCTCCTGCAAGGTCATGTCTCATCTCACAGGTCCCTGCTTGGCTGCTGCAAGTGAGGTTTCTTCCTGCTTTTTGGAGAAATTGATGTAGCACTGGAGATTTCCTGCTTCTCTTCCCTTGATCCTCACTGTCACAACTACAAGGACAGTTGATCAAGGACAGCTGGATAGGAGTTTTTTAAAGGAGATGCTTTTAGCTCCCCTTGAAGTTGGTGGACTAAGACACAGGACTTCTCCTGGTTTTTGTTTGCAGGACTTCTGAGCCTGGTGAGATCAGGTTCATTCCTTTCCTATGGCTTGATTACAGAAAGCAGGAGGAGCTTGCTGTTTTTCCTTTCAATGCTATTGAAAAGCTGAAAGGTATTTTTTAACTGTAAAGTGAATGAGATACAGCCTCTAAGTACAGCAAAGAATCCACGTGGATGCAGAAGCAAGGATGATGAGGGTGTTTGAAAAACATATGCTATTAACCTGCCTAAAAGAACCACCATTCTATTGATCTCAGATATATGAATTTATGGCCTTGTTATGAAATTTCTGATGCCTCAGCTTCCTAGCGTTGAAACATTCATTCAAAGCAGCTAAAGCTTTACAAATAGATTTTTTTTCAGAAATAGAGTTTTTCCATCTGTTTGTTCCATTTTCCCATCTGTTCCTCCAGTCTCATAGTCTTGTTCAACCTGTTTATGAAGATTGCCTTTAAGTGGATATATACTTTTTTTTTTTTTTCCGTACCAGGACAATTGTTTCTTAGACAGTGGTTTGATTTGTTCTAAAATTGCTTCTCTGAATTGCTCTGGGTGCTTTTTCGCCTGACCCATTTACCTTGCCAATACACATTTTCAGCCATCGACGTGGCTGTGGGCTTCGAGGCCACAAGGAGTCGTTGCCGAATGCACAGCAATTGCTGCAGTCTCCCGTTCCCCTTGCATTTTCCTTGCTCAGTTGAATAACTTTCCAGCAAGACTAGACTGTGACTTGTGGCCAGAGCCACATGAGAAAATCAGCGTGAGGCCACAGTGCTAGTGCCTGGCAGATGCCATTGTGCTGCATCCACCTAGGTGCTACAAAGGTGGGCAACGCAAGAGCGTTTCCATTTTTTGACTGCTCTCGGTCAAGAGGGTGAGTTGATGTAAGGGTGGGGCTTCTTTACTGCAACACGAGAGGACCCGCTGTTACAGAAAGGAGCATACCAGTGGGACAGTTAATACTGGCCGGGATGTGAGCTGTGGCACCGTGTACCTGCAGGAGCTGGACAAGGTGGTACTTCTGGTCATGGGTTTGGGGTGGTGGCATCCATGGCATGCAGTGAGGCTCCTGAGTTTAGTACCTTACTTCATTGGCTCCATGAAGTGGCACGATTCGGGTACCTGCTGAATAATCCCCTTCAGCTAGGCTATCGCTCTCTGCCACTACTGTTGCTCTCACACCACATTGCCTTCCGGCCACCAGTTCAGGGGAATTTTATGGAAATGCACTAGCCTTTGTACAACCCAGGTGTTGCTCAGTGACCAGACACCTTTAAAAAAAGAGCTATCAGGCAACCTGGAAACCCAAGAAGCTTGCGATAGGTAGCAGATAAATTCAGAATAAAGAATAAACTACCACCAAATAAATTGCCTATTCTCAGTAGAAACCCTCACTGGAGATGACCTCACACCACCTCCCAAAATTTCGCTTTACTGAAGGGTCTGTAGCTTTGAAGTAGTTACTAGACAAAGATTTGGGTACTTGTGGCAACCCCCAGCCCGTGTTTGATCAATCTGGAAAAAATTCTCAGGAATCACTAACCAGTATTTTATTACAGCTAGATCGGAAGCCGGACTAGACTCATCTCTCTGCAATTGTCTTGGTTGTCTGAGAGACACAAATAAGTGCTCTTCTAAGAACTGCATCATTTCTCCTACAAATTTTCATCTCTCCAGGTCCCCCCAAAAACGATCTTTGATATGTCAAAATAATCCTTTATGTAGAGGAATTGAAAGTTTGGAAGATGTCCAAAAATGTGTTAATCTACACTTTTTACATTTGTCTTTTCATGTAAGGGAGGGGGGAACTAATAATAAGCTTGCAAATCATATGGTTAAGTTTAAAGAGAGAAGCCTTGGGAAAGTTTTCCAGCCTTCTGAAAGACATTTTGATTTTATTCCTTCTGTCTCCATAAGACTTTTGCCTTCTACCATTTGCCAGCAGGAGGAAGATTAGAAAAATTCTACTGGTCTGTCATCACGAGTGACAATTGTGAAGTACTTTTATTGTTATCCCTTTTCTTCTGGTAGAAGGAGATCAGACCCTCCATTTAGCAAAAGAAAAGACATCTTCTCTTTTGTTCCAGAGGCACTAAGCAAGATAGGGCTATTTGTAATTTTTTTCTTTACATTCAACATGAGCTTAAACACATGAGTTCCAGGACCTTTGAAGACAGCTATGCTCTTCCGTTCAGGTAAAAAAGGCTTGCAGAAAGTTTCTGCTGCAAAGGACAGACCAGTTGCTGGCCATCATGCAGGAGGACTTCCCCAGAGACATTCTGGCCAAGCACAGTCCTTCCCACCTAAATGCAACTCTATTGTTAAAGGCTTATACTTCTAGCTGAGGCAGTCCATTGCCAGAGCCCATGGGTGCTCCATATGGGTGCAGTGGCAGGGTGGCATATCGTCTGTGGCCCGCGTTTTGCAGCAGCCCTTCCTCTTGAGTGTGGTGGTGGTTTTATTTCAGGGTGGCCAGCTGGCCTTTTGGGGCTAAGCAGAAACAAGTGCTGGATTTAGCTCCAAGGGCAAATGTTTGGGCCATCGGCTCTCAGACAGGCATGAAAGGCCACTCCTGCACATCTGATGGCAAGCTCAGGGCTTTACCTTCCAGCACAGCGTAGTTTGATTAAAAAGTTTGCTCCATACCAGCCTGTGCAGAAAACAAGGGCTCTGTATTTCACTACTAAATCCCCCCATATAAGCATTTCTTTTAATTAAATAAGAGCCTACTGAATAAGAAAGTTTCTCCTTTTGGGTAATGATGCATTCACCCTTGCTCATGGTATATGCTATTCCATTAGTAGACTTACTTTTTCACTTCTTACAATTTGGCTTCCATACGAAGCTGTTCATGTGTGGTGCCAATGCTGCTGGTAATGAATTTCTTGCAGAGCTGACTTGAGCAATGTCTTCTTGAAGTAATCACTATCTATCTCCCCAGCATTTAGCTGAGTATACAGTCTCCAGGACCTTTCAGCAAGCATCCATCGGCAATGAGTTCAAGTTAAGTAAGACACTGCCCTATTCCAGAGCCTTAGCACATCAAATCCCCACATTGTAACTAATTATTTCTATTGGCTGATTGCTCTTTAATTTGTCCATTTTATAGGTAAATAGATTTATCTTAGGAAGACAAAGGTAATAATGAAGCATTTATTATTCATTGCCTTCCTTCAGAGACTGAAAGGCTGAGCTCTGAAACAGAGATGGTTTAGCCTTACAGAGAAGTCACCTGATTTTCATACTCATGCAGAATGGGCATCCCAGACTGTCGGGAAAGACCAGAAAACCCTGAAAAAATTATGGAACCTCCTAGCAGGACTTCTTATAAAATGATGACATTAATGATTTGGTCTCCCATGCCCATTTCCTCATGAACCTCCACGTTTTAGAACGGAACAATTTCTAATTGGCAAATCCCGGGAGGAGTCCTGTTTGCAGTGCAGGGGGATCACCATCTAGAGCCCATATCCAGACATTTCAAGAACATTAGCATTTTGTTACGTTCAACTCACCCTTATGCTCCCAGAAGCAAATCTGAGCACCAGCATCTCGTAGACATCTCACTGACTGCCTGGCAATTCCAGATAATGACAGTATTTATGCATGGTTTGTACTGCAAAAACAGAGCTGTATCACAGCACATGACCCATGGCCAAGGAGATCATAAAAGCAGTGCCTGACCCAAAGAGCTTGCAGCTGGGAAACAGCAGAAGGGTAGATGAAGGCATAAAAGGAGACAGCAAAACACTGCGCACTGGTACAATAAGCTGTGCCTTGGCGTTCATACTCCTAGTGGAGTCCTCCTGGCGTCTCAGCAACACGACAGGCCAGATCCTGCCCACAGCTCCCCTCCTGCAGAACTGGAGCTATGCCCGATGCTGAGACAGCAGAGACTCAGCCATGAAGTGGGTCAGATGCCAGCCAGCGCGTTGCCACTACAGTGTGGCACTGGTCCTACCTACTCCTCTACAGGACTCGATTCCCAGCATGTCTTGTGCCAGATCCCAAGGACATTCAGGTTGGTTTGTTTTTCAAGCAAGGAAACAGACCCTGAAAATCTCCCTCAGGTTGACAAAATGAGGAAAAGGAAGAAATTCACCAAATTAAAATTCTTGGAGAGAGATGTCATATGTGTATGCCTAAAGGCAAGGCCCTTGGTCCACGGGCTGAGAGCATGTTCTGAGCCGTGGCCTCACTGGTGGTGCTCTTGCACTTGTTTCCATCTCACTGTCTGCGGGAACACTCCCAGCAGCTCAGCACTTTGGAAAAAAAAAAAAAAAAGTGGTTGTAGAGGTTTTGATGCAGATATAAAAGCAGAAATCTTTCTTTAACAAAAAAAATGTGGGCCCTGAAAACAAAAAGCTAAGGCCAGAGATATTTAGAAGTGGCTGCAGCTGCCCTCACTTTAGCATGGCCAGCCTTGGAGATCTGAATAGGCTTGAGTACCATGAAGTGCTCAATAGGGTCTGTCCATAGCAGCCCTTCAGAGGGTGAAACCTTGGGCCCCCCCATTCCTGCAGTCTCCTCTTTCAGAAGGACCCTTTTCCCTCTCTTTCCATCCCTCCAGAAAGCTGTCATCACCAAATATTCCTTTGGGAGTGAGGCATCTACTTGTCCTCAGTATAACAGTGGGGTGGGAACAGGAGGAAGACCTCTACCTGCTGCTGTGCACAGGGCCCTGCAGATAAGATGAGTCCAAAGAAGTAGGTGCCAGCTTTGTCGGGTGGGTTTTGGTTTGTCTCCCAGGCTAGGGCTGCAGCTGGCTGGCCTGCTCGCCTTCCCTCCTGCGGAGTTGTGCTTCGATGAGAACAAGCCTTCTCCTGCTGATTCCTGCTTGCCATATTGATTGCAGCAGGGTATAATGGAGACAAGTCAGGCAGAAAGCCAGCCACCCTTGGGAATGATTAAAGAGCACGCAGCAAAGGCTAGAAGTGAAGAAAAACAGGCTGGCACTCTGGACCTGGTGGATTTGGAGCAAATCATGCCCCTTTCTCCACCTCATCCCAGCCCCATGCCTGGGACAACGCAGTGGCACCTCTTTTTCAGCACAGCGCTGCCCAAAAAGCGGCATCGTATCAACCTTTATGTAAAGGGGAACAAAATCCCCAGAACATGTACAATATCCCTATTGTGCATGGATTTGCAGACTGATTATTCAGAGCGTAGCTAAGGAAAGGTAAGGCTATGACCCATTGTTTTCGTGCGATCAATTGAATACTGTCATTTGCATTTAAAACGCTCCGAATTCGCACTGTCAATATGCCAAACAGCTGCTCTGGCTTTTCAGCATTCCATGGTGACAATCACACTATCGTACATCATTGGCACCGGGATTTGCAATACTCTCAGTGTCAAAATTTTGTTTTTTTTTTTTTAAATCCCCCCCAAAATACCCAAACCTGTGAAAAATCCGCTTTTAAAATGATTGCATTTGATGCTGCTAACCAGGCCTTCACAGATGCCAACATATCAAAATTCATCTCTTTTCTTCCTCTCCTACAATTAAAAGGTAGTTAAGAAAGAGGCTGTTCCTGATAGATCCACCTTCTGTTTTCTCCTTTGTATGCGTATTATTCATTAGCAGTCTAATAAGAGTTTCAAAATGCTCTGTGCCTCTGCCAGCAGGGCATATGTATGTAGACATGTGCTTGTGACAGATAAGTACATAAACAGCATATTGGCACCAGAAAGACATCTGTGCCTAGAAAAACGCTTGTGATATGTACATAAATGACATTTTAGCTCTAGTCAAGTCCTTGTGGCTTTGAGAGGAATATGTGACTGTACTCTTCTCTGTGAATACTGAAAAGGTGCATCTTAGGAAGGAGAGTATTTTAGAGGTTTACTGAGAGTCAGAGGAAGAGCGCTGATGTAGGGCATTGCCACGCTGCAGCTTGCAAACAGCCTGAGCTACAGCCCCGGGTTTGGCCAAGGTGCAATGGAAAGCCATCACAGGATGGGAGTCCCATGGACCCCAGGGGTCACGGGTGGCTGCCATGGATAGTGCGACAAGGACCAGCACCCCGAAATCTGCTGGTTCAATACATCTTCATGTGGCCTGTGTTGCAGGACAGGTCATTGCACGAGGTTGTGGAGGCCAATGAAGTTCTTGGCTGTGAGGAGGACAGAGGCTTGGCCCAAGGACCAAAAATCAGAAGGAAACTCAGGGTCTGCTGCTCTTCTGCCCATGGCTTGGGGACACAGGGAGCGCTCTCAGCAGTCCTTTTTGCTGCCTTCCTTTATTATCGGGTTGACAAATTTGAACAAAATCCCTTCACTGCAACTGTCTTTACATCAGAAAAAGGAATATTTCTCTAGAAATCTTTCTCTATTAAAGAACGGCACCAAGTCACGTCTTCTGGGATCTTTTCTAGATTGCACCACTGATCACCTTGTCGGTGTACGTACACCACTCGGCTTAGGCACACGATGCCTCAGTTTGCCCATTTGAGATCACCATTATCTGTCTTATGGCTTTAATTAATGCTGGAAACTCAGTAATTGGCAGGAGTTAATAGGTGAGAGGTCTATGAGATTCTCAGAAAAACTTGGAGAATATTTGCAGCTACTGTTAGGTAGGAGAGAGAGAAGATGCAAAATGGGAGGCACTTTAGTGTTCCTCAGGAGTGCACATGAGTAAATATGGTATCTGAGCCCTGAGCTCCCATGGGCCCACTTACATCCCGGTGAAGTCGCCGGAAGGGGAGCTGAGCAGACTTCACCTAGCACAAGCATTGCATTCAAAGAGGTCTTTTCTGAGCTTGCTCTGGGAGGCATGACTTCCCCAGGACTCTGCCAATTCCTTATTTTCTGCAATTGAAAAATCACCCGTAGATTTCCATTGCTTCAACAAACCAAACCCTCAAGGCAAGTGAGTAGCCGGAGCTGCCATTGCCTCTGAAACCATTAGGACCTGGACTGGATGGCAAAGTGGCTGCTGCAGGTGAAAGCCTCTTGGGACATGGCCTTACTACACAGATCAAGGTGGTGATAGGCTGAAGGCCACTACTGTTTGCCGACTTGTCAATAGTGAAAATAGTATTGCTCTTCTGTGCCTGATATAAGGAAGAAAGAAGCAGCAATATACTCCTTGGTGTAAATCAGGGTGCCTCCACTGACTTAAATGACGTATGTTAGTTTATGTCACCTAAGCACCCAGCTCCCCAGGTGTGTGGAAAGCTGACACCTGTAGTATCCTTATAGCCTTGCAGACTGTGAGGTGAATCACAGTGGTGGATGAGCTGTTACTTGACTGAAAAAAGTGTTTGGGGGGAAAATTGTCTCCAGTCATTCTCATTTTGCATGTGATTTTTCCTACATATGTTTCTAATCATTAAGAAATTCTGTAGCTTAAATAATGCTCTGAAAGTACGGTAACTGTTGGACTACATTCTGTTGTAACCTTATTGAATTTCGCTTCTCTGGAAAAAATAATGGGATACTATATCTTGAAAAACAAATGGTAATTACATTTTTAACAGAATGTTTCTCTTTGTGTTTCAAAACCTTCTGCACACAGTTAGACATCTAGCCAGGGAAGAAGGTACAAAGCATATGGGCCAATTTCTGTCTGTTGGCTGTTCAAGATGCCTTAATATTCAAGTAGTGATATGCGTGTGTCCATGCAATATGGCATACTGTATCTACCACAGTACCCAAGAGCTCAGGTAAGGTCCTCAAAAAGTCGTGTACCAGGGTCAGAAGAAGTATTCTAGGAGGAAAAGGGGAAGGTGGGTTTACGTCCCGACAAGACATGTGGAGGTACTATCCTTACCTCGTGCTTGTTCACTTTCTGGCTGCCTAGACTGCAGAGGAAACAATTTTCCTGTGTTCAGGATGCTGGCTGGAGACAGGGATTCAACTTCCAGGTCCACTACAGACTTCCAACATGGAGTTTCCCCGTCCAAATTCCTCAGCTGCAACGTGAGAGGAATTACAATACTTCCTTACATCCCTGATAGGTCTTGAACATACATCCATTAGACATTGGACACTGCTCCAATACAACAGGCAGGATCTTGCAGCTTGGATCCTGTAGAGACTGCAGGTTAGGAAACGTCCAACACTTTTGTTCAGCCTATGCATTATAGTGACATGACTTTCTGAGTGCGTTGGAGATTGGCACATCACTGCGTGCTGAGAACTGATTTGGTTAAAACCTGGAGCCCAGAAATAGCGTCATCACAATGCAGTTTCGTTACCGGCTGCTGTTGTTGTCCACTGAGGTTAGGTGAACCCTGCTAATATTGGAATGCTCCTCCCCGATTTTTAGTAAATCTGGCATGTTAAGGCCTTTGTGAAGAGATACGTCTGGACATGTGAAGCTTCAAGGCAAAGTAACAGGCATGAGGTTTCTGACTGACAAGACACATGTGAGTACATGCAAAATGTGCTCCTACGGCTAAAAATAACATTTCTCCTGTCAACCACGATGCATCCACCCCCACAACACCACCCAGAAGAACACATTAACACCTTGGCTTTGCACGGAGCCCAATTCACAGCAGCCACAAGTGGTACAGTGATCTGCACTCTGTGTGCATACTGACAATTCATATGGCATCGCAAAGAACAGAGGAGTGAAACTGGGCTAGCAGAAGTTGACGCCTTATCATCACAGTCCCTTTGAGCATGCTGTAGGCTGACACCTCCACCAACCAAGTCATCTCCCTGATGCTAGGATTAAGAGCACAAGCCCACTATCCTAGTTCAGCCTCTGGTAAGTAAGAATTGGCTCGCCCCGCTGGAAAGTATGAGATAGAGTTATCAACACAAACAGGTTCAGGAACGCCACAGATGCACTTGCACAGTGACAAGCAAAGCGTACCCAACCACTGCTACTCACAGCTGGAATACGAGGATCGGCAAAATTTAAGTTGATAGACCAGTTTGTGCATGGTAGGATCCAGAAACCTGTCAATGTTTCAAAACAAAAAGTCCTGGGTTCCAGATAGACCTTACCCTTAAAAACGTCCTACAATAACTAAGGTACAGTTCTGTAAGATAGCCTGTATTTACTCCTACTATCATTTCAGTCAGCAAGGTAGTGAAAGATATGAATGGTAAAGCTTTTAAAAGAGGGAAAAGACTAGAGAAGTATCAATATTTTTGGCCAAAGATTATTTCCCATGAAAAATTGCTCTTTCTTTTTCTAAAAAGTTAAAGCTTTCTGAAAAATATTCAAGACAATAAAAACTCACTGTTCTTGTGAAATTTTCATCCAGATGTCTAGGAAAATCATTCTGAAAATCATTATTGACAGTTTTGCTTCAATAGGCACGTAGGTTGCTTGCAAAGTACAGTTATTCAAAGGGGAAACAAGTTGTAGCTGATATTGGCAGTTGGTATGAGGGTGGTTCACGGACACAGAGGTCACTGTTGGTCTGGCTGCAGCCTTCCCCCGGGAAGCTTTATTCAGAGGCGATTTTCAGCAAACCCAGGAGATTTAAATGCATAAGTTCCAATCGCTCCTTTAGCTCGCAATCGCATGAGCCTATGTTCTCACTCTCTAAAGTAAGCTCCTTTAACTCTCATTTAAGTGGCTGGGCAGAGTCTTGGGCTCCGTTCTTCCAGTGCTTCCCCCTGTCTGAACTTCACCTGACTCCAGCAAAGCCTGGAGGCCTTCCGCAGACGTCGAAGGCATCCAGCCCTTTGTAGAAGGCGCTTAGTACTTAACAGGATCAGCCCCTTTGCGACTCAATATGGTCTCCATCACCTCAGATGCCTTACAGTTTTTTAAATTATGCAACGCCCACTATATGTAATTAGCTAAGTAAGCTGCTTTCACCTAACCTCAAATGTTTGTAATGCTTATAATCCCAATTAGGTATCTGTATAAAGGAGCTCCCTGTTAAAGGCAGAAGGGAGGCATATTCTTCAATAAGAAAACTGAGGGCCTTGTCAGGGGTGTAAAGCTACAGCTTTGCAAGATTGCTTTTGCTCGGCCAAATATTTGAGCTGTTGGGGTTGGTTGTGAGGTCCCAGTGTTTGAACTTAGTTATTCTGTAGGTCTTCTGGTAATAGTTGTACGTGAGAAAGTAGCTTGCCCGTGGCAAGTCCTGTCCCCAGTAAGTGAGCAGCATCCTAGCTTGCTTTCTTTCCATTCCTTTCTTATTCCTGTTTCAGCAAGTTTAACACGAGCATCGAATACAAGGTCCCTTTCTGGGATGAAAATCTGTGAGTTCATCAGCCAAGATGCAGATTCTGTTTTGGCCCATTTTAATTTCTCTGTTGGAAAAGCTGAATGGTCAGATTCTCCTGGTGATTTTGATCATGTTTCTTTTGACTATTGACCTTTTGAAAAAGAGACGTCCCAGGAATTTCCCTCCAGGGCCACAGCTTTTTCCTCTTGTGGGAACCTTTGTGGACTTTAAGCAGCCCCTCCATCTTGCGCTGCAGAAGGTAAGAGCTCCATGGATATTTATCCTACTGCTAATATTTTACCTCTGAGTGAATTCTGCCGCTAAATCTGAGAAGCAGAGGCAACCTCTGAAGAACTATCTATATATAAGAAACCTATAAGGTAGGTGGCAGTTCTCGGTTTTACCCTTCCTGCCACCTCCTCTTTCACAGAAGCAGATAGGTCCAATGGGAAGGAAACCCCTAATGGAGGAAGAAGTCCTACACATTCCTCCTCATTCTTCCCATCTGACCATGGGAGCTCGTTCTGCCTGAGCCCAGAAGAGGATTGGAGGAGCTGGGCTAGGCTGGGGGAGGGATGGCAAATGTCCTCTGATGAATAAAGTATTTGGACTATGCTCAGCACCTCTGAAAATTTCACTGTCCTTGTCTTTGCTCAGAGGCCAACAATTTGTCCTATTAAAGGTGAAAGAAACATTAAGACCCAGAGTTAAATATCCCTGTGGCGGCTTCTTTGTCACAGAAACAAGTGGTGACAGGTCTAGAAAGGTTTCCAGAGCCCTGACTCCCCCAAAGGCAATGACGGCATGATAAATTATATGTACTGAGTATCTGTGCTGACAAGTGGGAGACAAGGTTCTGACTTGCTGTGCTGGAGCACAGCTATCCCATTCAGGCAGCTCTTCAAGAGGTGCTGCCAAAGCTCTCAGACTCCAAAATAGCCTCCTTTTCCCCAGTAACTGGCCCACCCAGGCAGGAGAAACTATTTTATGCAATCTACTGCTGCAGAAAGGGAGCATGGTCAGAGCTGAAGGCTCTCAAAATACAAACCCTATAAGCACATACTTCTATGTGCTACAGAAGACCTAGACTTCGGGGGGGTGGGGAGCAACGACATAATTGCAGAGTCCCAAGGACTGAGAATTAGGCTTCCAGGCATTACATCATAAAAGTGATATTGATATGGGCATATGGGGAGAATTAGGACTTGTCCTCAGGATATTTTGTTAGTAGTATAATTAATAGCACTCATTCTCACAGTAACTGAGCCACCCATTTGGCCCCAAGCTGGTTTCATGAGTCACCACTGAAATTCAAGGTGATCTTGTGTGCCCGCTTGCATAGAGCTGTACAGAAAAAAGCATGGACTGAGCTACATGGCAAAGTGGAGCCAGAGAGGACATGATTGCCTTCTTCTCATGACATTAGGGAATTAAACACTGAAGAGGAGAGACTAATGCTAGCAATGTCTGTGCAAGAAAATGGGTATAAACTGTCCATGGATGCATTCAGGATTAAAATTAGCAGAAAGTCTAACCACCAGCAGCTAGAACCACTTTCTGACCGGGACAGCTGGAGCAAGAAACAGCACTGGTTTTGGTGCAAAGTTCACGAAAGGGAGATTATTTGTTGTGCTTTGCCCTCAGCAGCAAGAGCCTCGACTTGGTGACTCAGGTAGTGCCTTTCTGTGAAGAAGAGGGAAAGAGCAGTTTAATGTGTTTGTCATGCTGCCCAGCAAGTACAAAGCAAAAAAGTCATGTCCTTGTGATCAGGGAAACTGAGGATGCAACCGGCTGGTGAAAGCCAGGTCATACCTGCTAATAAATGTAAGCAATCACTGCTCCCGCACTGCAGCTTGCTAATGTTTCTATCCATTTCCAGCCTCCGTAGACTCACAGAATAGTTTAGGTTGGATGGGACCTGTGGAGGTTCATAGCCCAATCCCTTGATCTGAACAGGGCTAAATTCAAAGCTAAATCAAGTTACTCAAGGCCTTGTCCAGGGAATTTCAAAAATCTCCCTCCTCTCGCTCTCAGCCTGATAGAGCAAGGAACTCAGAGGAGCTTTTCTTTCAGCTCACTCCTCGGTACGGCAACATCTTCAGTGTGCAGTTTGGAAGTCTGACATTTGTGGTAGTCAACGGATACCAGATGGTGAGAGAAGCTCTTGTCCATCAGGCCGAAATATTTGCAGATCGTCCAAATATTCCACTTCTCCAAGAAATTTTTAGAGGCTTTGGTAAGCAGAGTTATCAAGATCTTGGTACATAATCTTCAGCTATTCAGAATGATAACAATTTGAATAAAAGAATTCAGCCAAATGGTGCCGATAAAAGCTTACATGGAGGTAGACAAGAGCTGAGTTTAGTCTAATAACCTCATAAGTACATATTTTAATCTCTCTGAGATTTAGGCGTGATGTTGTTCTGACTACTGGCAGCCCCTTTATGAATGAGACATATTTCAGTGCCCAGAAGCAGCCTTTTTCCTGCTCCTAACTGGGAACCACGTTTTGGCAGGCACTCGCCCAAAGAGATCCGGCATGGGGCCATGGGTCGACACTCGCCTGGTGGGCCCCGGCATGGCCCTGGCATCCAGCAATCTGTACTCGGGCAGTCGCTTCGATGAAAGATGAGTAAGAAATGCAAGCCACCCAGTGACTTGAAGAGTTTTCCCTGTTGGTTTTAAGTCCGCCTTTACTTTTCTTTGCTTGGGTTGCATACAGCTCCAAAGAATGGGAAGCTGCCAATAGCGTGATAGTACTTATAGTATTTCAACTTACACCTTTTTTTCCCCCACGCAAAGTGACAAAGCAGCAGATTAAAGCAAAGTCATAAAGCTAGATCTTTAGTGTAAGCCAATTACTCTTGAATTTTAATTCCTAGGCAAAGCTACAGTTTTAAAATGTTTAAGTTTTTCTTTGCATTGGGTTTGTTTGTTTATTTATTTATTAAGGCCAATGGCCATTTCTGGATCCTGCCACTCATACGCAACATAGATTAAGGTTTTGTTTACTGTTTTTTTCCACTGACAGGGCTCATATCATCAAATGGGCATATATGGAGACAACAGAGAAAGTTTGCTTTATCAACACTGAAAAGCATCGCTGTAAGTTTTGAGGAAAAAGTACAAGAGGAGAGTCGGTACCTAATCGAGATAATAGAGGAAGAGAAAGGTGAGCCATTAATGTGCACTATCATGTCCTAAGCTTTCAGCTAACCTTTTGCCCAATGAACAAAGGGAAGGAAAACTCTTATCTCTATATAGCTCCTAACATGCAAAGTATTTCTACAGTAGCACCAAATCTCTATCTTGCAGTTCCAGACTGTGCCTTTTAGCACTCATTTTAGACCTCAGGCCTGCTATTTTAGGCCTTCCTTATCAATATTAAGCAAAATATATGCTAGGTGTTTATTATAACTTGCATGTTTATATGGCTAAGAAAGCCTTTTCTCTGTTCTGTGAAGTCATAAATGCAGCTCTCTTGGTATCAAGCACTCGCGCTCAGAGGCTCAGTTAACCTCTGCTTGTCCTTGGTTTTGCAAAGTATTTTAAAACTTGTTTAGTCAGGGTTTCCTTTTGTGTCGTGCACAGATGAAGCATGTGCTTTGCTCTTTTATGGTCCAGCTTTTAAGAATTGCCAGAGGGATATTAGTAAGAATAATTTGTATGTTGGTGCATGGGTGATGTTGCATTTCAGCTTTAAATAGAAGCAGATGGGGTTTAGCTAATTCTATAGAGCTATATATAGTAAACAAGAAAGATCTAAATAGGAATTGTGAAATTATATACTGAACTTGCTCCATTTTAATAGCTGTTGCGCTAAACAGGCCAAATACTCCATGTTGCCAATTGATTATAGTCCTTTATAGTCCTAATCAATAAACTAATTAAGCTGCTCTTTTGGGCCTTTCTTCACATTCGTAATGACAGCTAGCGAACATGTCCATCACTCTAATATCTGAGCACCATCCTAGTTTAACTACTTTATTGTGGAGTGGAAAGATCAGCAGTGCTGAGCACAATGCCTTACGTTGCAAAGGGATGTTCCTCACTGTACTGACGGCAGCGCCCAGTTACACTCAATTTCTTACTGGTGTTATTCTTTCATATCATGGCAAGTAACTCTTGGGGCTACCTTAGTAGCTGGAAGACTCCAGTGCGCCCTGGAGGACGGTGACCCAGCTGCTGGTCGATGGGTCTCCCAAGGAAAAAGACACGACAGAAGTCACACCAAGCTTGGCTCGGTTAAAAGGAGCCCAGGAATTAGCACGGCGCAAGTATCTGCGCGGAGGAAGGTTGAGCAAAAGCCAAGCCAGACCGATGTGAATCATGTCTGTGATGTGCCATACTAGCTATCACTGGACTTTGTAGGCAGTCGCAGACTGGTAATCTCACCCTCTCCCCCCTGCCCCTTTGTCTCTTTGTATCGGAAAATTACACTGGCATGCCTGGAAATCCACTGCAACGGCATTTTGGGAAGCCAGTTAGCCTCGAACGTGCTCCCTCGGGCCAAGCTTTAAAGGCATCCTCTCTCGCCGTTTCCATTTAGCGCCTAAAACGTGCTAAACTGCACAGGCCGACCATCACCCTGCAGCACATTGCAGTCCTTTGCTCAGGAACATGGGTCAAACCCTGCTTTGGCAGCTGTGCGCCAACAGCAGTGTCTGCCAGCAACCTCAGCTGGGAGCTAGGAAAGGCAGGCTGTTGAGAAAGCATGCTGCGACGTACAGCAGGCGCCCTTCGGCATGCTGTTAGAGTCAGACTAAGCCAGGATTCACAGGCCTTCTTGCATCTGCATCCAGCTTCCTCATCTTCATTTTGCAGATGGGGAAATTGAGGTCACCAGGGAGGGCGTGATGCCAGAGGTAGTGGTGGGTTATAGCAGACCGGGCATCCCGGGACGGGGGTGCAAACCCTCATCTGCACCAGGGGTAAAAACTTTTATCCTGGTGGGGAGTGGTTTTTGACTGACATTAAACAAGCAAAAAAAAAAAAAAAAAAAAGCTCTAATTAAAATTTAATTAGATTTAAATTTAATTTTGTTTCCTCTAGGACAACCGTTTGACCCTCATTATAAAATTAACAGTGCTGTCTCAAATATTATCTGTTCCATAACTTTTGGGAACCGCTTCGACTACCATGACAACCGTTTCCAGGAGTTGCTGCATTCGCTGGCTGAAACACTGCTCCTCATAGGAAGTTTTTGGGGCCAGGTAAAGCTCATCCGATTTTTTCGAACTTCACTTGCATATTAAGTGCTTAAAAACCTGTGTTTCTAAGGTACGGAGGTAATCTGCCTTTTCCCTGTGGAAAAAAGAGTCATATTATAAGGGAAATGACCACATGTATTATTTTACAGTGTTTTTATACATAAAATCCATCAAGAAAGCGAGCAAGCAAGTTAAAATTACTCTACTAGTGGAGCTAGTAGAGATAACAAATTGTACTGCCTGAACTATGACACTCTGCTTTTTTAACCTAAGAAAAATTACTTTGTTTGTCTGTTTGATGTCTTCGCAGCTGTATAACGCTTTCCCCTTGGTAATGAGATGGTTACCGGGACCCTTTAGGAAAATCTTTAGGCACTGGGAGAAACTTAAATGTTTTGTGAAAGAAGTGATTGCAAAACACAAGGAGGATCTGAATCAGTCTGAATTGGGAGATTACATTGATTGTTATCTGAAGGAAATAGAGAAGGTAAGGTAAACAGGGACCGGCTACCTAAAACTGAAAAAAATGAGTAGACAAGACCCAGAGCTATTTTGTTAGAGACGCTTGTGCCTGCCGGTGCTTATGTAACTTTAGCGTTGCCTTCCCCTCACTACCTCTTTCACGTCAAACTTTCCGGCAACAGCAGGAGTTTGATCACTTTGAAAATACACAGATTTTTTTTCATTTGAAAGTATTTACACTTTGTCTTCTTCTGCCGCGCTGTGTAGGAGGACTCTCAGGAAACGCGTTTACCGTTCTATGGGAACTCGCAGGCCTGTTTCCCATTGTGAAATTCAACATTTAAAAATGCTACCTGCTTCTGAAAGCCCCTATACAGCAAATAGAGTGTGTTTCAAAGCAATCTGCAGGATTTGGAGCAAATCAAAAGTAAAGGGTCAAAACTTTCAACACCAGCTATCCAGCATAATAAACTAGCAACTGGAGCAATGCAAAGATGGTTTGGGATGGGGTTTTAAAAGTACTTCCCTGCTAAATAAGTTCCGTTAGCTCCGTAAGTCCCATAATTTCCATTCTTTTCTTCCCAAGTGGAAGGGTGACACCAGCTCTTATTTCCACGAGGAAAATCTGCTGTGCTCCACCCTGGACCTCTTCCTGACCGGGACTGAGACGACCGCCACCGCCATCCGCTGGGCCCTGCTCTACATGGCCATGCACCCCCATGTCCAAGGTGGGAGCATCAGCAGGGAACCACTGTGGCTGCCTTTGCTGGTCAAAAACCAGCCAGCACTGGGAAGCCCAAAAGCAGGCCATACTGGGCTTGCAGTGCATGCAGGATAAACCACATAGAAGATATCCACTAAAAATAGCGTTTTGCCACCCAAATCATCTGAGCTGGAGGCCCATATTCACTAAAGGCAGTGGCCAAAAACCCTCTGGGGCCAGTGGAAATCTTCACCAAGCATAGGGAGCTGTGAATTGGTATCTTTTTTTCTGTCCCTGAGCAACCACAGCTGAAATATGAGCGTGTTTACCTGTAGGAAACCACATAGCAAAAGTGGGGAAAACTTCTTTCACTGAGCTGTGAGAGCAAAAATCCCATGGGCTGCGTGGTCTTTGCACTTCCCAGGCACTGCTGCACAAGGGGAGGGACCGTTGCATAGTAAATGCAGAGATAACAGAAACTCAGAAAACTCTTTTAGTACAAGAATCTAGAAGAGAAAACCAACAAGTCATGGCTATCTCTGTAGAAACCTCTACCTTTTAAGCATAGAGCTCGTTTTTTTTTTCCTTTCCTTAGAGAAAGTACAGCTGGAAATTGACACCGTGATCGGGCAGTCCCGCCAGCCGGCGATGGACGACAAGGAAAACATGCCGTACACCAGCGCCGTGCTGAGCGAAGTGCTGAGGTTGGGCAACATAGTGCCGCTGGGTGTCCCCAGGATGTCCACCAGTGACACCACCCTGGCAGGCTTCCACCTTCCCAAGGTACAGTCAAGAAACCGGCCCCTTCACTTGCCTTCCGTGACCCCGTGTGAGCCAGGCTGTTCATGTCCCAGCCTCGAAAGTCCTCAGACTTTGACCTGAAAGGAATCAACCAGCAGGACCTTACCCAGCTATCTCAATGCCGTAGAAAACAGGAGCCACCCAGATGGACATGGTAAAGGTGTTATGATCTCACCTCTTTATGCAGGAGATCCTACCGCGGAGCCATGGCACTGGTCATAATTTTCAGTTTCATAAAGTTTATTTTTCAAACTTTATACAACATCCTCTCCATGCATTATGTGAAAAGAGGTCCAAGAAACATAGGGAAGTATATGGAATAGATTTGGTAGGTCCGTAGAGCTTTAAAAATCATCTAAGATAAAAGTAGCATTTGATAAAAGCTAAGTAATAGATATTGATGCCTATGTCCTGTTCTAGCGCTATAAATGCAAATTTCAAAAGTTAGATGTATTTAGTATCTTCCGTGAACATGAATGTTTGCTTCATGGAAAATAAAAACCAAAACATTTGGGCATTTTGCTCCACATTGCTCAGAATATTTTTCTTTTTCTGATGGAGGATGTGGACTTCAACCAGATACTGTGCTGTTTAAAATAAACAACACAATAAAGAGGATCCACTGATTATTTGGTTAACCAATTATTTGGTTATTTGGAACCAATTATTTGGTTATGTAGTTTCCAATTCCTGTGGGAACACAAGTTTACTGATTTAAAATGGGCTTCTCCTAACAAAACCAGTGACATTAGCACAATATGCAGACACACACTAAGTGATATAAAGTAGAGGTACATTAAAGTTAACATCCACACCGGTTTTCACCCTCGTTTAATCACATTGGTTAAGAATAACATTTTACTCTTAAAAAGTGTGTTTTACTGCTTGTGTAGACGAGAGCTAACAACAACTAGTCTGACAGTGCATCAGCTCTTCTTCTCGTAGTCTCCCGTTCTCCTCCACCTTTCGCAGGGCACCACCCTGATGACCAGCCTGACTTCAATCATGTTTGACAAAAATGTGTGGGAGACTCCAGACACCTTTAATCCCGAACATTTCTTGGAAAACGGCCAGTACAGGAAGCGAGACGCTTTCCTGCCTTTCTCTGCAGGTAGAAATAAAGGAGGGAATGGTTTATTTTGCCTATGCAATGCCTTTTTTTTTTTTTTAAGAACCCCTGTATCAGAGCAGAGGGTACCGCTCCCTGTCCTGCTTTCTGTCTCTGATAGCAGCCTCAGTCCAGCATTTCCATCAGTGAAAAATCCCTGCTACAGTTAATGCTGACCGCACTGAGCTGTACCATGGAGGGAGAGGAATTAATTTATTGGTGCAGGATGAAAAACAAGGCTTTTTCTCTTGCATTAGCTGCGTAAACGGGCTTTTTCTGACTCCTTCCCCCCATCCGTCTCCACGAGCAGCCATCGCAATTTGCTTCTCAATAAAGTTCTGGGGAAGGTTTCTGCAAAATGTGTGGGTGAACATTGCCACCTAACCTTGCGAAGGAGAAAAGCTCCCGCGAGCTCAGCGCTCGGCGTGCATGAGAGGAGCCCGCCGGCAGCGGGGATGGCAGGTCCCTCCAAGCTGGGCAGCTCGGACCCGGCGGCATCCCTGCGCCGGGGCTGGCCGGCCTGTGGTGGCTCCGCGGCGTCAGCTCCTTACACATTGAAGGAAGTATTGTGCGTTAAACTAAGGCTTTTGCTCCATTTTTTAAAGGGAAATCCTCATGGCTGTAAACCTGTGATAGGACCGGCTTGGGATGGCTGTCACATAAGCCCATCCATCACTCACAGGCTGCTTTCTCCTCTCCCGCCAGGCAAGCGGGCTTGCCCTGGTGAGCAGCTCGCCAGAACGGAGCTTTTCATCTTCTTCACGGCTCTCCTGCAGAAATTCACCTTCCAGGCCCCGGCCCACGCGGCGCTGACCTTCGAATTCACGCTCAGCCTCACGCGCTGCCCCAAGCCCTTCCAGATCCGGGCGCTGCCTCGCTGCTGAGCTCCGCAAGGGCTGCCCTGGCTTCCCAGGATTTCAGCCCTTCCCAATGGGAAGAGGGTCCCTTTTCCCCACCAGGCCATTACATTTTTGGATGCGGTGGTGGTCTCTAGATGCCCAAGGCCCAGCAGCTCACTGGACAAGCCAGGCTGGGACATGCACGCTCTGGGATCGCACTTCTGTGCCCATTTGAACGTCCACGTCAAGAAGCCAACACCAACCTTGACGCCTCAGGTAGCCTCAGGTCTGCTGTGGTATGAGGTCCCCACACTCCCACGTCGCGTGGGGAGGCCATATCTCAGCCGAACTCCTTGCAACAGCAGCATCCAGTTTTTAATCTCATGCATGTACAGAAATTTTCATTAGGAAGCTATAGGGTGGTAGAAGCAGCTTCTGCCACAGGCCGTGCTGAGCGGGAGCGAACATGGAGCCGTGCTGCCAGGCAGGTCTTGAATGGCAATAAAAATTCAATATTAGACTCGTCTGAGGAGGAAAGCTTTATCCAAAATGGTTTCCATTGTGTAAAATCCACAGTGGAAAAGTGGCAAAACCCACTGATATTAGAGCTGCTCAGGCATGGTTTAGCCACAGCCAAGGAGAGCAACAGGCAGGAGGGAGCCGGGCGAGCCAGCAGCAGCCCGAGCACGAAGGAGAGCGGCAGCTGCGCACTGGGAAGTCACCAGCTTTCCCTTCGCCCTTCCGCCCCGGCAAAGATTCGTGCTCGCTGCCGCGCCGGGTTTCGGTCTGATCGGGTCGCACCGCCCTCCATCGCTCCTGCGACAGCCCGGGGACGGCCCAAAAATGCTGTGAGACACTACTTCTGCCCATCCGGGGGTCGCTGTGGAAGGGTGTCAAACCTCAGCCCAGAAAATAATTAAGTATGCAATTTGTACAGGGGTTTTCCACTGACGTAACCTGACATTAATGCTTAGGAAGCGCGTCCTGCGCTGTCTCCTCTGCGCTTCGTTCGGAATATAAACACAGCAGAGCTTCCCTCCCTCCTTTTTTTTTCCTTCTAGACTTTCATAAGTGACTTCTATATGTACACACATGTCAGATACTCAATAGCTAGCAAGAAAATTAAATCACGTTTCACTTCCATTGGATTTAAGCCCCCGTCGCAGGCAATAAAGGCGCTCGCTGCTGTTGGGAGCGTGGCTGTGCAATTGCAGATTTGTGCCACATGGGAGAGTCCTCTGCACATCACATCCCTGCGCCTCCCGCTCGTGCAGGGGTTTGTAAACGAGCCGTGCTTTTAATTGATCGTTTTTATCCTGTTGCGTTTTTAATCAATGCTTTGCTCTCCTTTTTTTTCGAAACGAGAAAATGTAAAAGATCTGTGGATTTTCCCCCTCTCTGAAGTTTTCAAAGCCCGTTCAGGACTGGACGCTCTGTCCGCCTGCGCTTTGGAGTAGCTCTGACTTCTGATACGTGCGTACAACTTGTATTATTCGCTTTGGCTTAGCAAACAAGTTTTCATCTCTTTCCTTTTACCACTTTAAACTTGCGTTTCCCTGTTGCTGTACTGTTTCCTTCTCCATTCACGGTGCCTCCTGGGAGAGAATAAATGGTTGCAATCTTTCTTCTTCTTCTTCTTCTTTTTTGCCATCATTTGCAAACCAGAGGTTTTTAAATGTACTGATCCCATACCATAAAGGCAGAAGGTGTGAATTTGTTTAGTTTCCATGTAATTTTCTGGCTGGAGCACCTCATGGGAGGGGATGTGGGAACACATGCACCGCTGCAGGCTCAGGCCTGGTGTGTTTGACAGCCAGAGGTAGTAAGAGAGCTTCTCCTCTAAGCCACATTTTTCCCTTTAAGTAAAACAGGGATTTAACCTTTTCCCATAGGAAAACAATGGTTGAAGGGAAAGTTTGCCGATCGCAAAGGCCGGGGGGCAGTTCCTCTCTCCCTGGACTTGCTGCTCCGAGCAGGTCCGTCCCAGCCCCAGACTCCTCCTCAGCCTCCTGCACCTGGTCTGCGCCCTGAGCAAACCTTGCAAGCCACAACTGGGGCACCTGAAAGACAGCAAATTAACCCAAACTGTCCATGCAGAGAGCAAGTACGGACCTGAACACTGCAAACTGCTGCTGCAGGCCGTGGGACGCTGCCGGCCCTTGGCGGGACCTTCCCAAACGCTCCTTTGCAGCTCACTCCCTCTCTCGCACACTGTAACGTAGCACGTCCATCAGCGTTAAATTCGATGTTCTTCCCCGGGACAGCCTGCGAGTCCAGCCTCGGGCAAGCACCCGCTGCGTTCTCGCGGGACGCCAGCGCCGGGAGCCAGGAGAGAGGCATCCGGCTGGGGTCTGCTGTGGCCCCCGGCAGCCGGAGCAGGAGCACTGGGAAAAGAAAAATCAAGCTTTACAAATCCAACTGCTTTTTAGTTTTAAAATTGGTCTAGAAGGAAGCTGAGCACAGCACCAAGGCTAGGCAGCTGGTCGGCGCAAGCTGCTCTGTGCTGGTTGCGCATGTGCGGCGGTCTCCCCTGTGCACTTTGCCCGTCTCCCCTTGCAGATACGGGCGCGCAGCCCTTCCCGGGTGCTGGGTGCAGCGGCTGCAGCTGCCCGGCGGCGGGACCCTCTGCGGCCTCCCCAGGCTGCGCCTCCTCCGCGACAGCGTGTCCAGCATGTCCCTCCAGACCCTCCTGGTGTTCCTGGGCGTCTTTCTGCTTGTCACCGACTACATGAGAAGGAGAAAGCCCAAAACCTTCCCCCCGAGCCCCTTTCCCCTCCCTTTCCTGGGGCATATCCTCAACCTGGACTTCAGCAATCCCCTGAAGACAATGCAGAAGGTAATGAGCTTGCACGCGCAGGCAAGACCAAGGAGGGTGAAGGGGACCCAAGGGCAGGTGGGAAGGGGGCTATGTGGTTACATGATGCAGGCAATGTGGGGAGAGGGGTTAATCCACACAAAAGTGGCCCACGAGGACCCATCAAGTGAGGAGGAGGCCACAGAGATCCCCCAAGGGCAGGGGAGGGCTGCAGAGGTTTGCACGATGTGGATGACCTTTGTCCAGGCATGGAGGAGGTGACCAAAATTGGCATTTCTCTGGGCAAAGTGCACAGCCTGGCAGGGAGTCCCGCGGCTTTGGCTGCAGAGGGCCTCTGGAAAGGGAGTGAGACACGAGCTGGGAAAGCCCAGCTCAACAGAGACAAGGACTTGAAAACGTAGCCTGAAGGGTTTTATTTAACTTATTGCGAATTAACACCAACTTCAGACCACTGATTTGGGTAATGAGAAATAAAGAGATCGTCCATAAGCATTCACCGTTTAAGTAACCCCTCTCCTGCCTTGTCTCTCCCTTCTTTGTCCCAGTTTGATTTTCACTGACGCTTTTGCTCAAGTCCCCAGTCCCCGGTGAGGCAACAGGCAGCCAGGAGGCTGGGGACAGGTTTCTGCCCATCGCTTGGGGTTTCCCGGCTGATTTTCCTCTGCTGTGCATTGCTCTAGGTGGCTTTCGTGCCGCTCGGTGTCCTTACCCCGGTGGGGGTCGCCCTTGGCCACAGTCCCTTGGGGGTGTCCCTGCAGGCAAATTCATCATTTTTTCCCTTAGCTTACCGAAAAATATGGGGACGTCTTCAGCCTGCAGCTGGGCACCATGTGCTACATCTTCGTCAATGGCTTCCAGATGGTTAAGGAGGCGCTGGTTAACCAAGGTGAAAACTTCCTAGATCGCCCAGAAAACCCTCTCGACGTGGAAATCTTCAACAAACATGGTGAGTTCATCTCATCCAGGACAAGTATTTGAGGCAAAAAGTCTAAGCATAGATCCTACAAACCACCTGTTTGCCCACAGATGAAGCCATCCGTGAGCACCACAATGTGCTTGGCCGCTCTACCATGCCAAAAGGCAGTGTTAATGCTTTTTCACCCCAATAATGGGAGCTACTTTAGCTCACAGTGGGTTTTTTGTCCTTTTATTCCAGGACTGACCTCCTCTAATGGACATACTTGGAAACAGCAGAGAAGATTCACCCTGTCGACACTCAGGAACTTCGGCCTGGGGAAGAGGAGCTTGGAGGAGCGGATACAGGAGGAGTGCCAGTACCTTACAGACGCCTTCGGGGAAGAGCAGGGTGAGGCCAGCCCCAGACCGCCATCCTGCATGGATCCCTGCATGCTAATGCCTGCTAAAAATCGCCTCCCCCTTCAGCCGGTGCCTACAGCCTTTTAGCAACCCAGCCTCCTTTTATAGGTGGTTTGCCCTCAAATTAACTAATTAACGTAAAGAGGCAACAGGGAAAGCATTATTCATAGCCTGTGTTTAACACTGCTTTCTTTGAGTGCTCCTGAGAAGCATGAGTATCTCTAAGCTCCACTTAACCCAGATGACTTTGGCTCTTTCTGCACCCTTTGCTTTCCACAATCTGATTAAACCCATCCTGAACCAGGACCGAGGGCAGAACTGACTGTTCTTCCTGTATCTTCTCCAGGGCATCCTTTTGACCCTCACTTTAAGGTCAATAACGCAGTTTCCAACATCATCTGCTCAGTCACCTTTGGCAATCGATTTGAGTACCACAACGAGCATTTCCAGAAGCTGCTGCAGCTGATGGACAAGCTAGTGGAGCTCCATGGGCACCCTCTCAGCCAGGTACAGCTCCTGGACATGACCAGGCCACCTGGGTGCTTATTTTTGCAAGGCCTTGGCTGCTTCTCTGAAATCAGCCTCAAAACTTGCAGTTTAGCAATTTAGTAAGGGTGGCTTTGCAGATGTTTGAGGTTTTGATAGTGTAAGGTTTGTTTCAGTCTATTATTCAATTTGCCCTTCTCTTTTTGTGTCCCAAGCTGTACAATTCTTTCCCAGGTATAATGAAGTACCTCCCTGGACCCCACCACACCATTTCTAAAAGCGGCAAATTGCTGAAAAGTTTTGTGCGCGACATGATCGCTAAGCACAAGGAGAACTGGAACCCCTCTGAAAGCCGGGACTTCATCGACAGCTACCTGCAGGAGATTGCAAAGGTCAGCCAGCCAGAGCAAACCTTCCCGCGGCTAGGTTGAAAAATCAGGAGCAACTAGAAATGAATCAAAATTCTCCATTTAATCCACGTACTCATCCGGATGGCCAAATCAAAGCTTGGGAAGGACTCAGGTTCGGGATAGCATGGAAATGTCTGCTCAGCTTTATGCTAGAGCACATTCGTTGGAGGTGCAGGACTGAACGCACAGTTAATTATGGGCAAAACAGCTGTGCTGAGCCCAAAGTCTTGACTGCTGCTTGGAATCGGGTTCCAGGCCGTTCGCTCCCTCGCTGAGGGGCAACAGGGCTGCAGGGGACATTTTCCCATATGGGGAGGTGCAGGGTGCTTGCAGCGTCTTCCCAAATCAGTAGGACGAGCTCAGCGCCCAGCAGGATTGAGCTCGGTGTCCGGGTGGTTGGGACCATTCGTGTGGCACTAAAACATCTTTTTGTTAAGCACGACGACAGCGGATGCTTCTGCGAAGAAAATCTTGTGGCCTGCACGCTGGAACTTTTTCTTGCTGGAACAGAGACGACGTCCACAACCATGCGCTGGGCGTTGTTGTACATGGCCATGTACCCAGAAATTCAAGGTAAAATGAGCAATGGGTCAATAACCAGCTTTTGACCTTCCCCTCCAGCGTCCCATGTGCAGGGGGGCTGCTGAGTCCGTCCATCTGTCTGTCCGTCCATCCCTCCCGCAGTGCCAGCACAGGTACCCCCTTGCCTGTGCTGAGCTCCTGCCTGCACTGCCCAGGGAAGCTGCTGAGCACAAGGCGCTTCGTTGCATGCCATGGTGGTGGTTCCCAGAGTCAACCTGGGCTGAGAAAAATTGGGAATTCCCCCCTACGTTCACAAGAAGAAAGCAAACACATATTTTCATATTGAGATAGACAATGGCTTCCCGAGCTAGTCTTTGAGAGAACTTCACATCAACCAGCCCAATTGCTCCACGGACATGTGTTTTTTTTTTTTTTTTTTTCTTTTCACCTTGCTGAACCCTGCTCTTCCCACACAGCGCGTGTGCAAGCGGAGATCGACACAGTTGTGGGGCAGGCTCGGCAGCCGGCCCTGGAGGATCGCAGCAGCATGCCCTACACCAATGCTGTCATCCACGAGGTGCAGAGGAGCAGCAACATCATCCCCTTCGGCTTGCCCAGGCTGACCATGCGGGACACAGCGCTGGGGGACTTCCTCGTGCCCAAGGTAACCCCGGCCCCTGCTGCCAGTTAGCAAACACATGGGGAAACCTCAGCCACCAGATCCCGTTTCTGTCGCGCTCTGAGCAAGGCAAATCAGAGGCTAAAATTGGCCCCTCCAAGGAAATGGCCTGGAGCGCCTTCCCTGTGTTTTGCAGCCACCACTTCAAAGAGACAAAGAGTTATGAGTGCAAAATGGGACGACTGGGGAGGAAGTGCAACAGAAGCTGACATCCTTATATGCAAGGGCTTTTCCCAGGTCTCTGGGGAGAGAGGGGTATTGGTATTGCCTAGTTAAGTCCTTCTGCTCCATAAAGAACATCCAAATTCAATTTCTTTTATTCGTTAGAAATTCAGGATGTGATTTCTTCACTTTCTCTAGGAGATTCTGAAAACTAGCTAGGTTTATATATATATATTTATGTAAGAGATTTCATATGTATATAAATACATATAAAAATAGAATGGGAAAGCTTTTCTTTTTGGAGGGGATCAATAAACATGACCTGAAGCGAAGCTGTTTTGCCCCAAAGTCCGCAACCTTGGGTCCAGGTGTGAGACGGCTCCCTTCGCGCTGGGGAGAGCAGGCAGCCGCAAGCCACCGCCGACGTGCTGGTGGGTCTCAGGCCAACAAAGGACATTAGCCCTGCCGCGTCCTTTTACCAGACTTCCGGTCGCCGCTGCTAACGACGGAGAGGAAAGGGCAGGTGGGGTCATACACAACACAACAGAATCAGAGACGGGGCTTGTTATTTTCTGTTTCTCTTCTCAGGGCAGTATTTTGATGGTAAATTTAACCTCCGTGCTCTGTGACAAGAAGGAGTGGGAAACCCCCGACACTTTTAACCCTGAGCATTTCCTGAAGGATGGTCAGTTCCAGAGGAGAGAGGCTTTTCTACCATTTTCTCTAGGTAAGAGATGTCGGATTTGTTCAGTCCTTCAGCGCTAAGGCCCTGGCATCGGGCTGCGGCAGCGCGCGAAGGGGAATCACGGCGATGCTCGCCCGCGAGCGCAGCTCCCCTCGTCCCAGGGACGCCCTCGGGGTACAGCTCAAACGTCCATCCCAGCTTGGGCAGCTGCGGCAGAGCAAAGCAAACACCCTCGCCCTGTCTCCACTCCCGTGCAGGGAAGAGCGATAAGGAGGAATAAAATCCCACGAACGTGCAGGAGACCCTAGGAACGACGTGAAGGCAAGGACGGCCACCCTGCACGCTCGGCCCCGCGCTGCTCACGGCATCGGGGTCTTGCTGTGGAGGTAGCAGGGTTCCCCGGCCTCTTTTTTTGGTGGGAAAAAAGTTTCCTGAATGAATATCACCCCTTTTTTCTAGTGCTTTAGTTGTACTCGGCCTAAGCAAAATGAACCGCCTGCCTAGCGTGGGCGCCGTCAGACAGCGCGTGTCGGTGTAGCTTACCCCAGCGCCGCAGGATGAAGACCTGCTGATAAAACGCGGGCCGCTGTGGTTCGGGTTGCAAAACTCCTCCTAGAAACACAGTAAGGTGGACAATGAGGGGGAAAAGAAGAGGGCTTTTCCTCCAGAAAACTCTGCCCTCTCCCCCCCAACACCCAGCGGCTGCTCTCTCCGCAGGGAAGCGTGCCTGCCTGGGCGAGCAGCTGGCCCGCGCCGAGCTCTTCCTCTTCTTCACGGCCCTGCTGCAGAAGTTCACCTTCGGCCCGCCGAGGGACACGGCGCCCAGCCTCCGCTGCAGGCTGGGCATCACGCGGCACCCGCTGCCCTACCGGATCCGCGCCTTGCCGCGCTAGGGGGATCCTGCCGCTGCTCTGACCTCCCAGCCTCTATCCGTCCGCTGCAACCCAAGCGCTGCAGGGTGCTTAGAGAGCTGCGTTGCAGAGCCCGGCCAGGCCAGCGGGAGGAAAGGCAACGGCCCAGGACCTCCCCGACCAGCCTGGGCCTGAGAGACAGGGCTTGTTTTTTTTTTTTTTTTTGGACAGCATATGAACAGGGGAATTAAGGCTTTCTTAATTTTAGGCTGGCCATACTTTAGAGAAGGCAGCGTTTAGGTGGTGGATCCATGCCGTTGAAGAGCGGGGTGCTCATACCGTACCAGCCCTTGTGGTACAGTATGAGCACAGGTAGCAGTTGCCAGCAGCTTTGCTTCTACTACCCTTGGAAAAAAAAAAAAAATCCACAAAAAAAAAAAATTCTGTAACGTCTCTCTCCGTTTCTTGCATCCTAATAAAGCCTTACTGAAACATTTTTGCCGTAAAGCACTTTTCAAAGCAAAGACCACCGAGGGCGGTTTCTAATCGCGCCTGCAGCTGGTGCACCGTCCCCCCGCAGCCGCAGGGATGCGGCCAGCCGGCCCCGGCCAGGCCTCAGCGTATCTCTGGTTAACTCGAGCGATACCTGGACTTCGCAACCGCCGCACCAAGGGATGCCAGCGGGCCGAAAAGCCCGAGCTCCCACCAGCAGCGCGGGCGGCAGCCGCCGCGCACCCCAGCGCCACTAAAACACACCTCCACCGCCCCAGTCGCCGGCCCCAGACAGCGAGGTGACAGCAAAGCTGTTCCTGCTCCTTTTCTCACCACCAGTTTTTCCCCAGAGTACTTTTTTCCCCTCCTGTTCCCAGAGGAAGCAAATTTGTTACTGAGTTTCTTCCAAGAATTAAGTCATCTCCTGAAAGAAGTAAAAGCACCATTTTTCATGGGAGTGTTAATGCCCAGGTGAGTTTTAAATGCACTTTTTTTAGCCTCCGTTTTCCCCTCCTGCACGAGCAAGCTGCGGCCCCAGCCAGGCTCAGCCCTGAGCCCGGTGACATTGGGGGCGGTGGGATCTCTCTGCCCTCCCCCTGCCCCACAGCAGAGACCTCGAGCGGGGGTGTCACACAACAGGGACACAGCTGCACGCCAGGGACCATGCAGGGCCTGACAACAGCCAGCAAGAACCACAGCAAGTGACTTCCAGCAAGGCAACTTGAGGCGCAAGGCTTGGCTAGGAGGCCTTCAGGTACAGTAGGCTGGAAGATGACATTTTGGCTGAAGGAGCCAGAGTAAGAGATGCTGCAGCTCAGTTTTGCAGATTCATAAAATGGAGACATGTGAACATGCGGTAGGAGGCAAAGTAACATATTTATAAAATGCAGGAGATATGGCCAGGATCCTGCTGGAAGCAGGAGAAACCCCTGCCCCTAGCTCCCATCTCTCCTCAGCTTCCCTTTTCTCCTCCCTGGTCAGGACCGTGGTCAGGAGCCATGGGTGCTGCTCTCACAGCAGCAGCAATGTGGAAGTGCATTCAACTTTCCAGACTTTATGTTCTTTCTTTTCCTTCCTTGGGAGAGGCGGAGGGGAGGGCTAGAAGCAGGCCTGGTGCCCAGTAGGAATGGAAGAGGATGAAGGGAGCAGCAATGAATAGCTCACGTGCAAAGTAACTCCCTAAGCACTGCTCACTCGCAGGTGTCAGCTGACCTCTTTCCCCCCCTCCCTCGATACCTTGGCTCAGTTTCTGGTTTCCTTTCCCAGGCTGCTGCTGTATTCAAAACTTCCTCCCCATTCCCCCTAGACTTCGGCTAGCTGAGCTGAGGCCTAAGAGGGAGAAAAAAAAATAAAAAACAAAAGAAAAACAAAACCAACCCTAAACTGCACACATTTCACAAGACTGTCTTGCACCAGCATCCTTGCACTTGCATCCTTGGATTTTTTAAGATAGACTGGAGCAGGAACACTTCGGCCAAACCTCTGGAGAATTGTCCACCTACCCTTGATGGCCGTAAACGGTCTTCCAACCGCCTCTCTGCTCAGTCCACGTAGAGCTTAAATACTTCTCCCCCCAAAACACAGACTTTCTGCTGCTTCCAGAAAAGGCATAAGCAAACAGGGCCACTTGGTCAGGCTGCATGCAGGAATTCTGCACTCAAAGATTGCCTCACTTGCTGAAAGCCCTTGGAAAGCCCTTGGAAAACAAGCTGCCAGGCACAGCACCTCCTTGCTAGCCCACTCCTCAGGAAGGCAGCAGTAACTGATTTGTCCCCTGCAGCAGTTTCCCTCATGCTGACCTCTCTAGAGGCTGAGAACATCCTGCAGCTTGGCTCATGGTTCCTGTGCAGCCGAGACCCTCTTTCCTTCCCTTTGCCCTCAAATAAACATCTGTGGTTTTTGTTCTTTGGTGACTGAAAGTGCTTAAGTCATGCCTCAGAAATAAGGAAAAATAGCTCTTCCTTATCTGGCCACTTACTGGAACAGCCTCACGAGTGAGAAGATCTTAGCAGGGGCACTTCCAACCTTCCGCTTTCAGATACTGCAAGGAAAGCAAAGTAGTAATGGCCTAAGGCAATAGTTACTTACCTTTCTCCTGGAAATCTCTTGCATTCCTCAGTTTCCTTCAGCAGCCTCTATTGCGTCCCACTTTTCCTCACACTCCTCCCCTCGCTTGCAGCACCGGGCAGGGAACTGTACCCAGCCCCCCAGTGCTGCAGCAAACGTCCTTCACATTGGCCTCCTGCTCTCGTGACAGGGCCTCAGGCCCTGTGTCAGGCTGAGGATTACAGCTCAGGGAAAGAGGAAGCCAAGTCCAGCCATAAAACCAGGTCTGAAGCAGGGCCCCTGAAGGAAACTAGGGGATCTTGTGACACTTTCTCCTGCTGATCTTTGTTCTGGAGAGCTGAAAGGCTGCCTGCTCTCATTCCCAATGCAAGATTGGGGTAGAGGTTCAAGGCACAAGGCAGCTGTCAACTAGACTAAGACTCAGGCACACAGATAAACTCCAAAACAGATGGGAGATGGCAGTCAGTTTTCTTTTCCAAATTATGATGAGTAGGGGACTCTGGAGCGCAGCTGTCCTCTGTGTCCCCCCCCAGGTGTGGCTGAGGGGAGCACGCAGAGATCCTGCTTCAGTTCAATAGCAGTAAGCAATTACTGCAGTCATTTGATAGCTAATTTGTACTGGGTCTTAGTCTTTCCACTTCACAGGGTCCCTCCTTGCCTCAGACACCTGGCAGTAGATCTAGGAGAGGTAGCCAGCACTACAGGAGAGCAGAAATGTAAGCAGGAATGAACTGAAGGAGGAGGGAATACAGCACAGCTTTGACCGGTTGCTGTTACAAGATATATATCCTGTAACAAGGCATTCCAGCAACACGCAGGATCGCCTCACAGGCTGCCTAGAAGCACGGAGAGCGCCAGCTAGGGACCATTCCAGGCACTGCTTGGAATAAAGACACCAATAAATTAAGTTTAAAAATCTTTATGTGAATATAAAATAATTATTTCCAAAGCAAAATAAAAATCAAAGTTTAAAAATTAGTGCAATTTTTCAAGTTCTATGCAACATAGTGTTTACATTTGTTTTAAACAGAAGATGTAGACACCGATACACTGAAAACTAACTCTGGCTTGACTAACCGGGAAGAGAAAAAAGCAAAAAAGTATTGAGAACGTTACTTTACTAGACATTATCAACTAACAAATATTTGTTTTCATTTTCTTATTCCCAGACTATCTATGGCTACTTAAATAAAATATCAGTATTGCTTATATTGCTTATTTCCAAGTAAGTGTACATTGTAGAAAATAGAATACCTGTGTACTTTTTTAAATTAGGAAAAAAAATCAGTTAGGTGAATATTTATTTTCAGTGAATATTTCCTAACCCACTAAAATACAGTTGTTTCAAAAGAATCTTCTCAAAACTGCTGCCTGAAACACCTTGAGTAAGAGACACTAATAATTAGTCTAAAATTTGTATTATTGCCACAAAACAGTCCTGCTTCATAGTGGTTATTCTTAACCTCATTAAAAAGTGTTACTAATTAACAAGTGGTATCTCAATCAGGAACTCTTTTTGCTTCTTTGGATCTATATTACCCGCTTTACTGGAAATTGACCAAAATTTTTCATAATGCTGACTAAATTCAGCAACGTTCAATGATTTCATCTCGTAATTGGATTCTGTTCATAACTGTGGTATCTGAGCATGACACAAATTAGTCTTGCAGCAGAGACAAGCAGCCTCTTTCTCTGTACTGCCTCAATAATAGCCATAGCTCAACAATGGTGCCTTTAAAAATCAAAAAGCCCCAAAACACTATTTACATTGTTCTGTCATGACATCTTACATATACAGAGTTAAGCTATTAGTAGGTTTTTTGTTTGACATTAATAAAATTAACATCAAAATGATACTTATTTTCATCATCCTTTCTGCATGCCCCAAATGAGCTGAAGTGAACACAACTCCATGGCTTATAATCAGTTATTTATTTCTACCGATCAGTGCCACATTCATTGGTTAACCCAGGTTTAACAAGTTACGTAATAGCTCCTTCACAGGTTCTCAGAAACCCAAAGATGCTAAATAAAATTATATTCACAGGCTTAAATTTTATCAGTTCCAAAAAAAAAAAAAACCCAAATAAATAAAATTTCATCTCACACCCAAATACCTGAATTACTTTTGACATCCCCAACAAGGCTATTGGAGACGGCACTGCCCTGAAAAAGGCTGGCCCTCATCTATAGCTAGTTTCATCACTATAGTTTCTATAGTTTAATTTCATCACTACTCAAGAGACAAGGCTCCAGTTAAAGGATAGGGAGCTTCTTGGTCATTTGTGGCCCGAGGGTCTGCAGTTTTGAGAAGCGTACATGAAAGACATTTGCTCCAAGGTTTCTACTACTCAGCACCTACTAACACAACTCTACTATTGTAAAAGGTACGACAAATGCATCAAGTCTATTAGCTAGATGAGTATTTGAAGGATGTCCATGAAAGTTTTTGTGCTGTGAAGAACAAGGGTGAAAAGACCCATTCAACACAGTCAGCAACAGTTCTGTTCCACATTTCACTAGAACACACTGAATTACCAGGCTTTACAATTACCAGGCTGAGACCTACTCATATTCCAGTGCCACCAGCATCTCCCACACCACGAACAGATTAAACCAGCAATCATATCTTAAAATACAAAAACAGTAATATCACTGCAGCAATAGAAGACTTCAAAACCCAAGAGGTAGTCAAAAGAAGCATAGAGTCCTGAAGAAACACAACCTGACAGACAAAATTGTCCAACAGCAGTTTGTTCGGAATAGTTACTGCTCATATTATACCTAGCATGTGCCTAGTTTATAAGTAATACTTTGTACAGATACAGGTTTTGTGAGAGGAAATCTTAGTTGAACACCTAATACTGTAAACCACCACCACAATTAAGCAGCAACACCTATTAAACATTAAACATGAATATTCCCCTTTTCCACTTGCACCGTATACAATGCCCAACAAAAAAAAAAAACATTAAGATGCTGGGGAAGGCAGAAATCAAATAATAGGCCTCAGAATAGGCATGCAAAATTCCAGACTACTCAAAATTCACAATTCAAAGCATACTGAAAATAGCGACTCCAATTCTGCAAAGCAAAGCTGAATCCAGCTCTCAAATCAAAGATGGCTTTAATTGTGAAGACAGACACATGCTTTAATTCATGCAGATGACTTTTATGTTGGATTACAGACTAGTACAGCACCCTTAAAGTAAAATGAATACGCTTACACTGAGTATTTAAGGGCTGCTGCAATTTTCCTTTAGGTGACTAATGAAGTTACAAATTTGTCTAGATAATATGTAAAGAATAGTGGATGCTAACAACTTTTTTAAAAATATGGTTAACAACAAAAATAGGAGAGTTTGTAAATAAAGTGACACAAGTTTTTACAAGAAGTGGTGAAACTTCCCCCCCAACCTAATTTCAGCTACCAATCCCGATTTCATTTTCCGAGATACAGACACTGGATTTACTATAGCTTACGCACTTTTCTCCCTGCCAGCAAACAATCTTTGCTGCCAAGGATTAGCAAAGTTATCTTTCCTTAATCTGCCTAGCACAATTAGCTCAGAATAACTATATTTAAAAAAAAGAACATTTGATTTCTACACATAAGATTGTATAAATAAACTGGAAATAAATGGGGTTCCTTCCCACCTACCCCTTCTCCACAAGGAAAAGCAGTGTATGAAACTCCAGACTTTTAAAACATAGCCCAGATTTTTGAATTAACATAATAGCTTTTTCCCCTCAAACAGGAAAAAAAAAGAGAACTTATTTGGTTTTAGTGAATTCAACATCTTAAGAGAGAGTTTTTCCTTAGTGTATATATATGCACAAAACTTTTTTAAATAAACCTCTAATTTTGCCTCTAACTTGAGATGACATGGCCTGTCTTCCATTATACAATTAGTCCTGAAATTATTACAATTTTTTTTTTTTATAAACATTTTCTTGCTTCTGAAATTGTACTCCTGTATTCTGAAGAACAGCATTTTTGAAACATGGTGCCAATCTTTTAAAATTATTTTAAAAGAGCCCAGCAAAAATGCCCAATATTGCCAGTTTCCTGAAGTACTTTTTTGCATAACATTTCCCCATTACAAAACTCAACTTTTCAGCCCAAATACATTAAATAAAATTTTAAATATATAGTGCCAATTTTTGTATTTACAATATATTCTGAAGGTAAATATAAATCTTTAAGTTGTGCTCGTAAATACATACTGCAGTTAAGAAATCTATTTCTACTTGGAAAACTATATGCTACTTTTTAGATACCACTGATCAGATTAATCACATCTCCATAGGCTCTGGTGTTGAATTTGCAGTCGCCCACCATTCTAACCTCCTCTTACATCAAGTAGTTAAAGTGAAAGCTACAAAATATTTAAGGACACTTTAGCATACAAGTTTTCCTCATGATTTAATCAGATGTTGCACCAGGAACTTTAACAGTGAGATTCCTTCTGGTATTGGTGACATGACGTTGCTGTGCTAGGAAGGAGCGTCCAGGACCATCTCTGCAGGCACCACTACCGCCAATCAGTCTAGCTTCCATACCCAGCTTCTGGAGGGCTAGGCTCTGTAAATAAATTAAGTTAATTTTACACTAAAGCAAAACTAAAAAGATAAAGAAAGTAAAGCAACTCCCCAAAATCCCCAGTAACCTTACTTCTGCAAGTCTCATATTTATTTATTATGTACACAGAGTTTCTTCTATTGTCTTTCTAATATAGCCTTATATTGCTATAAAAAGTATGCACTAAGGCAGAAGAATCCAAGATTCATTCATTACACAATGTGTTAAGTTTGGGTTATTGTAAAGTCGCTTCTTCTTCAACTATGCGGCTATTATCCATTTCATTTTACTTTCATTGTTTGATTTCCTATTCCAGTCTTCCTTTACGAAATCCTATTTAAAAATCTTGCTTTGAATGAAGATGAACAGATTTCTCTAGTTCTTTTCAAATCAAAAGTTCTAACAGTCTTTACAACACTACTGTAAGATGAGAAGAAGGCATTAGCTTCATTTCACAAATAATGCGCTAAAGACATGTTACATCTAAAGCAGGAATTTGGTTCCAAAGGCTTCCACGATCTGTCTCGTGTCCAAGAACCTCAAAATCAAACGCCTATGGAATATTCAGGAATTTAACTTGCTAAATCCAGGTGGAAGTTTATTATGTCAAAAGGCACATTACTAACATCTAAGTCACAGCCTGCATCAAATTTTAAGTCTATGTTCCACAGCACAGGAAGACAAGCAGAAAAGGCAATCAACTACTCTGTGAAGTTCTTTGTTATGTTAAAATATTTTCCCTTTGCACCGCTTTCAAGTATGTTGATGCTGATGTTTCCCAACCTATCTCACCTTGGGATGAGCACACAGAATCAGAAATACCGGCCAGAATGCCCAGAAGTTTGCTAACAAAAATAGTTTACTAGGAAGTAGAAGAAAGCAATCTCATTTTAAATTGGGGGTCTCAGGCTTTGTTCCTTTCCTTAGTACAATAGTTTTAGGCATGAAGTTATTCTAGCCTGCAAATTGGATATTCCTGGCAAACTTACAGCTAAATTACTGGCTTTCTCCCCTAAGCACCAGTTTATTGTGAATCTAAAGAGACAACCAAGATGTAGAACTGTCACATTTAGTAAAATGTGTTGTTCTGATTTTCTAAAGAAATCAGAAGTGAACTTTTGACCCACCTTGTTATACCATGCAGTTACAATTAGCTTCTCCTCATAATCACGTAACTTAGCAAGCTTGCATTCAGCCTACA